>NC_136065.1:397272793-397719402 GCF_964261635.1 Lissotriton helveticus
TTGGAGAAAGAAGAAGAAAAATACGCACCTTTTGCAAGAAAAGACATTGAGAAGACTACAGGAGACTACATCATCGAAGAGGACGACGAAGGACAAGAACTTCAAGAACTTCGACGTCCATCGGACAATGCAAGCTCAGGGGCCCCCCTGAACGCATGAGATGGACAACACTCCCTTCAAATTCTGTCGTAACTGCCACCACAAGTAAGCGCAGAAGGACCAGCACCCGGTCTGCAACCTTTGCCTACCAGTCGACCACAGGAGCGAGGACTGCAACGCCTGCTCCGCCTTCACACCGAAGACTCTTCAAGTGAGAGAGAGACAGAGGATAGCCAAAGCCACCATGCAGGGAAAGGGACAGCCATCGTCCCTTCGAGACCTGGGGCTATCATCAGACGAGGAGGACAACGCCGCCGCCGAACACGACGGCTACACGGTTGTAGAGACCGATATTACGAAGACTCCAAAGAAGGTAGGAGACTCTACGGCCCCTAAGGCACCGAGAGACCCCGAGTCTCGAAAAATTGAGGGCAAAACCTCGAAAGCGCCGACGCCGAAAACTTCGGCGTCCGCGACTACACCAAGGCACAGCGGATCCTCTGAGAAGGACTCCCAGGCGCCGAGAGCTGGAGAACAGCAGAAGACGTCGAAGATCACCCCCGAAAAGGAGCATTCGACGCCGAGGGAATAGGACCCGAAGGGTGCTTCTGCGCCAACAAAGGACCCGAGAGCCAGCTCGGCACCGAAACCTTCAACGACGAAAGTCGGCTCGGCGCCGAAAAGAGCAGCCGATCCATTCGACGCAGACCACGCGGCCAAAATGGAGAAAAAGAAAAGATGGCTCGAGGCCGAGATGGAAAACATCCTGCAGCAGAAAAAAGATTTCAACGCCAGGATGAAGGAATACACAATCCCGACGAAACCTAGGCTACAGGTGGTCGAGGATACGGAGGAGGAGGACTACGACGTCGAAGGACAGTCGGTGGGCGTCGAGACCTTCGACGACCAAGAAGAGGAGGAGACCTCCTACTACGAGGATGAAGGAGAAGACGACCGCAGGACAGTCCTCGGGTCTGCATCCTCGGAGACTCAAGAAATGGATTGGCAGGACGTCGACACAGAGAGCCCAAAGGAAGCCGTCGACACGTATCCCTCAAGGCCCTCGCCGCCGGATGACATCGAAGTCTACAACACAGTCATCAGGAATGCAGCTGCTGTTTTCAAAGTAAAACTCGTCAAAGAGAAGCAGAATGCAGACTTCCTTCTCGAGACACTGCTCCCTACACAAACAACGAGCCAGTTCCTGCCCATGCTCGTCAGTGTCATGGCACAGGGAAAAGAGGCTTTCAGAGAACCAGCTACATGCAAAGCCGTCACTCCCAGGACGGAGAAAAAGTATAAACATTCCTCCAAGGACCCACCCTACATTCAGAGATCGGTCTCAGCAGACTCCATCATCACAGCCACGGCAAGAAAGAGGGCCAATGTGCCTACTACTTCTGGGCCACCTCCAGACAAAGAAAGCAAGAGGATGGACCTGGTGGGGAGAAGAATTGAGCGGAATGCCGCAATGCACTGGCGCATGGCGAATTCCAATGCACTGCTCAACAGGCACCAATACCAAATCCTGGAAGAGCTGGGCCAGTTAATAAAGAACATACCACAGGAATTCAAGCAAAGAGCTGAAAACCTTGTAGAAGAGGGGAAGAATGTAGCCAATTCTTGCCTCAAGACTGCCCTGGACAGAGCAGACACCTCCAGCAGGCTCATGATGAGGGGCATCACGGAAAGAAGACAAGCCTGGCTCAGAATTTCGGGCTTCAAGCCAGAAGTGCAGCACAGCATCCTCAACACACCGTTCAACGGAGAAACGTTGTTCGGGGCCCCAGTTGGCGAGAAACTCAGCCAACTGAAGAAGGATAACGAGACTGCAAGATCCTTGGGGGCATTGCAGTTCAGAGGTACTAAAAGGGGCATCCCGTCACGAAGACCTAACGGGAGGGGAGGAAACCAGCCAGGAACACACTAGGCATTCTAACAAGCCCACCAAGCAGACACCCAGACACAGCAGGGGCAGCAAAAACAGTCCTGGCAGTACCAACCAAGAGGCCAGTCCTTTCGCGGGAGAGGGAATGGACGTGGACAGAATAAGAGAGGGGAACAGTAACCCGCCTCTAAGTGACTCAATAAAACTCAATGTGCCTACCCCAGCAAAAACTGCCAGGGTGGAGCACAAACACATCGGACAGGAGTTACGCGAATTAAAATCCTCCGTACATGTAAGACCAGTGGGAGGAAGACTGAAACACTTCTTCAGGGAGTGGAAGAGTATAACATCAGACAAATGGGTACTCAACATCATACAGTACGGGTACTGCATAGAGTTGGAAGGAAGGCCAACGGACAGAAAGCCAAAAAGAAGGCCACTAGCAAGGAAAGACCTAGAACTCCTTCGGGATCAAGCAAAGGAGCTCCTGCAAAAACAAGCCATAGAACCAGTACCTTACAGGGAAAGGAACAATGGCGTATACTCAACATACTTCCTGGTACCAAAGGTGGACGAAACTATGAGACCCATCCTGGACCTAAGATTCTTAAACAAGTTCGTAAGAACGCAAAAGTTCAAGATGACCTCCCTACAAGAGGTACTTCCCCAATTGCAAGGCGGGGACTTCATGGTCACCATAGACCTAAAAGATGCCTACCTGCACATCCCAATGAACAGAGGCCACAAGCACCTCCTCAGATTAATCATCGGAGAAGACCACTACCAGTTCACAACCCTGGCGTTCGGACTCAAATCGGCGCCAAGGGTTTTCACAAAGTGCCTTGCAACAGTCGCAGCACACCTACGAAGGGAAGGGATACACGTGTACCCTTACCTGGACGACTGGGTGATCAAAGCAAGCTCATACAAAATGTGCAAGCAGCACGCACAGAGAGTGACCAGTACACTGATGAACCTAGGATTCTCCATCCACTGGGGAAAATCCTCCTTGGAACCAGAACAAATAAAAATCTTCCTGGGAGCACAGATCGACACCTTACAGAGCAAGGTGTTCCCCAGCGAGAAGAGAACGATAGCGCTCCTGAGGGAGACGCAGCTCTACCAGAAGGGGCAAGCTCGGACAGTGAGGACAGTGAGCAAAATCATGGGCATGATGGCATCATGCATACACCTAATGCCAAACGTACGGCTCCACATGAGACCTTTACAGGAATGGCTACAGGAGCAATGGTCACAAGCTACAGGTCGTTGGGAGGATCTAGTGGTTGTAACGCACGTAGTGCAGAAAGAGATGGCATGGTGGAACATGGGGAACATAACAATGGGGAAGCCTCTGACGCCATCAACGCCAACAGTGACCATTACCACAGACGCGTCCCAGAAGGGATGGGGCGCTCATATGGAGGGACTCAAAGTAAGAGGCCTGTGGACACCAGCAGATGCGGTCAGACGCATCAATTACCTGGAGTTGAAGACAGTTTTCCTAGCCATAAAGGCCTTCCAAACAAAACTGTACAACCAGAGAGTGTTGATCCAGACAAACACAACAGCGATGTTTTACATCAACAAGCAGGGGGGGACACAATCAGCCCCGCTTTCGAAACTAGCGCAAGAGATATGGAGATGGGCAATCCCACTCAAGATAGACCTGCTAGCCATACATCTACCAGGAAAGGACAATTTAGAAGCAGACTGGCTCAGCAGACAGACATCAGCATCCCACGAGTGGGAACTCAATGCACAAGAGACGAGAAGGCTCTTCGACAGGTGGGGGACACCGTCGGTAGACCTATTTGCAACACGCCACAATGCAAAGTGCCAAAACTTCGCATCCAGGCAGCCCGGGGAGGGCTCCCTGGGGAATGCCCTATGGATAGACTGGTCCAGGACATTTGCTTACGCATTTTCCCCCGATACCGCTGATGCACAAGGTACTCAGCAAGTGCAGAGCGAGCAACATGACCCTGATACTGGTCGCACCCCAGTGGGCCAGGCAGACATGGTACTCGCAGATCCTGGAGATGACACAGAGTGCACCCCACAGATTCGGGAGAAGGAAAGACCTACTCTCCATGCAAAACGGAGAAGTGCTGCACGCGGAGCCAGAGAGCCTGAGCCTTGCAGCGTGGCTCCTGAGGACATAGAGTTTGCACATTTGAAACTGCCAGAAAGCACCCTAAGGGTACTTCGGGAGGCACGAAGACCCAGCACACGGAAGTGCTACGTAGCGAAATGGAAGAGATTTACACTGTGGTGCAGGAGGGAAAAACTACACAATAAGATGTAAAAGGACTCGACAGTGCTAAAGTACCTCACGCACCTGCTCGACAAAAATCTGAGCTCATCCTCACTGAGGGTTCACTTGGTAGCGATAGTCGCTTACAAGAGAGGAGAAACGTGCAAGAGTTTCTTCACATCACAGGTCGTTAAGAGATTCCTGGAGGGAGCAAAGAGGATCGCACCGCCAAAGAGGGTGCCACCACCGGCATGGAACCTTAACCTAGTCCTAACGGAACTCATGAAGAAACCTTTCTAACCAATTCACAAGGCCTCCCTAGAAATGCTGACCATGAAAACAGCTTTCCTGGTAGCAATCACTTCACTGCTCAGAGTGAGCGAGCTGCAGGCACTAACGCTACAGGAACCCTACATACAGATACACAGCGATAGGGTGGTGATGAGAACGGACCCACACTTCATGCCAAAGGTGGTGTCGAGGTTCCACTTGAACCAGACTATACAGATACCGAGTTTCTTCCAAAAACCGGCAACAAGAGCTGAAAGGGCACTGCACACTCTGGACGCCAGAAGGGCAGTCATGCACTACATTGAGAGAACGAAAGAGCACAGGAAAACAAAGCAGTTATTTGTGTCCTTCGCTAACAGTTTCATGGGGAAACCAGTAACTAAAGGAACAATTGCGTGATGGATCGCCCAAACAATACAGTTCTGCCACAAGCGGGCACGGCAGGAACTAGCAGAGGGGACACGTGCACACTCTACCAGGAAAAAAGGAGCTACAATAGCTTTCCTAGCTAACACTCCAATTCAGGACATATGTCTGGCGGCAACATGGGCTTCAGTGCACACGTTCACGAAGCACTATTGTGTGGATATACAGATGAACAAGGAAGCACAAGTCGGACAAAGGGTGCTTCAACACATATTCAATAACCAACACTCATCTTCCACCCAGCCGCCACAAACATGAGAAACTGCTACAAAGTCTATGCACAGCATAGTGAATCCAGAAAGATTCATGCTGCAAAACGAATAGTTTCTTACCTGTCGGTGTAGTTTTGCAGCTTGATGATCTTTCTGGATTCAATAGCGAAACCAACCCACCTCTTCCAGAAAGATGAGGCTGGAGAAAAAAGGTGGTTGAAACAAAGACAATACTTGAAAAAGAAGCCTAATAGGTTAAAGTGGTGAAAAGACTTTAGTTGAACATTGCCATAAGTTCGGTAACAAAACGAACACGAGAAAAAAGAATCCGAAGATGGCGCCCAGGAGTGGGAGCTTCCGCAGGAAGCGTGCCGACGTCACCGGAAATACACCAAAGGTGGGACGTCGACGCCACCTGGGCTACGAAAAAAAAAAAAAAAAAAAGAAAATACTACGAATCCGGACCCAACCACAAGACCGCGGAATAATGCACAGCATAGTGAATCCAGAAAGATCATAAAGCTGCAAAACTACACGGACAGGTAAGAAACTATTCGATCTTTTAAGACACCATTCTGGGTCTTCTCCAAGCCATCCCACACACCAGGTATGTGCTCATTTCCATCACCATTTAAAGTGTTGATAAATTTCTCTTAGAATCATCATTACCAGGTTAGTGGAAGAAAGGCACAGATGGAACATGATTAGAGATACTATTGCATAGTTCCTACTATAGTATTTTATACCTTTCATTGTAAACGTTGTGCTGGAGAGTGTGATATTGGCAGAGGTGTGTTGCAGAAAATTGCCAAGTTAAATAAATACTGCATAGTAGTAGTTTATTGATATATCATCAGCATTAATTCCATCTTGGGGGCCTTTCCTGGGGGACTGTGTGAAGTCAGTCGAATCCAACCACCTTCTTAACACACAGCTGATGCAGTAGCGCAGTTTTCCTTTCACAGGTTTTTACTTACCCTCGGTATAGATATGTCAGTTGCTGCATTCTTGTCATCCGAAATGATCCCTCCACTCAAAGCAGTCTGTGATCCCTACTATCCCCAATTTTCTTGTATAAGTAGTCAAGTGAAGGAACTGGAGAATGAAGCCTGATGACCCCTGCAGTAGGCGTTATCTTGCAGAGAATGTCATTTCCGGTTTGTAGGCTTCGTCAGAGGACTCCGAACCAGGTTTTTACACTCAATTATAGTTTAATATGAATGATCTCACTGATAATTTTTTTCTTTAACTTCGGGGAAGCTATTCTCTGCACACTTAGTGCCTGCTCTGTCTTATGCTGGAATGCCTTGATCCTCATTACAGGTACTGTCCCGTGCCTGGGGCAGAGAATGATGTCCAGTGCCCCTGCTCTCTACCTGGAAGGATCTCGCACTGCTGAGTCCTAGCATCCCTAAGAAATTACATGTCCATAGAAAGAAAAATGACGACTCTAGGACAACATATCTCTTTTTAAAGTTGGATGATCTAACATATCTGAAAGAAACAGTTAGTTATAGATTCCTTACCCTAGAATGACCCCCAGGCGTCAGACTGGATCCGGAAAGTTTTTCATCAACAGTACGCCTGTGCGTTGATAGGTGGCGTCGGTCAGCTCCGCGTTCGTCGTTGTGGTCATGGTCGCCGATATGACTTTGTGGTAGCTACTTAGACGCCGCCCTCGCGCGTTAACGTCAGTTCTTTATTTTTCCACGCCAGTCAGCGCAGATCCAGAGAGAGCAGTACCTCCAGTCACTTTTTGACTGAATTTTTCTCAACGTTTGTCAACACCGTTTTTGCTGAGTCTTCGACTCCTGGTGCACGAGGGATGCCCGGCTTCAAGAATTGTGGTTCCTGTAACCAACTGATCCGGTGACGGATCCGCACCACGTGTGTCTGTTTTGCCTGGGGCACGGCCACGACCCGACCCCAAGTCGTGCTCTGATTGCCGGACCATGAAGTCTTTGCGGGAGCGGTCTCAAAAACTTCTCACGTCCCTGTCACGTGGAAGGTCCAGGGACCGGTTGCGGAGCCACCATCATTCTTCACCCAAGTCTTCGCACTCTGGGTCAGGTAAGTCGAAGCAAAAGAAGAAGTGGAAGAAGCATCATAGCTCTTCGACTTCTACCCGTCCATCAGCCGACGCAACGGGGGTGCGGATGGTGCCCTCCACGTGCGGAGCCTAAGGGTCAAACTCTGGTGTCTCCCCCCCTTCCCGGTACCCCAGAGCGGCCCCTGCCCAGATTCGTCAATTTTACAAAGCGATGCATGCCATCTTTGGGCAGCCCGACTCTGCCTGCGCGCCTTCAGGCCCCCCGGACTCAGCTGGGGGCCCTGGGCTTTGATGCCGGCGGATTCGGCGCCGCTGGGTCCCCTTGGATCCAGGCCTGGATCGGCGCCGGTCGACCTTGTGAACATCCACCGGTGCAGATTCCACCAGCACCACATCCGCAACCGACGTCGGCTGCGTCACCAGCCTACGTCGACCCCGGCCTCCACCTCGATGTAGACGTGGAGCCAGATCTGGTGCCGACGGGTACTTTTATGCCCTTGTTTGACATGGCTCTTTTTTATCAGCTTGGCAGCCAGAAGAGGGTGAGGAGGACTGGGAGGGGTCTGGAGACCCTCTAACTGACCAGTTAGGCTATGAACCGGACTGGCGAGAGGTACTTGGGGAAGCCAGTGGCCTGGATACCTCACCAGACCTTGGCATGTTGTCTCCTCCTACCATGGCTACGGAGGAGGGAGCGTCTTATGCTGTGGTGTTGTTTAGGGCGGCTAAGGCTCTTCACCTCGAGCTACCTACAGTGACAGTCAGGATTAACCTCCTGACAGAGGAGCTGCAACCGGCAGTGAGCCCTTCGGTGCCCCTGCTTCTGTTTAATGAAGCTCTCACTGACATCCTTTGGGCACCTGGTCCAGGCCCAACACAGGGGTTCCTGTGGATAGGATGATTGCCCGACACCACCGCCCGGCTCTGGGTGACCGATCTTTCCTCTCCCAACACCCTACCATTGAGAGCTTGGTGGTCCAAGCATCTACCTACAAGGGCACATTCCCTAACGCTCCACCTGATAGGGAATCCAAAAAGCTGGATCATCTTGGGAAGAAAATGTTTTCTTCCTCCAGCTTGGGACTGCGGTCGGTAAACACTGTCTGTTGGGCCGTTGCACCCATTCCATGTGGGATACTGTTGCGCAAGTGCTGCCTCAGTGTCCTGAGGAGGCCGGGGATGTACTCTCTCGCACAGTTGCTGAAGGGAGAGACACAGCGAAGTTTGCCGTCCGTTGTGGGCTGGATACTGCCGACTCACTAGGCAGGACGATTTCCACATTGGTAGCCCTTCGACGCAACGCCTGGTTGAGGTCGACTGTTTTTTCCAGGGATTTCCAATCCACCCTTATGGACATGCCCTTTGATGGCTGTTGCCTATTTGGCAACAAGGCAGTCAATGCGCTGTAGCGCTTTAAGGATTCTCGGGCTACGGCCAGGTCCTTGGGCCTCTCCACCACCTGCCCTGCGCAGTCTGCTTTTCGCCCCTTTCATCGCTACGGAAGGGGTGCCCCGCCACATCCCGCCCAGAGCCACAGGCCAACACAAGCTGTTCAGCCCTGCGTGGCCGGGGACGTGTGAACCACCACCGTGGTTCTGGGTGCCAGCGGGTGGGCCAGTCCACCACAGCCCCCTGTAAAGCACCGTCCTAATCCGACCTTTCAGGGCGGTAGGATTCGCCATCACCTACCCCACTGGTGCACCATCACGTCGGACAAGTGGGTTTTGCAGATAGTCCGAAGGGGCTACTCCCTCCCCTTTGAGACTACCCCTCCACACATGCCACCTCAGTACCTTCGCATGTCGGAGGATCATCTGGCCCTTCTCCAACAGAAGGTTTCGGCACTCTTGGCCAAGGGAGCCATCTAGCGCGTTTCTGTCCCAGAAGTAGTTCATGGTTGCTATTCCCACTACTTTCTGGTGCCCAAGAAGGACAAAGGCCTGTGTCCTATCTTGGATCTCAGGAACGTCAACCGCTTCCTCTGGAAGGAGAAGTTCTACATTGATGCTCACTCAGGTCCTGTCTGCCCTCGACCCTGCAGACTGGATGGTAGTGGTGGACTTGCAGGATGCTTATTTCACATCCCCGTCCTGCTGGCCCATCGACTTTACCTGCGGTTCACTGCAGGCCACAAGCATTTTCAATTTACTGTTCTCCCCTTTGCCTTACCAGCGCCTCTCGGGTATTCACGTAAGTGATGGCGGTGGTCGCAGCTCTTCTGCGCAGATCAGGGGTTCAAGTCTTTCCTTATCTCGATGACTGGCTGTTAAAGGCGGGCTCGCCCCAGGCTGTCGTCTCCCACCTCCAGACTACGGCCAACTTCCTGCATTCGCTGGGGTTCTCCATCAACGTGCCGAAGTCACACCTGACTCCCACTCAGAAGCTCCTCTTCATCGGAGCGGTTCTGGACAAGACATAGTTGAGGGTATATCCAGTAGCCAGTATGACTCTCTGGCTACTGGGCCTGAAGGCCTCTTGCATCCTCCTGGTGGACAATGCCAGATGGCATATGCAAGCTCTGCAGTGGGACCTGAAGTTCCAGTGAGGCACAACATTGTGTGAACGAGATACATTGGACTGTCATTGAACAATTACCTTCTGACAGGGGTCTGTTTGAAAAGGAACAGCGATGGGTCTTCCGTTTGGGCTCAGATACTATTGGGTTGAATGACTCCATCCCATGGAGCCAATTACGTTAAAAGATATATCTGATATAACCTAAGAATTACCTCAGCCTAGCGCTTATTGCGCTTTTCCCAGCAAACTCATTACGAGTTTGGTTCTACCTCCCTAATTGTCACCTTCATTTTCCATTTATTCTAGAAATTAAACCAAACCAAATTAAATCAAACATAATAGACTAGAATTTGTATAAGGAGAGTCTATTGACCCTGAGTTCATTGGAACTAATGGTTACAACTACCCGAGCATGCGCAAACCATTCCCATTGGGAAGGCCGGGCACCTCCGCAGACACTACCGTTCGGCGCAGGCGCCGACGGGTAGCGTTATCCCTCTGCGCATGCCCGTTTTGCCGCGCAGCGCTTCTTAACTGAAGTAGCATCCATCTACAACTACCCGCGCATGCGCTAACCATTCCCTTTGGGAAGGCCGGGCACCTCCGCAGCTACTACCGTTCGGCGCAGGCGCCGACGGTTAGCGTTATCCCTCTGCTTTTGCCCCGTTTTTCCCGTGGACGCGCCCAGTCAACACGCGCAGCACCGGGAAAACTCAATGACCACATCCATCTTTGGGCATTTCCTTTTCCAATCAAGGGGCAATTAACCTATCACGGGGACAATATAAATTGGGCAACCTCTCACAGAACCGACACTTCGTCGGAGCCGCGTTGAGGGGGAGAAGCCAAGCAGGCACTGCTGTAACCGTGAGTGTGTGTGTATGTGATAGGTGTTTCTCCTTCTTAGGTCTGGATGTACCATCTTTGATCCTAATAGCCTGATTGCTTAAACACCCTATAGGTTGCCAAAGTCGGCAGGACAGGAGACCCCCAACACTACGCACCTGGCTCATGAGGTTATTAGACCCATTTTCTTAAGTAAGCTACAATTTTACTTAGAGCATGCCTTTCAATCATTTTTTCCAGAGTATAACACCTGATGATGATTTTCAAAAGACAATCCATGTGTGTCCCTGTCTATTTGTTTGTCTGTGTTTTTAATTCCTAGGGTTCCTGGACCACATCTGGTTCCTTTTTTACCCTGTTGTGTAATTACACCTTTTTCCTACATTTTGGTTTACTGTGACCTTTTTGTTCCTTCACAGGTTCAGTATTTTCGCCAATTGGGCGCAACGAACTTAAATAAAAAACAGATAGGTACATTTCACCTAGGCTTATTTTTGTAGAGCACACTTTTATATTTACACCCATGTGAGTAAGGTGAGGATAGTTAGTGCATATCCTTGTCCTGAAGAAGGAGTTTTTTAACTCCGAAACATGTCGACAACGCACTTGTGAGTTAGTCTTACCCTTAATAGACAAGACTACCTCCCTAGCACTTTTTAATGATACCAGCCGGGGACTGAATAAAGTTGTTTGGAAACCCACGAGCCAGGTATTTTTTTATTTTTTCACTCACCTCACCACTCACACTATTTTACCCACACACACCAACACATAGTTCACATGTTAGTGCTCCTGCGTAGTCGTGAGTCGTAGCACGCCGCATTCCGTAGAGGTTTGCGAAGACCCCGATGATGAAGCATGACACCAAGGGGCCTTTTGGTGTGTGAGGGGTATTTAAACAACACTGGTTGCTCCCCACCACTGTAGGGATCACCAAACCCAACCTTGTGGATTCCTTTTTGTTTATACGTTCCAGTGGGCACAACATCAGGGGAACCTGTCCAATTGCGTCTAGATCTCGGAGGGCCCTGCACATCAATAGCAGTGGTGGTTAACAAACCAAGATTGGGTCAACGGCAGATCCCTCTCCCTTCCCCAACCAGAGTTCACAGTGGTGACCAATGCATCACTTCTAGATCAGGGGACTATGGTCTCCGGCGGAGTACGGGCTCCATATCAACCCTCTGGAGATTCGGGCGATTCCTCTTGCACTCAAGCAGGTGTTCACGGACAACACTACCGCCATGTGGTGCTGCAACGAACAAGGCGGTGGGGTCGTGAACCCTGTGTCAAGAGGCCCTCCACCTCTGGACATGGATGGAACATCAGGGCATATCCCTGGTGGTTCAACACCTGGCAGGTTCCTTGAACGCCAAGGCGGACGACCTCAGCCGCAGGTGCATGATGGATCATGAATGGCTTCTTTACTCGAAGGTTGTACACGGACTCTTTCAACAGTTAGATCATTTGTCCACCGAAGAGAACTCGCAATGTCAGCAATTTTGCGAGTTGGAATTTCCTAGGTGGCACTAACTAGGTAACGCTTTTCATCACAAGTGGAGTTGTGGTCTTCTATAAGCCTTTCCGCCTATACCACTTCTGCCCAGAGTGCTGAAGAAGATCAAGCACGACCGGGTCCAAGTCATTCTTGTGGCTTCGGATTGGGCACGAAGAATCTGGTATCCCGAGCTGCTACACATGGCCCTCGATCCTCCGATCAGACTGCCTCTTTGTGAGGATCTTCTGTTGCAGCAGCAGGGGACGGTTCACCACCCAAACCTGTCCAGCCTCCACCTCCTTGAGTGAAGATTGAGCGGCGGCAGTTGACGTCGCTTGACCTGCCTCCTGAAGTCTCTGATGTTATCTTGCCAGGCAGGTATCCCTCCACTAAGACAGTATACACCTGTAGATGGAACACATTTGTGGCATGTTGCTCAGCAAAGGCTGTGGATACCCTTTCTGTTCCTCTTTCTGAGGTTCTCTTGTTCCTCCTTTCTTTGTCCCAGCAGGGCTCTGCTCTGGGAACGATCAAGGGCTACCTCTCATTTCAGCCTTTCTTAGGCTTCCTGATCAGCCTTTTCTTTTCAAGTCCCCTGTTCTAAATCGCTTCCTTGAGAGCATAACTCATCTTTTACCTCCTGTTCCCTTCCTAATACCCCAGTGGGACTTGAACTTGGTTCTTACCTATCTTATGTGCGCTCCCTTTGAGCCGCTACATAACTGTCCTCTCAGGCTTCTGACTTTGAAAACTGCCTTCCTGGTGGCCTTTACCTCTGCCCGCAGTGTGAGTGAGTACAAGCTCTTTCTTCAAAGCCTCCTTTTCTGATTGTCCATCCGGACAAGGTTGTCCTTAGAACTCTTCCATCCTTCCTTCCCAAAGTGGTCACTCCTTTCCATATTGCACAGACCAACACTTTGCCCACCTTCTTTCTGCCTCTGCATCCTTCCAAAGAGGAAGAGAGGCTCCACCGTCTGGATCCGAAACGTGCACTTTTATCTTATTTGGATCACACAAAGCAATTCCGGGTGGTTGACAAGCTCTTTGTTGGCTACATTGGTGCTAAAAAAGGACGGGCCATGCACAAACGGACCATCTCTTGACGGGTTGTTTTGTGAATCAAAGCTTGCTATTCATTGGCAAAGAAGGAGCCGCCAGTGGGACTACGCACCCATTCCACCAGGGCGACGGCAGCTACCATTGCTTTGGGACGTGGAGTCCCCCTCAATGACATCTGTCAGGCATTTACGTGGGGCATCGCTGTACACGTACACTAGACACTACTGCCTGGACAGCCAAGTCCGGAGAGACAGCTTCTTTGGCTGTTCTGTTCTCCAGGACTTTCTGGTGTGAACTTGGTTCGCAGACCCACCTCCAGGGTTGGTATTGCTGGGGTCTCTATAACTAACTGTTTCTTTCAGATGAACAAGTTACTGACCTTCGGTAACGATATATCTGTAAGAAACAGGTTAGTTATAGATTCCTTACAGCCCCACCCATCCTCCCCATTCTGCGAACTGACTTCTAGGGTTAAGGACTTCCTTTCAGGGCCCTAGTTTTATGCACCAGTGGTCAGTGTCTTGCATGGCTCTGCGCTTCTGGCGTGGAAAGTCGTGTACAGAACTGACATCAGCGCGTGAGGGCGGCGTCTAAGTAGCTACCGCGACGTCATCCCGGCCACCACGATGCCAACAATGAACGCGACCTTTCAACGCGCAGGGGTACTGCTGACGAAAAACGTTCCGATCCAGTCTGACGCCTAGGGGTAATTCTAAGGTAAGGAATCTATAACTAACCTATGTTTCTTACAGATATATTGTTACTGGAGGTAAGTAACTCGTTCTTCACCCCCACTCGAGAGAATCCTTTGGTGTCTTTCATGCATCATGTCTTGCAAGTTTGGAGTTCATTGCTTCTCTCAAGCTGCTACTGTTGCAGGGAATGGTTTTATTGTGTGGTTCCCGCTAATATGACATATTGTGTGTAACTAATGATTTTTCTGATCTATTAAAGTATGGTGCACTGCTCTCAGAGTAGAAGAGGTCCTCTTTGGTGTGTATTTTGGTTGTCTGTGAAACTGTGTGTTGACTTTGTTGTGAATATTGCTGCTGTTCATCTGAGACATTGAGATGCCATACTCTCTTCAAGTCTAACACGCCTTTAGGTGGTTTTCTTTGAGAAAAGTATCTGGTTATTGGTGCTAATGGTGAATCTATTGATCAAGTGTACTGGGGAATATCACTAAGATCTGACTTAGTCAAGTTCCTTCTCATCTCATGTTTACCACTGCTATTCACATCATTATTGGGAGTTTCTTGCCTTGTCTCAACTGGTTGTGTGGGCCTTGTCTTCGTTTCTCTCTTGTGAGAGTGACTCAGTTCTCTCTCCCAATGTTTTTTCTTTCTGGAGTGCAAGTGTGTGTTTTTTAGGGTGTGCCTGCATTGATAAATCTGTGGCTTCTGCCCTCTCCCTCTTGGTTCGCTATTTCCTGTGGCACTCTCATGTTATGTACTACCACTGGGCACCTCATTAGCGGTGTCTGTAAGGTTTGACGCATCATGAGACACATGGTTCTTTGCTGTGTCTGCATCTCCATTAGCCTGGTCATCCAAAAGTCAGTCTCTTCTGATAAATGAGCAAGATGTGTGCCAGCTTTATTGTGACTAGGCTTTGTCCTTGCTACCCTTTGCTTCGCTATTAGTCTCTTATGTCTTCTTGATGGTTATTTAGACAGACCTTGTCCATTTGAGGATGTACTTTAATGAGAATATTTTTGGAGGAACTTCCATTGTGTGGTTAACAACGGGTATCTCTCAATGATCCACAGTCAAACTACATCCTTAGTTGTGAATTTATTGAATATTTTCAATCAGTCATGATTTTTATCTGATCACTTTAAAGCAGATCATAAAAGACACAATCTGAACATGTAAATTCATAAATAGTTGTAACAAAGATAAAAAAATATGATAAAAATATCGGAAATACAAACTTGATTAAAAGCAGTTGTTATCAGACATTAGGGTCTGCAAAACCACATGTTAAAACATAATTGAATTTCGTGATTGTAATGCATATTTTTAAAAGAGCCTACTGCTTCGCAAGCATCTGGCCAGTCTTATTATTGCAGGTAAATCAGTACCATTCTACACTTGCTGAATGAAAATTTTCATAGCACAGGCAATAAATATCGTTTTGTAAGAGGGAGATACAATTTGCTAAAAAAAGACACGATGCAGCAGGGTCTGGGGACACCTAATCAAACGGGCATATGGACACGCCAGAGGAAGCAAATTGTCCTTGCGGGAAATAAAGTAACCACCTAATTGAGCCTAACTTAAACCAGGACAACAGCATACATTCCCAAGTACCGGGTACCAGGCTCAAATAAGGTGCCACTCCCTGTTGAATGTATTTAAAGGACAAAGTTGCCCTAGGTTTTCATACTTTGCAGCAACTGCTGTTCAGGATTCACCGGACTCCTGGCATGCTGAGTTGAAAATGCAGCATTCTTGGGCCGCATTTCTCTTAGAATTAATATGTGCATGCAATGCTTCTTTTCTGATGTCTCAGTGTGTTTTTAATGGTACTAATGCGTTCTGACATGCCCTACTAGTTTAATTAACAGTTTCTTTTTTGGTTTGTCTTGTGACACTAAGGCTGCTTCAAGAAAGCCATCCATCTATTCCATCCGCTTCTTCCACCCCAAGCCCAAACTCAGTTCCTCAACTTCTAAGTTATACAGATCGAGTTGAGTTTCTTGAGCCTCTCTCTTCATGCATGGTGGTGAGGTGCAAACGCACTGCTAGTGCAGGCTCTGATGCACGATATCTTGCTTGAGATTACTTTTTACCTGACCCATATGTGGTCATTGTGTTGATGTTCGCAGTTGGTGGCAGAGATGCACCATGGTGCTGCCTCTGACTTTTCTTTTTGTAGATTTGTTTTGCAAATCATATATTTGGTTACGGTATGGTCATATATTTATTTATGTATGTGTAGTGCCACCTTTGTGTACACTCTGGAAGTAGCTGGAACCACCGCCATTCAACTTAATGGCTCTTGTCTACATTTATGTAGAGTTCTTGTTGTGCAATGTGTTTAACTTGTTCATCCTATGCTTCAATGCAGTCTAGTCAGTCTTTCGTGTGATACAATGTCACGTGTGTACTAGCACTTTTTTACTCCATACATGTAAATAAATACATCGTTTTCTTTCAACTCTCTCCACTTAGAGAAGGCTTCACTTTGGTGAATGTCCATTAAGAAAATTCATTGGCACTGGGATACATGTTTGACCTTCAAAATGGCTTCCACATTAAACTTTGTTGCTTTCTTCGTTAAGATGGTCTGACTTTGGAATGGCTTGTTCTTGCATGGTCTGTCGAACAACATTTGTGTATGCCTTGTGGGAGCCATTATCTTCTCAAGAAGGTTTCCGCACCCTTTCCTGAGACCACAAACCCAGGGCACCCTCTTTCTAATGAGGTGCTGTTCCCTGAGTCTTTGTGTGTCTGTCTTGCGTATGTGCAAATGGTCGTTCATTTCAAGAGGACCGCCACTATCAGGAGATTTCAGAGGGTTCTAAGGCACTTGTGGGCAGTATGCTACCGCCCAGCTCACACATGCAGTCTATCAATGTTGTTTGAACTCCTTGTCCACTGCATGCTGCCCAGTCCTGTAAAAGCACCCTCCCCCCTCCACGGCATCCGCATTATAGTCTGCCCTCGTGTGCGGATCTCCTTTCACTACGAGACAGCAATTCAGTTTGCTCGGAACATGGTTCTTATGTCTTTTCCCTGTGGATCTTCTACAGGCAAATGAGCAATGTAGGCTGACAATTGTTTTTTTGTCTTCACTTTCCACCTTTCACTGTAGCGTATTTGTATAGGTTAGGTGTTCAAATGTCTGCTCCCGCCACCCCCCTGTTCGCCAATCTAGGCATCTGACCATCTCACCTCCACAGAAGATCTGGAGTATCTCACTATCTATTGTTGAGGACCCATGAGGCTTCAGTTGGCTGCCCACAGCAAAGAGTTGTTTCTTTCCTTCATCAACAGTTGTCATATAGGTGATGTAGGCATGAACTAACTTTGAACCAAGTGCTTAACAGAAAAATGATTTTATTATGAATGTTGTCACTGATATATCATCTTCTCTTCTTGTGGGAAATCTGGTCTCCACCTATGCAGTTCCTGTTCTGTTTGTGCTAGAATGCACTCTTCTTTCCCACACTTTCTGTCCAGTCCCTAGGACAGGAAGTAGTGTCCAGTGGTCTCTCTATGGTCTTGAGAGCACATTGCACTGCAAGGTCCTAGCTTCCTCACAACATGACAGGGGGCAGAATGTTGTGTGGGGAGACGGATCCAACACAGAGGAATGTCTGTAAATGTTTAGAATGCTGGCCTAGTGTGTAAGTCGCTACATTTTAAGACTCTGTATACCTGAAGAACTCACCCCCATTTTACATCAAAGCTGGAGACATCCTCTGCTTTTTCATGGGGCGCATTTAACCCCTAGATATTACGCCTCCTGTCCCCACTTCAGCTGACTATTTTCACTCACAATAATCGTATTTGGGTTAAAGTGTTAAGTAAATGCATGCATAAGATACAATACCAAACCATAACATGCGTTGCCTGTGAGAGGCAGTAATTCGCAGTTTTTAGGTTGGTCTACCAGACAGCGCAGCTGTTGGGTTTTCTAAAGACATCTTGGTAACTTTCAGAAAGTTGACCTAGGAAGGCATTCTGCCCATTGATTACCATTGGCTTTGTCGTTTGTAAGTCACATTTTCTGGTTTACTATTTGCTGGCTTTATTTGCTTTATGCTCTAAAGGTTCACTTAGTCCCTCCTGTGGCCAAAGCCATGTTTACTGTATTTTTCACGAACTTGCTTTCTGTAAAGAGGCCTTTAAATCTTGTTTTTATCTTGTCACATTTGCTATGCCTTCAAAGACAGAGGTCAAATGTCAAGAGGTGTCATTGGGGGAGCGTGGTGTTTATTATTCTTTCCGCTAACTTCAAGGTAAGAGTGTTTATAGGAAAAAGGAATTCTGATTATTCTCCCTTATTGCTTTCTGTAAACAGGCCTTTAAATCTTGTTATACACCTGTTGGCATATGTATAGCACTGTATTGTTTGTGCACTATCTGACGTGTGGGTACCACAGCACGGGTTATACTCTCGGGTCACAAGTGTTATCTCAACTTCCATCAGTGCACAGTCCGGCATTAGTGCTCCCAACAGTAATTTTTATGCACAACATGACATGTGTCACCCACAATGCGGTTTATTAAGCGTGACCTGTGTGCGCCATACACTATTGTTTATACAATCCTGTGTCATATGCCCTACTGTTTAAACACAATTACACATGGGTACATCTCTTTGTACCTTTTATGCCCAAGCACTGCAGTACAGCTTTTACGAACGCCTCAGAGTGACATTTAAATTCAGGTCTCAGAGTGCTGTTTATGCAAACCTATCAACTGGTCCAATGTCATGAGGGGACTGTCAGACAGTCTTGCTATCCGAGGAGGGAGGTGGTGGTACAACGGTGTTCCTAAGATGGCGGCCAGCACCAGTAGGATAGAACCTCCCCAAACAAGAAGGTACCGTGCGACATAGACGCGACTACCGGCACCAAGAGGGGAAAAGCGCGAGCATAGACGGAGGCAGGTACCGCACTTCCCACACCGGCCCAGCCCTACCGCCCTAAACCGACCCCATGGCATCGCGAAACAAGTAGACGGGAGAGGCGCATGGCAATAGCGGAACGGGTCCAGGAGCACCCCAGCTCTACCGCGGCCACAGAATTGGTGGGTACCCTGCGCTCCCTCCACCGAGGCAGCAGCCAAGACAGCCCGAAAACCGGGGGCGAACTCCCGGACAATATCACCTCTCCCCAACAGTGGTCCTACCCCCGGGGACTAATGAAGAAATACCGAAAGCAAAACAAAAGCTAGCGCTGCCCAGCGAGTGACCCCTCACTAAGGGGGAGATTGACCACGCAGGATGGAACACTCTCGGAAGCCCAATATCAGCTCCCGCAGCTAATGCCCACAAACTAACGGTGGTGAACAAGATGGCGCCCGTAAACAGAAACCCGAAGCCAGGAGCTGCCCCGAGGTCTGAGAAAACCCAATAAACCCAGCATCGACCTTGCTTCACGACTAACAGTCTGTTCCACCTAGCCAACGACGAGCCCCGGTACACCTCCATCGAGCATCGCTGGTGCACACAAAAGCGGAGGGGGTAGGGCTATCCGCATGGGAAAGGCGACACGTACAATTGCCATACAGGGTCACAGGTCGTACAGAGCCCCTCAAAACTCGGATCACCCCCCTGGGCACCGCTCACAAGCAAAACCGTGGCGTGTGTGGCGAGAAGAGAATACAGAGCGGACAAGTTCAAAGAGTGAAGAGGGGGGAACCACGAGACCAAGATCCAGCACACAACGCCACGAGTCGCCCCTGTGTGGCCCACAACCGGAGCAAAGAGTGCCTAACAAGGCTTCTAAATGGAGGGACGAACACCGGCAACAGACAGGACATCAACCTGTAACTGGGGGAGCAAGAGCTATGCAAAGAGTACCCAAGGGGTAAGGAGAAGTCCAGAGCAGAACTGCAGTTTTCCCCGAGCCAAACCTACAACGTGGGGGACGTAGAGGCATATAGCCTCAAGGAAATTAAAGACAATCAACCCAGGCGGCACGGGGAAAAAGGTACCTACGCCACTAGACACCTGTTCCAGATGGCGCGAACACAGTAAGAAACATGGCAGACAGAGAATCCAGACTACAGGCACAGCTACAGAAGAAGAGAAAGAGTGAACCACAGATATCTGAGTCCCCAATCAAGCAGAAGCCGGACATGAACAGCACGCTTGACACTATCCTAAAGAAACGGGCGGAGATGCATGACCTAGCAAAGTCTACGAAACTCACCACTGAATCTATACAACTGGAATTAGCTGCAGTCAGAGCTGATCTGAACACAGTAAATACCAGACTCTCTACGGCGGAACATCCCATCAGTGACAAGGAAGATATAACTCAACGCACAAAAAAAGAGGTGAACGAACTAAACAAAAAAACTGACTCCTTGCAAAGACTAACGGCTGAGATGGAAGACAAGAGCCGCAGGGGAAACATTCGGATACTGGGCATCCCTGAAGGGGCCGAGGAAGAGGCAGTATCATGTACCAGATTCCTGGAGGATCTTATGCCGAAGATCATAAACCTAAACTTCGACCGCCAGTTCGAACTGGATAAAGCATTCAGAGTTTCAGCATCAAGACAACTCACAACAAAATTCACCAGACCCATTATCTGCAGGCCTCCGAGAGCTCAGCATGCGAAGGAGATCTTCAGCTATGCCAGAAAGAACCACCAAATCATTTGGAAAGGGCAAAAAATCATATTGACACAAGACTACTCCAAGACAACAGTAGACACCAGGAAAGGATTTCTCGCACAACGCAACTGCTCAAAAATAGAGATAGCCTATTCACCTTTGTCGCTCCCGCCAAATTTAAAATATCTGACAGGGGCAGAAGCTACTTCTTCACGGATCCACAGGAGCTACACCAATACCTGAAAGGGCCTCCTACCCTAGAGATGGACTTGTCAACGCATGGCACCACCAAAAGAGGCCCATCTCCTGATCTCAACAGTGAGTGAGGACATAACTGAAAGCGAACTAAACTGCCGCAAGGCATGCAACCTAACCCTACCTCATCGGCACGACGCTCCCTCCAAAGTAACCAAAATAACCGGACCTACCTCAAAGAAGGAATAGTGATACGTACCTACCTCAAAGAAGGAAAAGTGAACCCTTGAGGCCGACACTGAACAAACCTCTACACAACCTAACAATCAAGTAAATCAAACGTCCCACCAGAAGTACCAAGGGAGGAGAGAAAGACAAGCAACTACTGCCCGATACGTCAACGGGACAAAATGTCAAAATGCACAGAGTATCCTTTACCAAGTATTAAAATAAACTCTTATGTAACTGTTGGGTGTCACCTCAATACGAGAGGCGGGAAGCCACCCGCTGCTATACAACGTCTTAACCTGACAATCATTGTATAAAATAACATTTTGAAAATACCTACTGCAAGGACTCGCAGCAGACTTAGCTCCGGGAGGCGCAATGGCGATCCTACCGTCGCACCTTCCACAATCTAGATGTTGGGGAGGGGGAAGGGAGCGGGAGGGAGCAGGGGAAGGCTAGTGACAGGGGAGGGGGGAGGAATGGTAGGACTCTTATATAACCTTATCTTTACATCTTCTTGGCTTTACTTATTTAAACTAAACTACCTCAGGAACCAGGCAGTGGAACAGTGTGATAGCTCCTTGAGGGTCGGGCACAGAAAAAAGCCAATCCACCACCTAGGCAATGGCTAGCAACAACTCTGCCGCACTCGCGACAGACCTCAAAATAACCTCACTAAACGTCGAGGGCCTTAACCACCCCATTAAGTGCAGGAAAATAGTAGACTACCTAGCCAAATCCAAGAGTGACATAGTCCTATTACAGGAAACAAAGCTCGATGAAGAGAGCTGCAAACTAGTTAGGGCAAAGTTGATAGCACAATCGGTGTGCTCCCCAGCGACCAGAAAGAGAGGAGGCGTCATGACGCTCATCTCCAAAAACTCCAAACTCTTGATAACTTCACATTCACACGACAAGGAAGGTAGGCTTCTGATAACCAGCATCTCAAGAGGGAGTGACCAGCTGCACGTGGCAAACCTGTATGGCCCCAACTCAGATGATCTCCCCTTCTGGAAAGAAGTAGCAGACTCCCTAGCCAAAGTTCCACAAAACCAACTACTGATAGTAGCAGAAGACATCAACATGCCCTAGTGTTAGACAGGCAATCCCTATGCCAATACCACCCCAACAACTCCCATGGTGCCCTCCATAGCATGTGCACGAAATTCAACCTCAAAGATGCATGGCTACTTCTGCACCCAACCACAAGGGACTACACCTTCTATTCAAACCCACACAAATTACACACAAGAATAGACTACTTCCTAATATCAGGGGCCCACACACACATGATAGAAGAGGCACTAATAGAAATGAGGCTAGTTTCAGACCACTCAGCAATCAGCCTGAAACTGGCTGGTACTCACAAAGAGGCAAGGCCCCGTAGATGGAGGTTCAGAAGTAGCACCACTACAGACCTGGGCCACAGAAAAGAGATTACAGATGCCCTATCTGACTACATGACCAATAACGTTAATGGCGAGGTTAACGTAGACACATTATGGAACGCTCTGAAAGCCACAATTAGGGGGAAGCTAATTGACATACCGGCCAGACTACATAAGAAGGCGAATTCAAGGCTAACGGAACTGGAGGCAGGAATAAAAAAACTAGAACTTGAGTTCATAAGAGACAATCGAGACGACTCGACCCTTCACAGACTAACGACCACCAAATACGAGTACAACCAAATCATCAGTGAAAGGGCCGGTTTTTGGTTCCACAGATGCAAAGCACTAAACCTATGTGAAGCCAATAGAGCAGGGAAACTCCTGGCTTCATACCTGAAATATAAAAACAATCAGAGGGTAGTCACATAGATCACCGACACGGACAACAAAACATACACCAAACACAAAGATATCCTCAGAATCTTCAGACAATTTTACTCTGTACAGGAATGACAAGCAGTTAGACAAAGATGCATGCCAAAAATATCTAGAAAGACTAGGTTTACCGAAACTCGACAGTACGGACCGCACGAATCTGGGATTAACACCTTCGCTGAGGCAGCAATTCCGCCGCAGCGCTAGGGGGGAGAGGGGGCCGCGCGGCCCTCCCATGCTCGTGACGGAACCGCTCCGTCACGAGCCTCGGGCATACTGTGCTTGTGACAGAGCGGTTCCGCCATGGCCCCGCCCCTCAATAGAACGCGCCGCGCAGGCTCGAAATCAGCGTCACGCAGGCGCGCTGAGCGGGCCGTGACGAAACCGCTCCGTCACCAGCACAGCGCGACCGAGGCTGGTGACGGGGCGGTTCCGTCACCAGCATGGAAGGGGTTAAACATCAATGCTACAGAGATAGAAATGCCAGTCAGGTCCCTAAAAAAGAACAAGGCCCCCGGCCCAGATGGATACACGGCAGACTTTTACAAATCCTTCCTCCTGTAACTCACCCCACTCATGAAAAGAGTCTTCAATCACGTAGCACACCCAGGGAAAATACCAGCATCCATGACAGGAGCTACCATAACAGTAATACCCAAAGAAGACAAGGACCCCCAACTACCGAAAAACTATAGGCCAATCTCCCTTATCAACGTAGATTGCAAAATCATGCAAAGATCCTAGCAGCGAGATTGAACAAGATACTACCCAAATTGATAAGCAACACTCAGGTGGGCTTCATGAAAGGCAGAATGGCCAGTGACAACACACGCCTCCTATGCCATGTTCTAGAACAAGCCTCGAAGAGTCCCCTCCAAGCGGTTACCATTGCACTAGACGCGGAGAAAGCCTTCGATAGTGTTTCATGGGCTTTCCTAGAACAATGCATGAAAAACTTTAACCTAGGAGAAGGATACATAAAGATGAAAATGGCCCTGTATCAATCACCAACTGCATGCATCACAATAAACGGGGGCCTGTCGGAACCACTTACCCTTCAACAAGGAACGAGACAGGGCTGCCCGCTTTCGCCCGCGCTCTTCCTCTTAGCCCTAGAGCCCCTAATCCAATATATTAAAATAAAGGGGATATGTACCGGGCGAGACTACTGTAAAAGCAGCAGCCTACGCAGACGATATACTAATAATGACACAGCAACCAAAGACAACAATAGAAGCTCTCATGTCCACAATCAACAAATATGCTGCGTTATCAGGGTACAAACTTAACAATGATAAGTCAGAATGCAAACCGCTAAACATCCACTGTAATAAAGAGGTTCTGAGAACATCAGGAATCAAGTGGCAGACAGGCCACATCAAATACCTGGGTATTTACTTTAGTACTGACCTGTTCTCTACCCTTAGACACAACGAGAAGCTCATACTAGACAAAATAAAAAAGCAACTTGAGGCTTGGTCCCCTAAATTCATGACCTGGTGGGGGCGGATCGAAACAATAAAAATGATGATCACCCCCCTAGTAAACTACCTTACAAGCATGCTCCCAATATTCCAATCAGACGAATTCCACCAAAAACTAGATAAAATGTGCACCAGATTTCTGTGGCGTGACAAAAAGGCTAGGATAAGCCTGAAGAAACTAAGAAGACCCAAAAACCAGGGGGGGTTAAATCTCGCGTATTTTAAAACATTTCAACTGGCATTCCTAGCCAAGCAAGGCACACACTGGATAGAACAATCGACAGACTACGCACCGGTTTGGCTTCAGTTAGAAAGAGCAATACTAAAAAACCTCAACCCACTTGCCCTTCTCACTGCCAACACGCATCCCCTCGCGGGCAACACAATAATGAAAAACACTAAGATAGCACTTCTGAAGCTAGACAAAAAGATGGAGGTTAGCAATAAAGGCTCTAAAGCCGAATCCTTATGGGCAAATAGCGCTATAAAATACAAAGGCAAAAAGCTCTACTTCGATAATTGGATAGAGAAGGGCATCACACACCCATACCAGCTGGAAGCGGACTCCGCTCCACTGACTTTCGCCAACCTAAAAACCTCCCACCAACTCAAAGACTCAGACCTCTACCGGTTCCTAAAGATCAAAACAGCCTTGATAAAATCCAGAATATCAAACTCGAAGCCATCAATATTCCAATATGTAGCTAACATAAATAAATTAGGTCATCAGGTCTCATGCCTACATAAAGCCCTCACCACGTAAAAATCGAACGTCAACGAAAAAAACTAGAAATACTGGAACGGCCACATACACCCACCACTGGACGACCGGGAGATGGCTCTCCTAGATCACCTACCTAAGGGGAGCCGACTCCCTAGCGATAAGATACTCACCCTGGAAAGCTACTTCCAGAGACCTATGGAATTCACTGGACAACTGCCTGATCACCTTTGAACCGCCTTAAATCATGAACAATTTTGAATGAGCTAGTATCTAGCAGAAATGTACTCCACTGCCACGACACTAGCTGATGTTGCCTGACCTAACCTATAATTTCTCTCTCTCTTTACTTATTCACACCTATCTCTTTCTCTTCTCCTACAATACTCCCAGCCTATAACTACTGTATAAGCAACAGAAGGGGGCCATCCGAAATACTTACCATGTACCACTTACCTTGTAACCGCACAGGATGGTTTTTCCCAAACGAAGTAAACCCTGTTCACTGTGTGTATATGTACAAATACCATAAATAAATAAATAAAAAGATGTGTTCTACATAAGCCAGTCCTATGGTGCTGAAAATGGTGCAAACTTGCATAATGTGAACCCTAAGAATAGCTTCCTGGTGTAATTAACATTTCGCTCAAGCCTAGTTGTGCTGGTACTTGAAAACCGCACCTGCCAATGAGAAAATTGAAACTGCAAATCCCAGCTTTCTTTAGTGATGTTGGCTGGTTTACTAGAATGGGTTGAAAATCCCTTTCAGGGCGTGGGGCCAGTTGAGTGCTATGCAGGCATCGGAATGCAAATGATGGACCAGCCTCACAGTGCACTACATGTACACGCCTCACAAAATTCTTAAAAGAAGAGTGAGGTTTGCACGCAGGATTCATAGTGATGTTTGGGTGATGCCTCAGGGTGCTCCTGAAAAGCACTAATGACCTGACGTGGCTCTCTCTATAAGATGACACAAAATCATCCATCTATGGAAATCAGATGATGGGCATATGTAAACTCAAGTGTGGCACTATCTACCTTACTCCCTTCTGCATCACCAACACCCGAGGTGATATGTGCAATAACACAACTGGGGCATGCCTTCCGCGTTCACGGATAACACCAAACGCTTACATAGGTCCCACATAGGCATACTCTCGATCAACTATGCACAACAATTTCAGTGGTTTGTTACCCTACTCAAACAAAGAGCTGTGGGCGACATCAGTGGTATGAAGCTCTATACAAATGTTACCATGCTATGTTTGTGCATCACTCTGATGTCTATATGCAGGTTTCATGATGCAACTTATGCACAAGCTCACAGAGCAGTTAAAACTGCCACACTCCCTAAGTGTTGCTTGCGAGGAAAGCTAGGTGCTGTTTTTGTGCAGATCTCACAATGCTGTTTACGTGCAGCCTGGTTTCACAGTGCTGTTTTGTGGTGTTTATGTGATGGTCTGGCAGTGCTGTTTACGTACAGACTACTTGGTGCTGTTTATCTGTACAGCCCTTCACTGTGTTAATGCAGTCATCGGTGCAGGCTTCTCTGTGGTGTTTGTAGATCTTGGGGTGTTTGTACACTAGTTACATTCAGTCCTCAGGGTGCGGTTTGTCTACTCTGTACCTATACCATTTGCCTACACGTTCATGAGGGGAGAGAATATATGTACAGTGCTTAATTTGAGCAAGGGGTTTCCGGTGCTCATCGCTGGCACTTAATCAACACCGGTGCTTTTCATGAACACCAGTTTAGGACACATTTATTGGCGGGGAGACTAAGAGAATTGCCCAGAATCACAGGATGTTGAGCTGACACCGAGACTCAAACCAGGTTCCCCAGTTCTGAAGTCGACAGAGCTGGCTATCACACCACATCCTTCCACGGTTAGTAGTTGGTTCTGGTTTAGGCAGCGCTATCATGAGAAATGGACTGGCACAAGCTGCCTCCTGAAGAGAGCCCCAGCACTTATTTTTCATTTTTTTATTAAGGTGTTTTTTATTATTTTCCCACAAAACAGGTACATTCGCTTTGTCATTAAGAGTTCCAGGTGAACGTTGCATGGCGTTGCACGAATTACATGAAAGCTTAATTGTTGTTACAAACAGTGCATGTTGCTGTTTTAAGCTCGTCCATCTGGAGCCCTCATTATTGTCCATCAGGGGTAAACTAGAGATAGGATATTGTAGGAAGAAGATAGAAGAAGAGAGAGATAAGGTACAAGAAGTGCTGCTTCGCTCTGAGCTTAGTCTGGGTCGGCGTCCGCATGCGGGTGTGCTGCTCCACCGAGGGGAGCCCTGGTGGGTTCAGGGTGGATCACATAATTCGAGGGAATTGTCCAGGGAATTCCACATCCCTATAGATGATGGTTTCCAGGGTGAGTTTTGCAGGGCAGTGCTATCTGCTCCTCAGAGGTATGTCACCCAGTTAAATCAGCCTCTATGTGATGTCTTAGCGGTATCCTTTCAGTTGGCCAGATCCAGTTTGACGGCAGCGGTCTGAAGGAGGTCTAGGATGTCTTTGTCTTGTTCTGTGGGGAGATGTGCGGTTATGAAAGCTGTGGTGAGGATGGAAAAAGCCGGGGTTAGTGTGCATCCCAGTGCATTATTTATGTAGTCAAAGATTTCTTCCCAGAACTTTTTGAGTTTGGGGCAGTAGTATATAAGGTGCGCTAGATCCCCTTTCTCCTTGGCGCAGTTCCAGCATAGGTTGTCTTCTCTGAGTGCTAGTGAGGCCAACCGGGTGGGGGTCCAGAAGGTCTTGTGGAGGAGCCAGTATTTTGTTTGTGATAGTGCTGGTATCATTTTGTTACGTGATGGCGAAGACCAAAGGAGAGCTAGCTCCTGCTCGGTGAGCAGGGCCGGACTGGGAACCAAAACCGGCCCTGGCAAAGTGCTCGGCCGCCCCCCCTCCCCCAGGGGGTTTGTGGGTGCTGCAGAGCTCTTTACCAGGGCTGGTTTTCAGCCAGTTTTGTTACAGGGCCGATTTTGCAGCTAAAACTGCCCTGTAACAAAATAGTCCCCCAGTGGCCCAAAACCGGCCCCCACCCGTGCGGCGCACCGGGGGATTGCCCGGTGCCCGCTATGGCCAGTCCGGCCCTGTCGGTGAGTGGGGTCTCAATCTGCTTTACCCAGTAGTTCGTTGTTTCGTCGTTGAGTTTGGTCGCATTTGGGCAGAGTAGTTTATAGAGGTGTGACACCTGATGGCCTATCTATATATCATCTATATATATGTATAAATACTCACAAAATACTGCCTCCCTGTCTTATTCAATCCTTACTGAGGTAGGCTACCACCCTTAAGACCCTGTTCATACCAGTTTCTCCAGAACAGAGCGCAACCACACATGGTTGGTTATGGGCCCCCCACACACCCTGTTGGTGTCATGTTTACTCGTAGGGTCTCACCCTGGTCCCTGTAAGCCAGGATAGGCTCAACCATCTTCCAGGTAGCTCTTTGTATATTATTCCTAGTGGGGCCTAAAATATGAAAAATACCTATAGGACACCCTGGTTCCCCGTTATATTTTGGTGCCGTTGGTATAGTTAAACAAGCATTGGCAAAGCCAATAGCTCTTGCCTATGGGAGAGCTCTTGGATTTGCCAACGTTCTTTTGCTATATTTTAGAGCAACTAGGGTGCTGTGCAGCATGACTAAAAGTTATTTTAAAAGGGCCTATAAAAGGTATTTAAAGCAGTGCTATGAAGCGGGAATGTTAAAAAAAAAAAGTGCTTATGGATTTTTTTAAAATTTATTTAATAACTGGCTAGAAGACATTCTCAAAGCCAGTAGCTCTCACATAAGAAAGACCTATTGGCTTTGTCAATGTTTTTCTTTTTGTGAGAGATGTGACAGGGAATGCCGAAACAGGGTAGTGGAGGTAGGGAGGGGGCACTAAGTGGAATGGGCAGACACCGTCATCAGTCCAGTGAAGTCTTTAAAAGGCAAAAAAAACTTCCCTAGTGTCAACTGTGTCCTAGTACGAGAACCATTTAGTCATTTCTTGATTTCACACATGAACGCTCCATACTTTATTTGCATTCTTCATCCTTCTCTTTTGCGCGCAAAGTGTTAATTTAATTTTACGGCATCTGATAGGACAATCCGAAGTTTTTCTTTTTAAGTTTCCTTGAGCATAAGCAGAGGTAAGGGCCAAAGGATTGGAGCGACCGGAAGCCTCTTTCTCGTCTAAAGAAATCTCGTAAATCCCTATTTTGTATTAATCTGGTCCTTTCAGTTTAACATTTTAAACGAAAGGTTGACGAAGCACAAGTAACTTTAACCGCCCTCGGCTTTAAAGATTAACTCCAGGACTCTAGGCGTACAAAACTTCTTTGAAAGAAAGAAAAGCAGGGCTCGCTAAGTAGCCAGGAAATTACTCCAAGAGGTGGCGGTTTCGAGCAATGCTCATTGGCCAGGAGTTGCGGTCGTATTCTTGGCTGGCCCCGGAAATGAAAAGAAGCCCATCACGCCCAGATGAAAAAGAATCTCAGCTGGCTGCATTAATCCTGAACCTATTAAGGGGATTTAGCCAAATGTACTTTTTCGGGAAAACAACCCAACCGTGCTAAAAATTCTAACGATATAGGGATAACGTATTTTCCACACTTAAGTACGTAAACTGCTTAGTTGTACACTATTAGACAATTGATGTATGTATCATAAACAATTTTATATTAATAGCTAACTCACGAACTTGCAACCAAGTGACTAATAGTTAAATGTTTTGGTCGCCACAATAAATTGACACTTTCTGAGCAATTAGACATGGCGGTACGGCTAAAACAAGCACAAAAGCTGCCAACGCAATTTGTCACCTAGTTTAGGACAGCTGCGGATAAGGAGCTATGCACAAATTGAACTTGCTCTTTTTTTTGGCAAGACGTTTTACAGTACCTTTCAGCTAGTGTTAAAAATGATTAAATATCGTAAGAAAAATGGGCGCAAAAATATTTTTTAGCAGTTACTAACACCTGTTTAGAACTGTGAGGTGTACATCGGGCACGAAAGCACACCAGAGCTTACATTAATGTAACTTGCACCTGAGTACCTTAGCTTCCAGCATTACCTCTGCTGCCTAAATGATATCATAGCTGAAATAGTAAAATGCTATGCATCTGAAAATAAATGAGATCAGCGCAAATCCCTCCACTGCAGAAAATAGGGATTTTTTTTAGTTGGGCACCTGTGTAAATGTATGACTTTTCAACCAATATATGCGCAGGCGTGTCCCATCCTGATTAAAACGTGTGTAGATATTTCATTTTATTGAAAAATATAGCATTTTTTTGGCTTTAAACAATTAGCAAACGATTCATTGCAAGTTGGATTCCACATCAGGTATGCGTCATTTCTATCATAAAACACCACAAAGCTTCACAGATGTTAATAAGTGGTTCACTTTTTGTTGAAAATTGTAAAATAGTACTGCTGTAGCTTCTAAGAAATGCCTACTAGTAGCTTTTCAAGGTCCTTTGGTGCACTAGGCAAGGCTCATTTTCTGCACTACATCTTATTTTTTTGGTAATGCTTGCCCCTGTGAAGATCAGGGTGAATTGTTGATGGTGTTACAAGTGCCCAGGGCCACTGGAATTATGCAGCATGGAAGGTGCAAATTGTACGGCAGAGTTTGCTAAATATTGTGGCAAAAAAGGCATATTATGTGGCTTAATGCAGCACATTTTGTGGTAGTATTCAGTGCTTAATTTGTAAAAAAAAAATAATAATACATACACACATACCAGGGCCCTCGTCAGGAACCCACTACAACTTGCACCACCTATTGCCCCTTCCAGCACTGCCAAACACAACTACTAACTATTACAAGTGTGATAAATCAGACTATTCCAGGTCCCCAGAGCTATAACAATGGCTTGTGTGGTAGGTAGAAACCACCGTAATGGAGCGCACACCGCTAGCCCCTCCTCCGGATCGCCCCTCGGGACTCTGGCACTTGTAGTTCAAAAGTGGATCACCCAGGAGGGTGCAAGTCGGTACTTGTTGGACTGATGAATCTCTAGACCCGATACATGTCCCGGGTTTTTGGGTATCGCCCGAGACATGGCTCGGGTTTCGGGATAACTTCCCTCATCAGTAGAGAAATGGTTAGGGGTGGAGGAGAAGGCCGCCAAACAACCGTCAATGGCCTCGATGCCCGAACCGGCACGCAGGGCAGCATCCAGGAGCCCGTCGGCTCAAAGCTCAAGGGAGCCAATTAGTAGAAACCACCGCAATGGAGCGCACACCGCTAGCCCCTCCTCCGGATCGCCCCTCGGGACTCTGGCACTTGTAGTTCAAAAGTGGATCACCCACGTGGGTGCAAGTCGGTACTTGTTGGACTGATGAATCTCTAGACCCGATACATGTCCCGGGTTTTTGGGTATCGCCCGAGACATGGCTCGGGTTTCGGGATAACTTCCCTCATCAGTAGAGAAATGGTTAGGGGTGGAGGAGAAGGCCGCCAAACAACCGTCAATGGCCTCGATGCCCGAACCGGCACGCAGGGCAGCATCCAGGAGCCCGTCGGCTCAAAGCTCAAGGGAGCCAATTAGTAGAAACCACCGCAATGGAGCGCACACCGCTAGCCCCTCCTCCGGATCGCCCCTCGGGACTCTGGCACTTGTAGTTCAAAAGTGGATCACCCAGGTGGGTGCAAGTCGGTACTTGTTGGACTGATGAATCTCTAGACCCGATACATGTCCCGGGTTTTTGGGTATCGCCCGAGACATGGCTCGGGTTTCGGGATAACTTCCCTCATCAGTAGAGAAATGGTTAGGGGTGGAGGAGAAGGCCGCCAAACAACCGTCAATGGCCTCGATGCCCGAACCGGCACGCAGGGCAGCATCCAGGAGCCCGTCGGCTCAAAGCTCAAGGGAGCCAATTAGTAGAAACCACCGCAATGGAGCGCACACCGCTAGCCCCTCCTCCGGATCGCCCCTCGGGACTCTGGCACTTGTAGTTCAAAAGTGGATCACCCAGGTGGGTGCAAGTCGGTACTTGTTGGACTGATGAATCTCTAGACCCGATACATGTCCCGGGTTTTTGGGTATCGCCCGAGACATGGCTCGGGTTTCGGGATAACTTCCCTCATCAGTAGAGAAATGGTTAGGGGTGGAGGAGAAGGCCGCCAAACAACCGTCAATGGCCTCGATGCCCGAACCGGCACGCAGGGCAGCATCCAGGAGCCCGTCGGCTCAAAGCTCAAGGGAGCCAATTAGTAGAAACCACCGCAATGGAGCGCACACCGCTAGCCCCTCCTCCGGATCGCCCCTCGGGACTCTGGCACTTGTAGTTCAAAAGTGGATCACCCAGGTGGGTGCAAGTCGGTACTTGTTGGACTGATGAATCTCTAGACCCGATACATGTCCCGGGTTTTTGGGTATCGCCCGAGACATGGCTCGGGTTTCGGGATAACTTCCCTCATCAGTAGAGAAATGGTTAGGGGTGGAGGAGAAGGCCGTCAAACAACCGTCAATGGCCTCGATGCCCGAACCGGCACGCAGGGCAGCATCCAGGAGCCCGTCGGCTCAAAGCTCAAGGGAGCCAATTAGTAGAAACCACCGCAATGGAGCGCATACCGCTAGCCCCTCCTCCGGATCGCCCCTCGGGACTCTGGCACTTGTAGTTCAAAAGTGGATCACCCAGGTGGGTGCAAGTCGGTACTTGTTGGACTGATGAATCTCTAGACCCGATACATGTCCCGGGTTTTTGGATATCGCCCGAGACATGGCTCGGGTTTCGGCGATCCGGAGGAGGGGCTAGCGGTGTGCGCTCCATTGCTGTGGTTTCTATTAATTGTCTCCCTTGAGCTTTGAGCCGACGGGCTCCTGGATGCTGCCCTGCGTGCCGGTTCGGGCATCAAGGCCATTGACGGTTGTTTGGCGGCCTTCTCCTCCACCCCTAACCATTTCTCTACTGATGAGGGAAGTTATCCCGAAACCCGAGCCATGTCTCGGGCGATATCCAAAAACCCGGGACATGTATCGGGTCTAGAGATTCATCAGTCCAACAAGTACCCACTTGCACCCACCTGGGTGATCCACTATTGAACTACAAGTACCAGAATCCCGAGGGGCGATCCGGAGGAGGGGCTAGCGGTGTGCGCTCCATTGCTGTGGTTTCTATTAATTGGCTCCCTTGAGCTTTGAGCTGACGGGCTCCTGGATGCTGCCCTGCGTGCCGGTTCGGGCATCGAGGCCATTGACGGTTGTTTGGCGGCCTTATCCTCCACGCCTAACCATTTCTCTACTGATGAGGGAAGTTATCCCGAAACCCGAGCCATGTCTCGGGCGATATCCAAAAACCCGGGACATGTATCGGGTCTAGAGATTCATCAGTCCAACAAGTACCGACTTGCACCCACCTGGGTGATCCACTATTGAACTACAAGTACCAGAATCCCGAGGGGCGATCCGGAGGAGGGGCTAGCGGTGTGCGCTCCATTGCTCTGGTTTCTATTGCTTGTGTGGTAGGTATTAGTCTTTAGAATCATTAGAGTTATTAATGAACAACTGTTGAGCTCATCTCTAAATGAGGCAAATAGTGCCACCATGTGGCAGACTGTCCTAAATTCTGGTGTTGACAATCAACTGCCGGAATCCACCGTCTCAAATTTAGCACTGAATATACTGCATAATTTTGTCACATGAAAACATTTCCAGGATAAAGGTTTCACCTTATTAGTACCAGTTTAACATCCAAATATAGTAATAAGCCACAGAAAGATGACTAGTAAACATTTGCATAGGGCTTTCCACTGGGCAGCAATGCGAATCACCCCAATCTTATTAACCTTTGAACCGTTTGATTTAAAAACAAAATTTTAATGTTAAAATCTGCAAATTATGCAGCAGCAGATGGATTATGAGGCAAAAAAATCAAATCCATAATTATGTGAAAATACCTAGACTGCAGAATGGCATAATTCCAGTGGCCCTCCTGGTGCCACATCAAGGTACACTGTAGGTGAAAGCTTGTCCGACCTACGTCTGTTAATAGCCTTGTGCTTCCATGATGTGTTCAAAGCTACCAAGTTTCCAGCATGCTTATGTGTGACATTTCCAGGTGTTACGTATGATACTTTGAGTAACAGTTTATCCCAAACGTAGTCATTGAACAAAGAAGACATATTTCATGCAGCAGTTGTAGGAATTTCTCCCAGTGGCATGTTTACTAACCCTTAGCAGAGGTCATATGATGACAGCAGCAGGAAGTATGCTCAGCGGTCCTCATAATTTGACTGCATTGTGGCCTCCCACAATATCAAGACTCCCCTGCCAGTAACAATTTTTAGGTCTCGAGTCGCGTTGCAGCACGCATGCGCTAAACTCTCTGCAAGTCATATTGTAGTAGGGTAGGTTTTAGATGTGGAGTGGAAGCCCCACCCCTTGTTTTCATTGGCTTGCTTCATTGTCCATGCTAAACGCTGGCTTTCGATTGGAAATGAGGCTACTTCGTCCCTCCTTGTTACTGCCCTGTCTCCTTTTTAGGACGGCCCATCAGGACTGGATCTTTTACTTGCGGTGTTACAGGTGTCCTTTAGTTAGTGGGTAAGCACTTTTTTAGGTCTCGCCTAGCATTGCAACGTGCATGTGCTGCTCGCTCTACAAAGCATATTGTCTTAGAGGAGATTTCAGAAGTGGAGTTGAAGCGCCCCCCCTCTTTTTTATTGGCTGGCGTCATCATTTATGGTAAATGCTCGCTTGTGATTCAAAATGAGGCTTCTTTGTTACCGCTCTGTCTCCTTTTTGGATGGCCCATCCGGACTTGATCGTTTACTTGCGGTGTTACACGGTCTCCTTCATTAGTCAGTAGTAGGCACTATGTTTTTTCAGGCGCCTTTGGCAAGGGCGACCTCGTGTTTATTTTTGCATTGTGCTAAAGTTAAAGTACAATGTAAATATAAACAAGCGTCTGCCTTTGCGCAACGGCAAGAACTTGTTAAATTTAACATCGAAAATGTCTACAGCTCGCATCACTCTTCCAAAGTCAGAAAGTTCCTGGAAAAGTTTTTTGTTGTTGTTGTTGTACTGCAGACGGGTAATACACATGTTCGTACTTTATTGCTGATTCAGCAGGCTGACATATTGCCCACGTATGGTAAAATATTCAAATAACGTTGTTCAGTAATGTACGACACAGTGTCAGTTCTGGTAGGGATTTTTGGGGTGTGCAACAGGGGAACCTGAGACTAAAAGGCTGTTTCCATTTTGCTACGTACTAAAACCATCCCCTATACAATCCTACTCTCTTTCACTCCTCATCACAAGTTGAGACCCACTCCGTCGAGCTGCTGAGATCAGCGCCATTTGTTTTCACGTATTGGGTTTAGGTTGCAAATTTCCTGGCAGGACATTATGTTTTTTAAAAAAAAGGTCACAGTTTCCAAGCTGCAGCGGCATCACAGCTGAATGTAAACACAAGCATGGGTCAGGGTGGTAGGCTGTGTGTGTTTGTTTTCACCAGAGAGCTCCCTGTGTGTGTCTGAGCATTCCGGACGCTTGTCAGCATACCCAGCAAAGAAAGTTCGCTGGAGACAAGTGGAGGGCCGGGAATGGGCGTGGAAAAAACACACTTTCAAACAAGCATTTGCAATGCAATAGGTCCCACATTTACGCGAGTATGAGCTATTGACATTGCAAATAACAATGCCTTTTATTTTAGTTTTAGTTTTTAAAACATAAACAAAAGGCATTGTCATTTACAATGCCAATAGCTTAAATTTGCGTAAATGTGAGACCTATTGCATTGTAAATGCTTGTTTTGAAAGGCACCTGCAATTATCACCTACCTAGTAAAATGCTGTGCGGCGGATGCCTAACAAAGGTGGAGGAGGAGGAGGGTGTGGAAAAAAAAATCCACTTACCTTCAGGCCAGCTTCCGCCTCTCGGTCCTCGACGCAGGAAGCACCCAGGTTCCCCTAGCCAATCACGCCACTGCGGTCATCAGCAGTAATGTGATTGGTCTGTGTGCTGTGGTTCGGTGCTCAGACAGCAACTGGGAGATGCTGCATGTTTTTCTACCCAGACTATGAAATACAGCCTGGTGGAAAACATTCAAAGTGTGCATGACTGTTTGGCTGGCCAAACCGTCATGCGCACTTAAGAGAGTGCCCACCACTCCTCCTATAACAGCCTCGCCCGCCCCAGCTGAGCCAGAACGGAACAATAAAATTATTATATCTGCGTTATCATTTTATTTTTTCCTTTTCAAACTGTTCACAGAGCAGTGGGGTGATGCTCATCCGCCTTAGCGGTGAAGCTGCCTGTTAGACCTGTCAGCCTTTTGGATGGTCTCCCTTAATTTTTTTTCGCGATCCCTTTCTGCCTCCCAGTATTTTTGTCCACCAGTCCTATTTTTTTTGTGTGGCTTTAGGTCTCTGGGTGCCCCACCACTGCTATTCAGTGCTGAGGTACAGGTGCGCCTTCTTAAAATCGTGGATGAGTTCCTAAGATGGATGCCAGTCAGGAATTACCTCAGAGCTTGTGGGCCATAGGATAACATTTATTTATTTATGGATCTTGTAGAGCGCACGGCTACCTCCGTCGGAGGTGTCCCGGCGCTAAAAACTGTCAGTAGAGATAAAGAAGTATCTATCTAGAATGAGGAAAATAGCCAAGTTTTCAGGCGGCTGCGGAACAGTGTTTCAGATGAGGCAAATCTGAGGTCTAAAGGGAGGCAGTTCCAATGTTTCGCAGCCAGGACAGCGAAAGCTCTGCCACCCATTCGTGTGCGGCGAAAGCGTGGCACAACCATAAGGCGTAGGCTGTTGGAACGTAGGTCTCTCACTGAATGGGATAATGTCAGTCTCTTTCTTAAGTATTCAGGACCGGTCCCGTTAAGAGCACGGAAAGCAAGAGTAAGTGTTTTGAACTTAATCCGAGAAGCTATAGGCAGCCAGTGGAGCTTTTTACGAAACATGGAGATCGAATGTCGGAAAGGGATATTGCCAATCAGTCTTGCAGCCGCGTTTTGAACTGCTTGCAGGCGTTCAATTTGATATAGAGGGGCCCCTGCATAAAGACTGTTGGCATAATCCAAATGGGACGTTATTAGCGCCTGGGTGACTGTTCGGCGCGCATCCATAGGCAAGAATGGAAAGATTTTTTTCATCATTTTTAGCTTACCAAAGCAGGCCGCCGTGACTTTGTTAATTTGAGGGCCACAGGAGAGCGTGTCGTCAAACTGGAATCCCAGATTACGGGCCGTGTGCACCGGAATAGGGGGGGGGGTTAAGTACCGTAGGCCACCACAGAGAGGGGGGTATTGTCATTTTTTGATTGAAGAACAAGACCTCCGTCTTATCCGTATTAAGACGAAGGTGACTCGAGGCCATCCATGAACAGATTTCTCCCAAACAGTGGCGGAAGCTAGAGAGGCTGGAGTCAGAGTGATCTCTAAAGGAGAATATCAGCTGTGTGTCATCAGCATATGAAATCACTCTGACTCCGCAGGCCTCCACAACCTTGGCTAACGGAGCCAGGTAGACATTAAAGAACAGAGGGCTCAATGCCGAGCCCTGAGGGACTCCACAGACAAGAGGTTTGGACCCTGCTTTAAAAGGTCTGAGGAGAACCCTCTGTGATCGGCCCTGGAGAAAAGATGTGATCCAAGACAGTGCAGAGCCACACAGGCCAATCTGCTCCAGTCGGTCTAAGAGTATTTGATGAGACACCGTATCGAAAGCGGCGGACAGGTCGAGGAGAACCAACATGGCCTCCTCGCCCTTATCCACACACTCTCGAACAGTCTCAGAGACTTCCAATAATGCAGTCTCCGTGCTAAAACCTGCACGGAAACCAGACTGGGAGTCATGGAGCAGGGAGTTACTCTGAAGATATTCTGCCAATTGAAGTTGGACGGCCTTCTCCAAAACCTTCGCTGGTTTAGGGAGGAGGGAAATAGGCCGGTAATTGCAGAATTGAGTGGGGTCCGCATCAGGTTTCTTCAGGATGGGCACAAGCAAGGCTTCTTTCCAGGCAGAGGGGAATTGGCCTAACTGTAAGGAGGCATTCCAAAGGGAGGTTAGTGGCTCTAATAATAAGGGAGCCAAATCAGTCATGATCTTAGGGGGAACCGGGTCCAAAGGGGAGCCAGACTTACATTGTATAAGAAGTTTAAGTGCCAAATCAGGAGAGAGGTCCTGAAATGTTGATAGAATAGGAGCGGTGTCGGATCTAATGGATGTATGGGGATTTGGGTACTCAGACACCACTACTGGGTGGAAGGTAGATGATATTTTCTCAATTTTTTCCTGAAAGAAGTCGGATAAACCATCGCATTGGAGGGTTCCAGAACCTTCCAGGCCATTCTAGTGACCAGGGCTCAGGCTATATAAGGGTGGACACTGGGCGGCCATTTTGGGACTGCTTGGCTGGCTGGAGTTAAGACAACTGCGTCTGGGGGATTGCGTCATGGGCTACTCTGATGGTTCCTAGGGGCTGCGAGATAGTCACGGGTGCTGCCCTCCTCCCTGTTGATCTGACCCAGCCTATGTGAGAAGAACTGTGTACCTTACAAACCAGTGTGACCAGTCGTCAAGAAAACGTAGTCAACCCAACCGCCGGTGAGCGCGGTCTTCCCCAACCCCAGAGACCTTGGCTGTGGACTCCAAGAGCATCAAGAAACAGGGGACTTTGGTTAAGATTTCTGAGGTGAAGAGTGATCTCGACCTCCGCCCTTGCCTGGTTCGGCCGGGTTGAGGTGTACTGTTGTGCCAGAGCCGTGGGCAGCCAAGAAGTCTCAGCGCTTTTTGTTCCAGGACCCCCCCCCTCCGTCTTTCTGACCTTTCTGAGGCGTCGAGGTGCTGGGGCTGACTAGCGTTGCTGTGTCGCTGACCTGGGTGCTGAGAGGATCCGAGCGATCCCAGGCGGAAGCGTGAGAAGGGCGGAGCAATGTGAAGATCCGCGAAAGACGCTGGGCGGGGCCACTGAAATACCGGCTTCCTCTCGCCGAGCACGCCGCCTCACGCAGTTCAAGACGGGTTTCCGCGGGGAGGCGGAGGCTGAAGCGGCCCTCGGGCGCCCTGGTGATCGGGAGTGAGCGCACGGAGGCCCGTCGGAGGAGGCCTTCGCATATCCGCTCAGCTGCTACCCCCGCCCCGCCTCAGGTGAAGAGGTGGAGAACCTGAGCGGGCGGACGGGGGAAGAGTGGCCTAGTCAACTTGCTTCCTCCAAAGGAATAACGAGGGTGCCATTCGGTGCACAGGTATCTGAGGGGAAGTTCAGAGGAGGGAGGAGCAGCAAGGGACAAGTCTACAAGTAAGGGGGCGAACTAAGGAGGTTGGGGGTACCACAAGCTTGCCCTAAGCAAGTTCCACCCTCCAGTTTATCGTGACTGTAGGAAATTGAAGAGTAGGCCTAGACTCTAAGTTCCCCCTTTGAACTAAGCCTCCTAGAAGACATCAGAGGAGTTTATAAAAGAAACTTGTCATATTCTTCCTTTAAATATATACTCATTCTGACTCAAAAGCCGGTTAAGCTAAATGTACTTATTAATATGTTCCTATAGATTTATGGACGATGAATATTGCCGGTTATTTGCTTAAGTGAATGTATTCAGAAACCTAATGCTGACTATCAAAAGGAAGTGTGTTGTAAAATTCAATTAGTGTGACTAACTCTCCAAATGAATTGCTGAAAGACCTATTCTAGTTACAGTGAAACTTACATTCATTTTACTGCCTCAATATAATCAGATAAAGTCTCACTAATTTATGACTAACAAAGATGGTGTGGTGTCATTTTTGGTGGGTTTGCACTGGGGTGTTGTAGAGTGTGTAATGCAAGCACAACACAGTCACCTTCTAGATTTAGCCTTTCCACCCAGGACCATGCTACCCTAAATGGACCTGAAGCACCGGGTCCAACATATTGGTGCTCAGTGGTGGGATAGGATTTGTGCTTGCGTAAACCCCTCAGCAGCTTGGTGTGCACCACGCACCTTACACCTAATTGTTCTTTCTCTGTCTGACAATTTTGTCTCCAAAAATTAGTCTCTTCAATTGGCATTTATTTGGTTTTTCGAAAGTCTTTTCTTGTGGTGGTTGTAAGTAGCTCCTAAGTGACGCCTTTCTATCAAGTATCCCATACAAATGTCTGAGGGCCCGACTGGCAAAATGGAGTTTGAGCTGGCTGAGTTAGAAACTTACTCAGTGGCACAGCTTAAGGAATTTTGTCAGGAGAAAGGGGTGTTCTTTAAGCGGGGTGCGAAGAAAGTGGAACTTCAAACTAGCTTGAGAGCATGGGTAGCAGCTCACCCAGATGGGGAAGGGATGAGGAAGGAATGGAGCCTGACAACACCGCAGGATTAGACCTGCTGTACCAATTTGAAGGTGGGAATATGTTACCAGGTCCTGGGACACCTTCGAGGGCGGGCAGTAGTGAGTCTGGAAGGAGCTTGTCCTCAGCAGAATTAATGGACAGGAGGGAGAATAGACAACTAAAATTGGAACTAGCACGTTTAGAGAAAGAGCGGGAGGAGAGATGGTTCCTCCACGAACTTACTTTAAGGGAACTGGATCTTAAAGCCTTACAGATTGAGGCCCCCAGTAATCCCAATGGTGGCAGCGTACCTAAAGAAGTTACCAGGGAGCCTAGACTTTACTTGCCCAAAGATGTAGTCGCTAGTTTTAGTGTAGGGGACGACATTGGCAAATGGTTGGCTGCCTATGAGGTCTCCTTGAGAGCCCATGGGGTTCCTGAAAGTCACTGGGGGGGGGGTGGCCTGTATAAGTAGATGCCTCCCGTGGGGAGGGATGCCCTTCTAGCTTTAGAACAGGAGGAACAGACCAATCACCCCACCATGAAGATTGCCTTAGTCAGGAAGTTTGGGCTGACCTCAGAAAAATACAGGCAGAAATTCCGGAATAGCCACAAGCTCCCCACACAAAACTGGGTTGGTTTTTTAGACTTTACTAGAAAGGCATTAGAGGGCTGGGTGCAGGGTAGTGAGGTTACTGATTACGAGGGGTTGTATGATCTGTTCCTAAAGGAGCACCTCCTCGAGAAATGTTTTCCGGAGCTGCGCCAACACCTGGTGGACAGCAAGCTGACTAACCCTAGGAAGCTTGCAGAGGAGGCAGACACCTGGGCTAGTACCAGAGTGTCTACTAAGGGATCTGGGGTGGACTCCCAAAGAGGTGGACAGGGGTCTTCCCAGAAGAAAGAGGGGGGAGATAAAAAGAAGGAGTTCTATAAAGGCCACCAAAATAGTTCACAAGGGAAGGAGTCAGGTTCCCCAGCCAAATCTGGCCACCAAAATCCCACTTATCCTGACCGAAGTCAGCAGCCCAGGATTGTCCGATGCTATGAGTGCGGTGAGACTGGACACTATCAAGGAGATGCCAAGTGTCCAAAGAGAGCGCACCCTCCCACTGGAGGAAAAGACCCAGGGGTGGTGAGTGTAGTGATCGGGGAGGAGCTGTCCCTAGACAAAGGGGGTGAGTGGGCAGGGCTAACCTTAGTGTCCCTGGGAGACAGTGAGATGGTTCCTAAGGTCCATGTGCCTCCAAATACCATCAAGTATAGGCAATGGGTCACCATCAATGGCCAGAGGGGGGAGGTTCTGAGGGACACATGTGCCAGCATGACCATGGTGAGAAAACAGCTGGTGTCCCCAGAGCAGGTGATTCCCAATGTACTCCACCCAGCTGTGATGGCTGACGGCAGAGTGGGCCACTATCCCGTGGCTGAGATTCCTTTTGAGTGGGGAGGGGTCACAGGCATTCTAAGAGTTGCAGTGAGCCCTGCTGTGCCAGTCGATTGTCTGTTAGGAAATTACCTTGAACACAATGCTTGGAAAGAGATAGAGTTCCAGACACATACGAAGATGCTGGGATTACCTGATTGGACCTGTGCAAGCATGCGGTCCGCGACTGCCCGAAGGGGGAGTTCGCAAGGGCTGGAGCCTGGAACAAAGGCACAGCCAGCTGCCAACAAGGGGAAGATCCGGGGACGGGGAAAACCCGCCTCTGCGTCCCCACCCCGCGAGATGGATGGGACACCTGAGGTGGTGGACCCGGAGTCCACAGAGGGGGATGTTGTCTCCCTTGAGCACTTACCTATCCCTGTGGAGTGGCAAGTGGAGGGAGGACCTACCAGGGAGGAGTTTTGTCAAGGGCAGAAGGAGTGCCCTACCCTTGTGGGTCTGAGGCGACAGGCCCAAGCCCAGGCAGCAGGTAACATTTCAGGGAACTTTCATATTTACTGGGAGGATGGCCTCCTCTACAGTGAACCCAAGGCTCCGGTGCACGGTTTGTCCTGGGCCTTGGTAGTTCCCCAGCGTTACCGAGCCTTTCTCTTGGAGTTGGCTCATGAAATTCCTTTGGCTGAACAACTGGGCCAAGACAAGAACTTTGCCCGGCTTGTTCCACACTTCTATTGGCCTCAGATGAGGGTTGCGTCCGACACTTTTTGTAGGACGTGTGTGTCCTGTCAAGCCAGTGGGAAAACAGGGGTCAAGCTGAAGGCTCCCTTGGAACCTCTGCCCGTCGTTAGCACCCCCTTTGAAAGGGTGGGCATCGACATTGTTGGGCCATTAGATCCACCCACTTCAGCCGGTCACAGGTTTATCCTAGTATTGGTGGATCACGCCACCCGGTACCCAGAGGCTATTACTCTGAGGACCATTACTGCACCTGCGGTTGCCCGGGCCCTAATGGGGATTTTTACCGGAGTGGGTTTCCCCAAGGAAGTTGTGTCCGACAGGAGGGCCCAACTTCCTGTCAGCATACATGCAGGCTATGTGGAAGGAATGTGGAGTCACTTACAGGTTCTCTACTCCTTACCACCCCCAGACCAACGGACTGGTGGAAAGATTTAACAAAACCCTGAAAGGCATGATCAGGAGTCTGCCTGAGAGCCTGCGGAGGAAATGGGACATCCTCCTACCCTGTTTGTTGTTTTCATACAGGAAAGTGCCACAGAAGGGAGTGGGCTTCAGCCCCTTTGAGCTTCTGTGTGGGCACCCTGTTAGAGGACCTCTCAGCCTGGTGAAAGATGGATGGGAAAAGACCCCCAGGAGGCTTCCTCAGGATGTGGTGAGTTACATGCTGGCTTTCCGTAGCCAAATGCCTAAGTTGTGGAAGCAAGCTTCTGACAACCTTGAGGCCAGCCAGGCAGTCATGAAAGAGTGGTACGACCACAATGCTCACCCCGTGGAGTTGGAGCCTGGACAGAAGGTGTGGGTCATGGAACCTGGAGAGCTTAGTGCCCTTCAGGATCGCTGGACAGGCCCCTTTGAAGTGGTTGAAAAGAAATGCAAGGTCACCTATTTGGTGGATCTTAAGACCCTCAGGCAGCTCCATCGGGTGCTCCATGTCAACTGCCTCAAACCCCACCATGAGAGATCCGAGGTCACCTTGATGATGATGACCGATGAGGCAGAGGAAGAGGAAAGTGAGCCTCTAACTGACCTATTTGCGTCCCAGGAGAAGGACGGTTCAGTGGAAGGAGTGGTTTTCTCACCATCTCTGACTCCCGAACAGCAGAGGGACTGCCGCCAAATTTTGGAGCAGTACTCCTTGCTGTTCTCCCTTATCCCGGGGAGGACCCACCTGTGTACCCACGATGTGGACACAGGGGACAGCCCACCTGTGAAGTCCAAGTCTTACCGGCTGTCAGATAAGGTGAAGGCCAGCATCCATAGTGAGGTCACCAAGATGCTGGAGCTGGGAGTGATTGAACCTTCCGACAGTCCCTGGCCTAGCCCGGTGGTACTGGTACCAAAAGCTGCCCCACCAGGCACCACACCGTAACTCAGGTTCTGTGTGGAATACAGGGGACTGAATTCATTGACAAAGACTGATGCTCATCCCATCCCAAGAGTGTATGAGCTCATTGACCGGCTGGGAGCTGCCCAATACCTGAGAACCTTTGACCTTACGTCAGGATATTGGCAGATCTCCCTGACCGATGGGGCGAAGGAGAAATCTGCCTTCTCCACCCCTGAGGGACATTACCAGTTCCGAGTGATGTCCTTTGGGCTCAAGAATGCCCCTGCTTTACCGGGGGCGACTACAATAGAGCCCTCTACCCGAAACTCACCCCTCGCAACGTAACGGGCCCCACTAGGACGGCCGTTCAGGTATGGCGGCATGCTTCCATGGCGCTTGGGTGGAATGATAAATTGACTCGTGCCACCCCCCTGTACGCCTCTGATAGACTTGGCTCACTTTGGCAGTCCCGGGGGTTTGATAGGTGGGACTTGATTGGTATCGGCAGGATTGATGATGTTTGGACTAAGGGGAGAATGAAGACGTTTGAGGAATTGAAAACCGAGTACGCTTTGAGCGATCGCGAATTCTTTCGCTATGCACAGATCCGCCACGCGGTGCTCTCGGTCTTCCCTTCGGGTGTGGAGATTCCGGAGTCGTCCCCGCTTGAGGACAGGGTACTGGACGGACATGTTCCTGATAGTACGATTTCGCTTATTTATAAAAAGTTAATCAACTCCAGGTCTGACCTCCTTCTCGACTTAGAGAGGTCTGGACTGGTGATGGGCTGGAGCTGGACGATGAGGACTGGCAGGCGGCGATCTCCTCCCCTAAAGAGGTGGCCATCCAGGCGCGCCTTAGATTTGTGCAACTTAAAATCCTACATAGAGTGTATGTCACTGGTCCCCGTTTGGTGCATATGGGCTTCTCTGTGGATGGTTTGTGTCGGCGTGGCTGTGGTCTCCTGGGCACCTTTTTACATATCATCTGGGAGTGCCCTGAGATAGTGCGATTCTGGACCCGTGTGCACGAGGTGATGAGTGAGGTTACCGGGGTGCGATCGATGCCGGAAGCTAGGAGATGCCTGCTGAACGTATGGGAACTGAATGATTACTCCGTGTCGCAGCTTCGGTGGGTGACCTTGGGCAACATGATTGCCAAAAGAGACATTGCACAATTGTGGGGCGCTCAGGGCCCGCCCAGACTTCAGAAATGGAAACAAAACATGGACTGGTGCATGTTCAGAGAAAAAACTGTGTATATATCTCGTGGTACCCCCCGGAAATGGGGTAAGATATGGACTCAGTGGAACACTTATCGTGGTGATATATGTGCCTCTCCTCTCCCTGACCCTGATGTTGCACCTATGTCCCCGTAACCCGAGGGTTCCTCCACACACTATTGTATACTGCTTGCAATTTGTTTCTTCTGGCCCCCCCCCCCCCCACTGTGTAACTCTTTCTCGATAGAACGAACGCTCATTGGATTGTCCTTCCCGCCCCAACACCATGTAATGCAACGTTGTGTATATTGATGTCTCTTTTTCTTCTTCCTTGCAAGTTGTTTCTGTTTGTGTTATAAAATCAATAAAAAGTTTTCCAAAAAAAAGAATGCCCCTGCTACTTTTCAGCTGCTGGTGAACCAGGTCCTCTCCGGTATGGAGACCTTTGCTGCTGCCTACCTTGATGACATCGCTGTCTTCAGTAGCAGCTGGGAGGACCATCTGTGTCACCTCCAGAAAGTGCTTCAGCCCCTGCAGCAGGCCGGCCTGACGATCAAGGCCAACAAATGCCAGATTGGGCAGGGGTCGGTGGTGTACCTAGGTCATTTGGTGAGTCGGGGAAAGGTGCATCCCCTCCAAGCCAAGATTGAAACCATCATGGCCTGGGAACCCCCCAAGAAACAGACTGAGGTCCGAGCTTTTCTGGGCCTCACCGGTTACTACCGCTGCTTTGTCAAGGGATATGGTACCATTGTGGCTCCCTTGACTGAGCTTACATCCAAGAAACACCCTCGACAGGTAATTTGGACCGATGTGTGCCAAAGAGCCTTTGACACCTTGAAGAAAGCTATGTGCACAGCTCCAGTGCTCATGACTCCGGATTTTTCAAAAGAATTCATCGTCCAAACAGACGTGTCTGAGCATGGTATTGGGGCAGTGGTATTGCAGCTCAATGAAGAGGGTCTGGACCAACCTGTGGTTTTCCTTTCTAGGAGACTGCTCCCCCGGGAACAGGGTGGAGTGCAATAGAGCGGGAAGCCTTTGCGGTGGTTTGGGCTCTGAAGAAGTTGCAGCCATACCTGTTTGGTTCGCACTTCCTTGTTCAGACTGACCACCGGCCCCTCCAGTGGCTTATGCAGATGAGGGGTGAGAATCCCAAATTGATAAGGTGGTCCATATCCCTACAGGGAATGGACTTTAGGGTGGAACACCGACCTGGAGTGGATCATGCCAACGCTGACGGTCTCTCGAGGTTTTTCCGCCTTAGTGACGAGAACTCCCAAGGGATTGGGTAGCTCTCCCCACTTTCAGCTGGGGGGACGCGTGTTAGACCTGTCAGCCTTTTGGGTGGTCTCCCTTAATTTTTTTCACGATCCCTTTCTGCCCCCCCAGTATTTTTGTCCACCAGTCCTATTTTTTTTGTGTGGCTTTAGGTCTCTGGGTGCCCCACCACTGCTATTCAGTGCTGAGGTACAGGTGCGCCTTCTTAAAACGGTGGATGAGTTCCTAAGATGGATTCCTGTCAGGAATTACCTCAGAGCTTGTGGGCCACAGAATAACATTGGAGGGTTCCAGAACCTTCCAGGACATTCTAGTGAGCAGGGCTCAGGCTATATAAGGGTGGACACTGGGCGGCCATTTTGGGACTGCTGGGCTGGCTGGAGTTAAGACAACTGCATCTGGGGGATTGCATCATGGGCTACTTTGATGGTTCCTAGGGGCTGCAAGATAGTCACGGGTGCTGCCCTCCTCCCTGTTGATCTGACCCTGACTATGTGAGAAGAACTGTGTACCTTACAAACCAGTGTGACCATTCGTCAAGAAAACGTATTCAACCCAACCGCCGGTGAGCGCGGTCTTCCCCAACCCCAGAGACCTTGGCGATGGACCCCAAGAGCATCAAGAAACAGGGGACTTTGGTTAAGATTTCTGAGGTGAAGAGTGATCTCGACCTCCGCCCTTGCCTGGTTCGGCCGGATTGAGGTGTACTGCTGTACCAGAGCCGTGGGCAGCCAAGAAGTCTCAGCGCTTTGTGTTCCAGGCCCACCCTCCCACTCGCCGCCTTTCTGACCTTTCTGAGGCGTTGTGGTGCTGGGGCTGACTAGCGTTGCTGTGTCGCTCACCTGGGTGCTGAGAGGAGCCGAGCGATCCCAGGCGGAGGCGTGAGAAGGGCGGAGCAACGTAAAGATCCACGGAAGACGCTGGGCGGGGCTGCTAAACTACTGGCCCCCTCTCGCCGAGCACGCCGCCTCACGCAGTTCAAGCCGGGTCTCCGCGGGGAGGCGGAGGCTGAAGCGGCCCTCGGGCGCATGGCGCCCTGGTGATCGGGAGTGAGCGCACGGAGGCCCGTCGGAGGAGGCCATCGCATCTCCGCTCAGCTGCTACCCCCGCCCCGCCTCAGGTAAAGTGGTGAAGAACCTGAGCGGGCGGACGGGGGGAAGAGCGGCCTAGTCAACTTGCTTCCTCCAAAGGAATAACGAGGGCACCATTCGGGCGCACAGGTATCTGAGGGGAAGTTCAGAGGAGGGAGGAGCAGCAAGGTACAAGTCTACAAGAAAGGGGGCGAACTAAGGAGATTGGGGTGCTACAAGCGTGCCCTAAGCAAGTTCCACCCTCCAGTTTATTGTTACTGAAGGAAATTGAAGAGTAGGCCTAGACTCTAAGTTCCCCCTTTGAACTAAGCCTCCTAGAAGACATCAGAGGAGTTTATAAAAGAAACTTGTCATATTCTTCCTTTAAATATATACTCATTCTGACTCAAAAGCTGGTTAAGCTAAATGTACTTATTAATATGTTCCTATAGATTTATGGATGATGAATATTGCCGGTTATTTGCTTAAGTGAATGTATTCAGAAACCTAATGCTGACTATCAAAAGGAAGTGTGTTGTAAAATTCAATTAGTGTGACTAACTCTCCAAATGAATTGCTGAAAGACCTATTCTAGTTACAGTGAAACTTACATTCATTTTACTGCCTCAATATAATCAGATAAAGTCTCACTAATTTATGACTAACAAAGATGGTGTGGTGTCATTTTTGGTGGGTTTGCACCGGGGTGTTGTAGAGTGTGTAATGTAAGCACGGCACAGTTGCCTTCTAGATTTAGCCTTTCCACCCAGGACCAAGCTACCCTAAATGGACCGGAAGCCCCCGGTTCAACACTGCCCCTGGTAAAATACGTTTATGGACCTCTTCACCGCAAGCCCTTGCACCCTACATTGCGGTGGTGTTACTGATTGCCATGTAATTCACGTGGCAGAAAGCCTCTATTGAAAATCTGAAACTACTAAGAATTGTAATGTATATTCATGCTTTGGGGGCTGCCATTATCAAAACACAAACATACCTAAGAGGTTCAATGAAGATTGATCAAGTACCCTTAATTTGCTCTAGACATGCTACATTGCAAATTTATACAGAGACCTCACATAGCTCCATGTCTGTAGTGAGCAGTAAATCCAATTTCCTTTCATCTATTGCATTCTAGTATTTGCATATTTTTTATGTATAACAGGAAAAGTAAAACCTCAATGCAAACAAAAAAAGACCTAAAACAGGGATCACAAATGGCATGAGAGCTTGACATCTGTGGTGTACAATTCTTTAAAAAAAAAATAAAAAAAAAAATGTGATGTACGATTCTAATGTGGGAGCTTAAATATCCAGTTCACTGAATCTTTCATGGGAGGCAGAAGCACTTTATTTTGCTCAGCTTTCTTTATACTTTGAAAAACATATGAATCACTTGCAAATAATTGAGTAGATATGTTCACATGCAAACATGTTTGCCAATTCCATGCGTTTCTATACTTAAGTGTATTGCATATTAGCTGTCTAGAGCAAGCAAGTGCTACATTGCAAAAAATTAAAATCGGCGTGGCCTCCAGATTGTTCTGGCTTTCGAAAACATACTGTGAAAGGCATAGTATGCAGCAGTAGCCAATTTATTTTCAGTGGTTTCCTTTTATTTATACTAGTTGTAGTAATGAGTGAATTATTGTCTCTTGAATGTACGTACATGTTAACAATGTATGACTGCCAATTGCTCCTTTTTCATTTAAGACACTTTGTTCTACCTTGGGCTTTTCAGCCAACGTTGTGTTGCATTCTGGGACTTGTAGTTTCACTTTTCCGAATTTAAATGTGCCACTATGAAAAAGGACAATCGGTACATTTTAAAAAGCCATTCTTAGAACTAGTTGAAGATGTCAAACTTGAGATAGTGACTGTGAGAAACTAAGCAAAGCCACTGTGAAAGTCACTCGGTATTGTCGGAGGGGTCACCTGACCTCATCCTGCACTGACATGGCAGTGCTTCTGCAGATGTCTGGGTACTGTAAGATGCTGGCTGTGCCAGTTTGGATGTGGCCACGACGCCAACTTTCGGGGCTGGCGATATTTAAAGCAGAGAAGAAGGGGGATATGTGGTTTATGCCATGCAGGGGAGAGGTATTTGGCATTTCAGCTTCAGTGGAAGGGAAACAAGTGATGCTTTATAGCACAACATGGGGCCTAGGTGCACCCTTTAATTGCTGCAATCTGACATTGGAAGAAAGGATTTAGCAATAGACCAGCCGTATTACTGGCTCACCACATATTTGCCAGGGCCACCAATAGCTGCTTTTGGCAAATCCTTTCATCCAAGGAACCCCTTTCATCACAGCCTGGGTGTCATTCCTCACTCCTGGTGCACCGAATTATTACCTCGTTAAAGGAAAACAAACAGGGTGTTTTACTTACTCGATGTCAGTGAAAAGTACAGAGTTATAATGTGGTAACCACAGAAACTTCCTGTTTGCCTTAAATGTTCTCACTTTGAATAATTGGTAAGGTCCCTTTTTGCACAAAGAGATGCACGTGACGCACAAGAAGGTAAAATGCACAGTATAGTTACTGGTAATGTTAATTTCCCGAGTCCTACTCTGCCTTGTCACAGTCCTGCAAATGAGGCTTTATCCTCCATGTACAGAAACTGTTAACAAACTGATATAATAAAATATTTGTTTTTATATTAGAAATATCCACAAGTGTCCATCTTCTCCTTATAAGAGACTTTGAGCCAATGCATTTTCTGTAAAGAGCATGGCCAAAGAATGTATATGCCAGAGGGCACCTGCTTCACTTGGGAGCACTGGAGTTGTACAGGACTATGAGGTGGAAGGGTAGGACTTAGTAAAATTCAAGATAACTGGTAAGTTATCTGGCCGATGCCCACTTAAAAAAACCCATATATATATATATATTACCTACTGGCGATAGCCAGTAGGTATATATAGTTAGGATTTTTTTCCTATGGGATTTTTGAAAATTTTATGTCGAATAACTTCGGCGTTTGAGGACAGAATTGGCTGAAATTTTCAGGAAAATGGAACATTTTGTTTCTGAGCAGCCCCTGAAAGTTTGGGGGGGTTTCGTCAAGGGGGGGCCGAGAAAAAAGGGGGGTCCCAAAACGTGTTTTTCCCATGCAATTTTCCATAGGGCGGTTGGCCTCACTTTTAGCCTGAACGGCTGAATGGATTTACACCAAACTTGGCAAAATTGTAGGGACTGGTAGCCCGATGTGCCTTTGCTATGTCTCAAGATATAGGCTCCAGTGGTTTTTACGAAAATTAACTTTGAAAAATATATATTGGGCTACATTGGGCTATATATATGTTGGAGCCCAAATGTAGCCCAATGTAGCCCAATGTAGCCCAATGTAGCCCAAAGATGGCCACCAGAGACAAAAAAAACAAATGTAGCCCAAATATCAGCCAGATGTAGCCCAACTATAGCCCAATGACAGAATGTCCCAGAGTGTTCTAAAGAACAACTAGAGTGCTAACAGTCCTACTTATTACAAAGGTATGGCACACCTGAAGCCATCTTGATTGGAATAAAGTGGTAACTCTTAAAACATTTAATTTAAAAAGGAACAAAATGAGGGGGTTCATTTTGCCATAGAAAGTATGATTAGCGAATATATGACGAAATCCCGCATACCATCAGTCCGGAAAAAAAATCCTGCATGTACTATTAGGCCGCAAATTAAAATAACAAAAACTTTTAGAACGAATATGCCTTTAGCATACACTAAACAACTAAACTACCCTAAACCCTAAAACACTACCCCCAGCATGACCCTACACTACACAAACAGTACAACACTACCCTAAACCCTAAAACTCTACCCCCAGCATGACCCTACACTACACAAACACTACAACACTACCCTAAACCCTAAAACACTACCCCCAGCATGACCCTACACTACGCAAACACTACAACACTACCCAAAACCCTAAAACACTACACCCCAGCATGACCATACACTACGCAAACACTACAACACTACCCTAAACCCTAAAACACTACCCCCAGCATGACCCTACACTACACAAACACTACAACACAACCCTAAAACACTACCCCCAGCATGACCCTACACTACGCAAACACTACAACACAACCCTAAACCCTAAAACACTACACCCCAGCATGACCCTACACTACGCAAACACTATAACACTACCCTAAACCCTAAAACACTACCCCCAGCATGACCCTACACTACGCAAACACTACAACACTACCCAAAACCCTAAAACACTACACCCCAGCATGACCCTACACTACGCAAACACTACAACACTACCCTAAACCCTAAAACACTACCCCAGCATGACCCTACACTACGCAAACACTACAACACTACCCTAAACCCTAAAACACTACCCCCAGCATGACCCTACACTACGCAAACACTACAACACTACCCTAAACCCTAAAACACTACCCCCAGCATGACCCTACACTATGCAAACACTACAACACTACCCAAACCCGAAAACACTACCCCCAGCATGACCCTACACTACGCAAACACTACAACACTACCCTAAACCCTAAAACACTACCCCCAGCATGACCCTACACTACGCAAACACTACAACACTACCCAAAACCCTAAAACACTACCCCCAGCATGACCCTACACTACGCAAACACTACAACACTACCCAAAACCCTAAAACACTACCCCCCAGCATGACCCTACACTACGCAAACACTACAACACTACCCAAAACCCTAAAACACTACTCCCACCATGACCCTACACTACGCAAACACTACAACACTACCCAAAACCCTAAAACACTACCCCCAGCATGACCCTACACTACGCAAACACTACAACACTACCCAAAACCCTAAAACACTACACCCCAGCATGACCCTACACTACGCAAACACTACAACACTACCCAAAACCCTAAAACACTACACCCCAGCATGACCCTACACTACGCAAACACTACAACACTACCCAAAACCCTAAAACACTACCCCCAGCATGACCCTACACTACGCAAACACTACAACACTACCCAAAACCCTAAAACACTACCCCCAGCATGACCCTACACTACGCAAACACTACAACACTACCCTAAACCCTAAAATACTACACCCCAGCATGACCCTACACTACGCAAACACTACAACACTACCCAGAACCCTAAAACACTACCCCCAGCATGACCCTACACTACAACACTATCCTAAACCCTAAAACACTACGCCCAGCATGACCCTACACTACGCAAACACTACAACACTACCCAAAACCCTAAAACACTACCCCCAGCATGACCCTACACTACGCAAAAATGCGGGATAATGGTATGCGAGGTCAATGACCTTGCGGGATAATGGTATGCGGACTGAAAGTCTGCGGGATAAAAAATGCGGGAAAATGGCTGCAAACCATGATTAGCAGCAGACTTCCCTGGTGAGCACTAGCTTTACTACAGTGATCTAATGAGCAACTAGAGTGCTAACATTTAGAATTCATGGCAAATGTGTGACACATCTGAATGCCTTCTTGATAGAACCAAAGTAAACAAGCATTGAAAATGCAATAGATCTCGCCCTCGTTTAAGTTAAAGCCATTCTGTTTGTAATGAGGTGGCTTTTTAGCTTTGCTTTTATTAGTGTTTTTAAAACTTTCATGTAAATAACATGCATATGTATGCATATATGTATATGTATGCATGCATTTATATTTATATAGATATGCAGATTATATATGTTTATATATGTATATTACCTACTGGCGATAGCCAGTGGGTATATATAGTTAGGATTTTTTCTCTATGGGATTTCTGAAAATTCTATGTCTAATAACTTTGGCGTTTGTGGACGGAATTGGCTGAAATTTTCGGGAAAATGGCACATTTTGTTTCTGAGCAGCCCCTGAAAATTTGGGGGGGTTTCGTCAAGGGGGGGCCGAGAAAAAAGGGGGGGTCCCAAAACGCGTTTTTCCCATTCATTTTTCCATAGGGCGGTTGGACTCACTTTTAGCTCGAACGGCTGAATAGATTTACATGAAACTTGGCAAAATTGTAGATATGGTTTGCCCGACGTGCCTTTGCTATGTCTCAATATATGTGCTCCAGTGGATTTTGAGAAATTAACGTTTAAAAAAATATATATATCAGTGACAGCGCTCCGGTTAGCGCCCCGGTTCGCGTACCTGACGCGTAACGGAACTTCGCGAAGCGAAGCTGATTGGCTCTCCGGTGTCTGTCAACATTCTAAACAGTCCGGAGCGGCCGCCATCTTGTCTCTCGGTACGATCGAGAGACAAGATGTGGTGAAAAACGAAGGGGGAAATGAAGGAAAGGGGGCAAGGTAGACCACTCCTGACCCCCTAGGATTGATGAGGGGGATATTAAAGTGCCCCGCGGGGCAAAAAATAATAAAAAAAAAAAATTGCGATTTTACGCCGTAGAGGCGCGTCCCGGTACGCGAACCAGGCAGCTCACCGGGCAGCTCACCGGGCAGCTAACCGGGCAGCTAACCGGCAGCGTAGCTGTCAACATTGTAAACAGTCCGGAGCGGCCGCCATCTTGTCTCTCGGTAGGTTCCTGAGACAAGATGTGGTGAAAAAAGATGGGGGAAATGAAGGAAAGGGGGCAAGGTAAACCCCTCCTGACCCCCTAGGATTGATGAGGGGGATATTAAAGTCCCCCGCGATTTTTTGCGGTAGAGGCGCTTCCCGGTACGCGAACCGGGCAGCTAACCGGCAGCGTAGCGGGAGTCCGCCATCTTGTGTTTTTGGAGCGTCCGGTTCGCGTACCGGGTAGCGTCCCGGTAAGCGTAACAAGGGGAAAACCAAGAGAAACAGTGAAAAAAAAATTAAGGGAATAGATTTCCAGCAAACTTGGCAAAATTGTAGGGACTGTTTGTTTGATGTGCCTTTGCAAGGCCTCAAGATATGTGCACGTGTGGATTTTGTCTAATTAAGGTTAAAAAAAATATATATATCTGTAAGCGTGCTCCGGCACGCTTACGTTACGGGTTTTGTTTGCGCTGCAGAGCCGATACGTCACGGTTATGCGACGCGTCATGAGGCGTCTCACGTGGCTACGTGATACGTCACGTAATAAAGAATATATTTTACAGCTATAGATATTAGCTTTTAAAAAACCAATGAAATTCACTGAAAAAACCATAGGTTATAGACCATATATAGTTAGGAATTTGCATTTACAAAACCTTGAAAATTCACTGAAAAAAACATAGGTTAGAGACCATATATAGTTAGCTGGACATTTTATTGACATAAAACCAATGAAATTCCATATATAGTTAGTTGCACTAACTATATATCGCGCACCCGCAATCCACTGCTGATGATGTCACATATTACATCATTCATGACATGGTCAGTGACATCACTGATGACATCTCAAATGACATCTCAAATGACATCACTGATGACATCATGACACACCAATACCAGTTACTACATACGCACTCACTGATTCCTTCGTCTACACACACATTCACTCATTCACTCATACAATCACTCATACATACAGTCACTCATTATTACATCACTATCATATGCACTCATACACCTATGCAGACACTCACACACTGCCACTCATCCATGGAGTTACTCACACACCTAGTCAGTCCTGTAAAGAATCAATCACACTTCCATTTCCTCATCTATACAGTTAAACACAGAACACCATACTTCAGTGACATCACTGATGACATCACAGATGACATCTCAAATGACATCACTGATGACATCTCAAATGACATCACTGATGACATCATGACACACCAATACCAGTTACTACATACACACACACTGATTCCTACGTCTACACACACATTCACTCATTCACCCATACAATCACTCATACATACAGTCACTCATTATTACAACACTATCATATGCACTCATACACCTAGTCAGTCCTGTGAAGAATCAATCACACTTCGATTTCCTCATCTATACAGTTAAACACAGAACACCATACTTTTCACACATATACTAACACATACTTACTCTCTTATACAATCACTGATACAAGTACACATTGATATGCACAGAGTCACACACCTCCCAGCCAGCCACACACACACTCAGTCTTCCATACATCCACTCATTCTTCAATATGTAAAACATATTTAAACTTTACAAAAACACACAGACACTAGATGATGTCATCAGTGATGTCATTTGAGATGTCATCAGTGATGTCATCAGTGATGTCACTGACCATGTCATGAATGATGTAATATGTGACATCATCAGCAGTGGATTGCGGGTGCGCGATATATAGTTAGTGCAACTAACTATATATGGAATTTCATTGGTTTTATGTCAATAAAATGTCCAGCTAACTATATATGGTCTCTAACCTATGTTTTTTTCAGTGAATTTTCAAGGTTTTGTAAATGCAAATTCCTAACTATATATGGTCTATAACCTATGGTTTTTTCAGTGAATATATATATAAACATGAGTATTTGTAAAGCGCACGTTCACCACTACGGGCATCTTGGCGCTGAAATAACAGATGTTTGTTGTTACCCAACTCAATGGTACTCATTTTATCGACCCCAAATGGATGAAAGGCTGAGTGGACCCGCCGGGATTTGAACCTGTGACCATGAGGTCGAACACAGGCCCCTGCAGTAGACACATTAGTCCACTGAGCCACCAGACCCGGCAATAATTATTATAAATTATTATATATATATATCCAGGCAACTCCACTACCACGAGCAGATTGCTTGCGGTCCTCGTACACAAAGAACATGGAGCACAGACCCAATTCAGTGCAAACAAATCTTCTTTATTCAGCTGTTCACCAGTCGGCCATAACGCGTTCCGGTACCGTAGTACCTTGATGACATGACTATATATATATATATATCCAACCAAACGCAAGCGAAGATCGCTTGCAGCGCCTATTCCTGGCCGCTTTTGAGACAGCGGTCTGCAACGAGGCAGGCAGCCTCAAATAATCCAACACAAGGCTGTCTCGCGTTCCTCACAAAACAGCAGTCACGGACACAACGTAGATCTTCAGGTGGGAGCAGGGTGGGATTAGCACACAATATGAGACATGGAACTAATATAATAAAGAGAGAGCCAAAACCTTTGAGGCGGGTAATCTCAGGAACCACAGCACCAATCACAACACCCAATACAGTGTTGGAAAGGGCAGTTGCAGCAGAAGGACATAGGCAATGCAGACGCCCACCATATACATTTAAAAGGTAAAAGAACCGTGCCAGCAAAGTAGTCCCTTGGGGGGCGTGTCTGCGTTGTGCTGTGGGCGTGTGCTGGGGGCGTGACAAACACTGGGGGCGTGTGGTACGTTCCGCCCTTCATGCCATGTCTCATATTGTGTCCTAATCCCACCCTGCTCCCTTTAAATACTCCAGCACTTCATAATCATAACCCACCCTTACTCCTTAAAATGCCCCCACACCCTTAAACACTAACCCATCTTAACCCTATAAATATACCCTGTACCCCAAAACCCAAACCTATCCCTAAACCCTAAAAATACCCCTGTACCCCAAAAACCAAACCTAGCCCTGAACCCTATCAATACCCCTGTACCTCAAAACCCAAACCTACCCCTGAACCCTAAAAATACCCCTGTACCCCAAAACCCAAACCTACCCCTGAACCCTAAAAATACCCCTGTACCCCAAAACCCAAACCTAGTCCTGAACCCTAAAAATAACCCTGTACCCCAAATCCCAAACCTAACCCTGAACCCTAAAATACCCCTGTACCCCAAAACCCAAACCTAGCCCTGAACCCTAAAAATACCCCTGTACCCCAAAACCGAAACCTAGCCCACAACCCTTAAAATATCCCTGTATCCCAAAAGCCAAACCTACCCCTGAACCCTAAAAATACCCCTGTACCCCAAAACCCAAACCAAGCCCTGAACTCTAAAAATAACCCTGTACCCCAAAACCCAAACCTAACCCTGAACCCTAAAATACCCCTGTACCCCAAAACCCAAACCTAGCCCTGAACCCTAAAAATACCCCTGTACCCCAAAACCTAAACCTAGCCCTGAACCCTTAAAATACCCCTGTACCCCAAAACCCAAACCTACCCCTGAACCCTAAAAATACCCCTATAAGCCATACCCCAAACCTAGCCCTGAACCCTAAAAATACCCCTGTACCCCAAAACCCATACCTATCCCTAAACCCTAAAACTACCCCTGTACCCCATAACCCAAAACTATATCTGAACCTTTAAAATACCCAAACACCCCAAAACATATACCTCAGTACCCCAAAACATATACCCCTATACCCATACTTACCTTATACAAACATTTAAAAAAACATGCTTTTACCATTCATGCATTTACAATGAATTTCGTTGTAAATGTATGCATGGTAAAAGCATATAAAATGTAATGCCATGCGTTATAATGGCATTGCGGAGTCATGGTACTTTCGTAATGAAAGTATGCGGAGTGATGGTATGCGGAAAGAAAGTTGCGGAATAATGGGTGTTTACCCTGCACCGGTAAGTACATTGGTGGCACAGCGGCCCACATCTCCAGCAACATACTCATATTTTTTCACCACCCATTTGAAAAATCCACAGGTCTCTCTCATTGATGGCCAGCACCGACATACACTTTTAGACACACCTCCTGCCACAAGTTCTAGAATTGCAAACTTTAGAGCTGGGGAGCTACGTTTGAATCTCGGCATCAGCTCAACATCCTGTGATTCAAGGCAAATCGCTTTGTCTCCCCGTGCCTTCCACAAATGAATGTGTTCTTCTGTAATGTAAATTGTGCTCATGCCATGTTGTCGAGATCGCGTTATATAATATTGCAAGGAAAAATAAAGTAGGGAAACTCGAGTTCACACACTACTGAACGCGCACTCTTAAGTGCATCAGCAGTGCACTGTGAATCGGAGCGTTTCACAGGCCTGTCACAGATAAGAAATGCTATTAAAACGAAATCCTACAAAACAATATACTACTGGCCGGCAGCAATTCATACCCGGACAACGTCGGGACGGGCTGCTAGTATATATATATATATATATATATATACTAATATAATAGAGAGCCCAAACCTTTGAGGCGGGTAATCTCAGGAACCACAGCACCAATCACAACACCCAATTCAGCGTTGGTAAGGGCAGTTGCAGCAGAAGAACATAGGCTATGCAGACGCCCACCATATACATTTAAAAGGTAAAAGAACTGTGCCAGCAAAGTAGTCCCTTGTGGGCTTGTCTGCGTTGTGCTGTGGGCATGTGCTGGGGGCGTGACAAACACTGGGGGCGTGTGGTACGTTCCGCCCTTCATGCCATGTCTCATATTGTGTGCTAATCCCACCCTGCTCCCTTTAAATACCCCTGCACCCCATAATCATAACCCACCTGTACTCCTTAAAATACCCCCACACCCTTAAACACTAGCCCATCTTAACCCTATAAATATACCCTGTACCCCAAAACCCAAACCAATCCCTAAACCCTAAAAATACCCCTGTACCCCAAAAACCAAACCTAGCCCTGAACCCTATAAATACCCATGTACCTCAAAACCCAAACCTACCCCTGAACCCTAAAAATACCCCTGTACCCCAAAACCCAAACCTAGCCCTGAACCCTAGAAATACCACTGTACCCCAAAACCCAAACCTACCCCATAACCCTAAAATACCACTGTACCCCAAAACCCAAACCTACCCCTGAACCCTAAAAATACCCCTGTACCCCAAAACCCAAACCCAGCCCTGAACCCTAAAAAAACCCTGTACCCCAAAACCCAAACCTAACCCTCAACCCTAAAATACCCCTGTACCCCAAAACCCAAACCTAGCCCTGAACCCTAAAAATACCCCTGTACCCCAAAACCCAAACCTAGCCCTGAACCCTTAAAATACCCCTGTACCCCAAAACCCAAACCTACCCCTGAACCCTAAAAATACCCCTATACCCCAAACCCCAAACCTAGCCCTGAACCCTAAAAATACCCCTGTACCCCAAAACCCATACCTATCCCTAAACCCTAAAACTACCCCTGTACCCCATAACCCAAAACTATATCTGAACCTTTAAAATACCCAAACACCCCAAAACATATACCTCAGTACCCCAAAACATATACCCCTATACCCATACTTACCTTATCCAAACATTTAAAAAAACATGCTTTTACCATCATGCATTTACAATGAATTTCGTTGTAAATGTATGCGTGGTAAAAGCATATAAAATGTAATGCCATGCGTTATAATGGCATTGCGGAGTCATGGTACTTTCGTAATGAAAGTATGCGGAGTGATGGTATGTGGAAAGAAAGTTGCGGAATAATGGGTGTTTACCCTCCCCCGGTAAGTACATTGGTGGCATGGCGGCCCACATCTCCAGCAACATACTCATATTTTTTCACCACCCATTTGTAAAATCCACAGGTCTCTCTCATTGATGGCCAGCACCAACATACACTTTTAGACACACCTCCCGCCACAAGTTCTAGAATTGCAAACTTTAGAGCTGGGGAGCTACGTTTGAATCTCGGCATCAGCTCAACATCCTGTGATTCCAGGCAAATCGCTTTGTCCCCCGTGCCTTCCACAAATGAATGTGTTCTTCTGTAATGTAAATTGTGCTCATGCCATGTTGTCGAGTTTGCGCTGTATAATATTGCAAGGAAAAATAAAGTAGGGAAACTCGAATTCACACATTACTGAACGCGCACTCTTAAGTGCATCAGCAGTGCACTGTGAATCGGAGCGTTTCACAGGCCTGTCACAGATAAGAAATGCTATTAAAACGAAATCCTACAAAACAATATACTACTGGCCGGCAGCAATTCATACCCGGACAACGTCGGGACGGGCTGCTAGTATATATATATTACCTACTGGCGGTCGCCAGTAGGTATATATAGTTAGGATTTTTTCTCTATGGGATTTTTGAAAATTCTATGTCTAATAACTTTGGCGTTTGTTGACGGAATTGGCTGAAATTTTCAGGAAAATGGAACATTTTGTTTCTGAGCAGTCCCTGAAAATTTGGGGGGGTTTCGTCAAGGGGGGGGGCCGAGAAAAAAGGTGGGTCCCAAAACGCGTTTTTCGTATGTTAATTTCCATAGGGCGGTTGGCCTCACTTTTAGCCCGAACGGCTGAATGGATTTGCATGAAACTTGGCAAAATTGTAGGGACTGTTAGCCCAATGTGCCTTTGCTAGGTCTCAATATATGTGCTCCAGTGGATTTTGATAAATTAACGTTAAAATTTTTTTATATATATGTGACAGCGCTCCGGGTAGCGCCCCGGTTCGCGTACCTGACGCGTAACGGAATTTCGCGAAGCGAAGCTGATTGGGTCTCCGGTGTCTGTCAACATTCTAAACAGTCCGGAGCGGCCGCCATCTTGTCTCTCGGTAGGATCGAGAGACAAGAGGAGGCCAAAACAAAGGGGGAAATGACCATAAGGGGGCATAGTAGATCCTCCCTGACCCCCTAGGTTTGATGTGGAGGCTTTAAACGGGCCCCGCGGGGCAAAACAAAATAAAAAAAAAATCTTTTTTTTGCGTGGGGAGCGCCCGGTACGCGCACCGGGAAGCGGTCCGAGGAGCGTACTATGAGGAAAAAAGAAAGACAGGGTATAAAAATTTTAGCAATTTTGTTATAAATGGAAGGTAGTTATGAAAAGAACTGTTTTTTTATTCTTTTTCTTTTTTTTATTAATTTTCTGAATTTTTTTTTGATTTATTTTGATTTTTGAAAACTATTTAGTGTTTTTTTAGTGTTTTTTTAGGGGAAATAACAAAAAAGCAGGGTTTGAACATGTCTCAACAGGAGCAAAAAAAAATAAAAAGGATTCATTGTTTTCTCATCTTGTTGCATTTATGATTTTCTCCAGCTCGGTTAATCAAAGTAATACTCTTCTCGCCATAACAAATAGTTCCTCCACAATATATACAAACTATTTTGTAGTGTTCAAAAGGAGCTTGAATATTGTGGATTATTTCTCGGCCTTCTGGTCCGGCGAATGAGCTTTGTCCACTGGAGGTGCTGGGGATGACATTTGCGGGGTTGGCAGCAAGATCCCTTACTTGTGCTTGGGAAAGATTATTAGGATGCCATCGCTCCATGTGGCGAATCATTGTATGATTCCCAAAGCTGTATTTCTTGTTGGGGTTGCCACGAGAAAGTATATTTTTACATATCAAACAAGACACATGGGGTGCATTGACCTTCTTTTGTCCAGGTGGAATTTAAAAAAATTGACATATGTAGTGCTCTTTAATATGGCTCTGCCTTGGTGTTTCTGGCAGGAACTGCCTTACTTGCTCTTCCTCCTCCTCCTCCTCTTCGTCCTCATTATCTTCCTCTCTACCAAAGTCCAGTGTTGGAGGTGGTCCTTTTGGTGGTGGTGGTGGTGGTGGTGGTTGCTGAGAAGCACCAGCTGCAGCTATTACAGAAGCCATTGTCAAAAATAGGTCTTGCTCTCTGGAAGTAGAAAGTAAGAATGAGGTAAAAACAAGGAGGGGTTTTCATCATTTGGGAAAAAACAATAGTTCTAAACCAATGAAAAGTGTTATTTTTAGGTCACATGACCTAGCCTAACAACATTAGGAAACCAAAAGTGAAATGAACCAATGAAAAGGGTTATTAACAAGTCACATGACCTGTTAAGCTTACGTTACGCGCTCCGCACCCCGGATCGCTTCCGGGAAGCTGCGCTTCGCGCCTCGCTTCGCGGACCGGAGCGCTTCCGGGTGCGCTAACGCGGCGCATCATATGAGGCATTACGCGACAACGCGATACGCCGCGTTTACGCGACGCGTCACGATGTTGTTTTCTAACGCGGTAGTTGCGCAAACGGAACGTTTACCGGTTCGCGGACCGAGTCGCGGCACCAAATTGAGCTAACGGGAAGCTCACCGGTTCGCGTACCGGGAGCGAAACAAAAAAAATAATTAAAAAAAATACATTAAAAAAATGTATTAAAACATATAAAATATATTTTTCGATTTAAAGAAGAATACATTTTAAAGGTTTTGATATTTACTATTAAAAAACCATTGAAATTCACTGAAAAAACCCATAGGTTATAGACCATATATAGTTAGGAATTAGCATTTACAAAACCTTGAAAATTCACTGAAAAAACCATAGGTTAGAGACCATATATAGTTAGCTGGACATTTTATTGACATAAAACCAATGGAATTCCATAGATAGTTAGTTGCACTAACTATATATCGCGCACCCGCAATCCACTGCTGATGATGTCACATATTACATCATTCATGACATGGTCAGTGACATCACTGATGACATCACTGATGAGATCTCAAATGACATCACTGATGACATCATCCAGTGACTGTGTGTTTCTGTAAAGTTTAAATATGTTTTACATATTGAAGAATGAGAGGATATATAAGTGTCTGGATGAAAGATTCAGTAGGTGCGTGACTGACTGTATGATTGAGTGATTAAATGTGTCTTACTGAATGCATGGGTTAGTGACTAAACTGTCTGAATGTGGGCAACAGTATGTCTGGTGTGTAAGCTACTGCATGTGTTGATCAGTAGCTATACAACAGGCTATATGTGTTATTGATTGGTTGCCTGAGTATTTGTATGGGAGACTGAGTGTGTGTGTAGGTAGCTGGCATATATAAAAGACTATACATAAGAGCCACTAATTGTGCGAGTGGCTGTATGGATCATTGTGTACTTGTATCAGTAATTGTATACCAAAGTAAGTATATGTTAGTATATGTTTTAATAAGTAAGGTGTTTTGTGTATAACTGTATACTTGAGGAAATGGAAGTGTGATTGAATCTTTGCATGACTGACTAGATGTGTGAGTAACTCAATGGATGAGTGGCAGAATGTGAGTGTCTGTATAGGTGTTTGAGTGCAGATGATAGTGTTGTATTGATGAGTGATTATATGTATGAGTAATTCTATGGGTAAATGAGTGGATGTGTGTATAGACCTAGGAATCAGTGTGTGCATATGTAGTAACTGGTATTGGTGTGTCAATGACTTCAAGAATGGTTGTCTGTGTTTAACACTGGGTGTATCAAAGGTAATATTAGAGTGTGAGGACGTGCATCGTATTATCACATGAATGATATCATCAGTGTTGTGATCAGTGATGTCAATTGAGATGTCATCAGTGATGTCATCAGTGATGTCATTTGAGATGTCATCAGTGATGTCACTGACCATGTCATGAATGATGTAATATGTGACATCATCAGCAGTGGATTGCGAGTGCGCGATATATAGTTAGTGCAACTAGCTATATATGGAATTTCATTGGTTTTATGTCAATAAAATGTCCAGCTAACTATATATGGTCTCTAACCTATGGTTTTTTCAGTGAATATATATATATATATATATATATTCACTGAAAAAACCATAGGTTTCACACCAGTTATAGTTAGGAATTAGCATTTAAAAAACCTATTAAATTCACTGAAAGAAACATAGGTTTGACACCAGTTATAGTTAGCTGGAAATTTCACTCGCATAAAACCATTGAAATTCCCACGTTATAGTTAGTTGGACTCACTATAACTTGCGCGTGCAATGCACTGCTGATGACATCACATATTACATCACTCATGACATGGTCAGTGACATCACTCATGACATCACTGATGACACCATCCAGTGAATGTGTGTCTTTCTGAAAAATAAATATGTTTTATATATGTATATGTAAAAGTTTATGGAAGAATAAATGTTTAAATAAGTGTCTAAATGGATGTTTTTAAAAAAAAAAATTGATTGGTTAACTGGCTTATTAAGTGTATCTTAGTGAACACATATATTAGTGAGTAATGTTTAAATATTTAAATATATGTATTAGTGTTTCACTTTGTGTATAAGTGGCTGTATGGGTTGGTGAGTAGCTACATGTGTATGTATATGGGTTATTAGATGTTTTTTTAGTATCAGTATGAGTGTCTGTATGGTTTGGGGGGGTATTACTTAGCACATAGATGCATGAATGAATGACTCTCTGTTTGTATGTTTTTTGAAGACAGCATATGTGCAGGACTGTATGGGTGGATTAGTGTGTATATGTGTGTGTTAGTGAGTGAATGACTCTCACTAGTGTCTTTATCAGTAACTACATATGTTTTAAATCTAGTATGTGTGAATATTGATGTATATAAGTGAGTATATGTGAGAGTAAGAGATTGTAAGAGTTCCTGTTTAAATAAGTATGTGTTTCTATAAGTGATTGTTTAAGAGAGTAAGTATGTGTAAGTTTCCTTAGAAGTAAGGTGGTAGTGTGTGTATAGCTGTATATGCAAATAAATGGATGTTCAATAGTTTATTTGCATGTGTGAGTATGTGTGTGAGTAACTTTTGGATGACTGTCGGTGTGTAACAGGATGTATAGGTGTATCACTACATATGATGAGTGAGTATATGTATGAGTGACTACATAGAACTGTTGGTGAATGAGTGGATGTGTATATAGATGGTGGAATTACTGAATTGGTTGTTGTAACTGGTATGGGTATCTCAATTTTTTTGAAAATTGTAGTTTCTATTTTTGAATATGTGTTTCAAGGGTTTCATTACAGTGAAAGGAGGTCTGTCACTCTGTCACAAGGATGGTGTCATCAGTGATGTCATGAGTGATGCCACTGACCATGTCATGAGTGATGTAATATGTGACGTCATTAGCAGTGCATTGCACGCGCAAGTTATAGTGAGTCCAACTAACTATAACGTGGGAATTTCAATGGTTTTATGCGAGTAAAATATCCAGCTAACTATAACTGGTGTCAAACCTATGGTTTTTTCAGTGAATTTAATAGGTTTTTTAAATGCTAATTCCTAACTTTAACTGGTGTGAAACCTATGTTTTTTTCAGTGAATTTCATAGGTTTTGTAAATGCTAATTCCTAACTATATATAGGGCCTCAAACCTATGTTTTTTTCAGTGAATTTCCAAAAAATTTTAATAGCAAAATTCTATAGCTATGAAATATAACATTTTTTATAATTAATCCTATATTTTATATTTATGTAATACTATTTTTTTATGTATATTGTTCATGTTTTTAAAAAAAAATAATTTTTTTTTATTTGGAGCGCTCCCGGTGTGCGTACCGGTGAGCGCACCGGTAAGCGCAGTGTTGCGGCACGCCCCGGTGCGCGTACCGGTGAGCGTCCCGTTAGCGCTATTGCCGCAAACGAAAACATCATTGTGACGTATCGCGTAGCCGCGTAATGCGTCTTGTGACGCACGGCGTAAGCGCACCCGGAAGCGCCCGAGCGCATACGATCTCGCTACACTACGCGCCCACGGTCGCACCCCGGGGCGCGTAGCGTAAGCGCGTCGGGGCATGTGACCTGAAAATAACACTTTTCATTGGTTCAGAACAGTTTTTTTTCCAAATGATGAAAGCCCCCACCTTTTTTCCTCATTCTCACTTTGTACTTTGACTGAGGAGGACCTGTTTGTAGAAGTGAGAAATGGCTTCAGTAGTAGCAGCAGCAGGAGCATCTCAACCACCACCACCACCACCACAAGGACCACCACAACACCACACTGGTGGTGAAGAAGAAGAGGAGGAGGAGGATGAGGAGGAGGATAGGCAGTTCCTGCCCGAAGATAATCCCCCCTATAGACCAAAAGAGCACATTGTGTGGGAGTTTTTTAAAATCCCATGGGGACTAAAAAAAGTAAATGCGCCAAAAGTGACATGCCTCATCTGTGGCACTGTACTTTCCAGGGGAAACCCTGCAAAAAAGTATTCCTTTGGCAACAACACTATGATTCGTCATATGCAACGCAGGCACCCTAACAACTATGCTGCGGCAGAGGTCAGAGAACTGACACGAAACCCTCCCCAATCTTCACCCAGCACCTCCAAAAGCAAACAGCCCACTCCATCGGGTCCAGAGACAAGGGAGATGGTCCCAAATATTCAAACCCAGTTTGGAGATTTTAAAATTGTTTGTATATTTTGCGGGACTACAATTTCCTATGGAGAGAAAAGTATTAAACTAATCAACCGTGCTGGAGACAACCACAACTGCCGAAAGAAACCTTAATTTTTTTCCTGATTTTTTTGCTCCAGTTGAGCCGTTTACAATTCCCTGTTTTTTGTTTGTCCCGATAAAAATTACAAAAAATATATAAAATTGTTCATAAAAGCCAAAAAAAGTAAAAAATGTTCAAAAAAACAATAAAAAAATATAAAACAAGAAAAAGAATTAAAAAAACAGTTATTTTTAGAACTACCTCCAATTTATAAAAAAAATGCTACATTTTTAAGAAACTCTGTCATTCTTTTTTCTCCAGGGTACGCTCCCCGGTGCGCGTACCGGGCGCTCCCCCCGCGAAAATTGAACACCGCGGGGCCCTTTTATGGCCCCCACATCAAACCTAGGGGGTCGGGGGGGGTCTACCATGCCCCCTTTTGGTAATTTCCCCCTTTGTTTTTGCCACCTCTTGTGTCTCGATCCTACCGAGACACAATATGACGGCCGCTCCGGACTGTTTGGAATGTTGACAGACACCCGAGAGCCAAACAGCTTTCCGCTCGCGTACTCGCGTAGCGCGCTGGTATGCGCCCCGGTACGTGCTTATAGATATATATATTTTTTTGAACCTAAATTACTCAAAATCCACTGGAGCACATATCTTGAGACGTAGCAAAGGCACATCGGGCTACCAGTCCCTACAATTTTGCCAAGTTTGATGGAAATCCATTCAGCCGTTCGGGCTAAAAGTGAGTCCAACCGCCCTATGGAAATGAACATGGGGAAAACACGTTTTGGGACCCCCCTTTTATCTCGGCCCCCCCAAACTTTCAGGGAAGGAGCATAGCGGAGCTGGCCATTTTCTTGGAGAAATTCAGCCAATTCCGTCCATCAACGCCAAAGTTATTCCCAATAGAATGTTGCGGATTTCCTATGGAAAACAATCCTAACTATAACTACCCACTGGCGACCGCCAGTAGGTTATATATATATATATATATATATATATATATATATATATATATATATATATTACATATTACCTATTGGCGGTCGCCAGTAGGTATATATAGTTAGGATTTTTTCCCTATGGGATTTTTGAAAATTCTATGTCTAATAACCTTGGCGTTTGTGGACGGAATTGGCTGAAATTTTCAGGAAAATGGAACATTTTGTTTCTGAGCAGCCCCTGAAAATTTGGGGGGGTTCGTCAAGGGGGGGCCGAGAAAAAAGGGGGGTCCCAAAACGTGTTTTTCCAATGTTAATTTCCATAGGGCGGTTGGCCTCACTTTTAGCCCGAACGGCTGAATGGATTTGCACGAAACTTGGCAAAATTGTAGGGACTGTTAGCCCGATGTGCCTTTGCTAGGTCTCAATATATGTGCTCCAGTGGATTTTGAGAAATTAACGTTCAAAAAAAGATATATATCTGTAAGCGCGCTCTGGGCAGCGCTCCGGTTCGCGTACTTTACGCGTAACGGAACTTCGCGAAGCGAAGCTGATTGGCTCTCCGGTGTCTGTCAACATTCTAAACAGTCCGGAGCGGCCGCCATCTTGTCTCTCGGTAGGATCGAGAGACAAGAGGAGGCCAAAACAAAGGGGGAAATGACCATAAGGGGGCATAGTAGATCCTCCCTGACCCCCTAGGTTTGATGTGGAGGCTTTAAAAGGGCCCCGCAGGGGAGCGTACTATAAGGAAAAAAGAATGATAGACTTTTCAAATACTGTATGTTAATTGATTGTTGGTTTTGTTGATTATTTTTTAATTTCTTTATTTTTTAAGCAATTATTTATTATTGTGATTGTGTTTCAAAATTTAATAACATTTCTAACATTTCACTGTCTGAAATGTCGTCATTTTCATTGAACATAGTTTGTAATCTCTGAGGGTGTAAAATGTCCTCATTTTGAAGGAGGTTATCTACTGCTTGCACACATTGCAGTAGTTCTTGGTCCCAAGTTTCATCCATAAATTCTATATAATTTGGATCAATTAATTCTTGGCTGCTCTCTTGCAGGACAATTTGAAATGAAACTTTCTGTTCGCCTTCCATGTTGCCTGAAATTTGGATAAAAAAAAAATATATTAGTAGAGATAGGGCACTGTTGGGATTAATTTTAGATAGGCAGTTTTTATCAGTGAATTTATCTTTGGGCAGTGTATAGTATCAGAGTGGAAGTAGGAATATAAAAAAGTGTATGTGATTTAACGTAAGTAATTTCATAATTATACAAGAGAAACCTAACTCCATCCATAACTATAACAGAGAAGTCTATCTAAAATCTATAACTACTACAGAGGGATAGTATATAACTATCAGAAAAAGTTTACCATATTAACTTTTGGTGCACAATATACTTCAGTTTTAAAAATAACAACTTACCTTAACAAAGAAGTTGAAGTGATTAGTGAAAATCCAATTGAAATGTACACCAGGAAGTAGTAGTCAAAATGGCTGTGTTTCCTTCTCTTCCTTTATATATATTCAGGTATATAACTAATCAAATGTCAGGTAATAAAAGTAGAAAATGAAAGTAACATTTTCATTGGTTGTCAATTCCAACACTTCAGATGTGTTTTGAGAAGTAATTTACCTCACGGTATTTAGAGAGGTCTACAGGCTAAATGGCTAAATGGAATTTCAATCAAATTTGTGAAAATGATAGGGATTGGTATGTAGTATGAGCTAATCTATATTTGGTGAGAGTGTCTCCAGTCGTTTTTCTGTAAATTACTTTTCCACCTTTTTTGATGGTGCTCTTCCCGGGGAGCGCCCCGGTACGCGAACTGGCGAGCGCCCCGGTACGCGAACCTGAAGCGTTACGGGAGTCCACCATTTTGTGTTTCGGTCGACTTAAGATACAAGATGGAGGGCAAATAATGTTCAGAATGGGTAGAAGGGGGCACGGTAGACTTATCTTGACCCCCTAGGTTTTCTGAGGGTGGCTGAGGAGGCTTATATGTGCGAAAAAAAACATTTTTTTAAAAAATTCGCGAGGTTAGCTTCCGGTTCGCGTACCGGGTAGCGCCCCGGGGAGCGTACTTTGTTGAAAATTAGTGAAAAAAATTAGAGAAAAATAATAAATGTGAGTGATCAGATGTAGGGTAGCTCTGAGAAGAGCTTTTGGGTTTATGGTACATTTAGGTACTTATAAGTAGGTACCAATGCACAGTCTTAAATTCAGAATGAAAATTCTGTTGCCCTCATCTGAGAAGTGAACTCCATCTCCTCTGTAGATATCTTGCATGTAGTAACGCAAGTTATTGTTGTACATGGAGCCCATTCCATGGTCTCTCATGTAAGCTGAAACAGATTTGTTTACATGCTTCCTCGACTTCTCAATTTGTGGACAAAATTGGTTTGACCACCTCCATTTCTGTCTTTGGCATATATTTGAATATACCAAGGCAGTTTGAGGAAAAAGTGCCATCAATTGCTCAAAGGTGTCCTTTAATAGCATTTCCAGACCTACCCCAGTCAAAGTGCCCAAATCATTACCTCCACAGTGCACAATTAACAGGTCAGGTTTTGGCAAATGCATAAAGGTTTTCACCAATGGTATCAATTGGTGACATTTTAATCCTCTGTGGCCAAACCACTTAATTTCCACATCTTGTAAATTGAGGTTAGGTAAATTTCTGTTCTCAGCATACCTCTGAGCCCAATAGATGTAACTATGTCCAACAATCCAGACAGAAAACATGGTGAGAGGAGGTTCTGCTGCAGTCAGATGAAGTGTGGCAATGAAATGGCACTTGAAAAAATAAGAGTTTAAAATGAAAAAAACTGTGGAGTTTCTGTGTTGATGAAGCAGTAACAGTGATTGGTGGATTTTGATTGCTGAAAACAGAAAGTTAGGGTGCATGGATGAGTTCTTTGAAAGATGTATTTTGAGTGGTCAAGAAAAAATCATTAAATGAAAGAATGCACTGGATATGCAGGTGCACTGAGAGTTCAGAGTTCAATTGAAACATTGTTGTGTGAACTTGCAAACACCAGAGGTCTTCCAAGAGGTGGTTGCTATGCAAAAAAGGCAGAGAGGGCAGAGGGGGGAAGGGTTTTGATTTGAAAAAAGTGAGGGAAGAGTTTTGATTGGGTGACATGAGAGATATGTGTGAAGAATTACAGCATTTCTGTGCTTTTGATAGCTGCAGACTCTGGAGTGCATACCTTTTGCTCTGCTGAAGACAAATTGGTGTGTTTCTGAGACTGTTTTGAAACTCATAAAGTATTTGCTAAGGTGTGAGAAAAGATTTCTTTAATTTAGATAGAGAATAGTGTGCTTTAAGGAGAAAATTATGAAGAAAGTTGTGTTTTTCAAATGTTGCTTTGTCTCAAGTGTTTTACAAATAGATTTTGTTTCTTTGAGAAATTGTAATTGGAGAAAATGTGAAGTATTAGTACTGACAGGGTTTTTTTGTGCATAGGAGCTGTGGAGTGTTTTCAATTTATGACTTGAAAATCGTTTTGAGGAAAAGGAATGGTTTTAAAATTTATGACAAGGACATAATGGTGTATGCTTCTTTATAAGGCAATTGAGTGTCTCTGATGTTATTTTTCCCATTTTAATGTAAGACCTTTCCCTGTGGAGCAAATTGCTTGTAAATATGCTCCCACCTGTGCATGGCAAATTTAGATTTTGAATATTTGCGTTACATAGCCATGTTAAAAGTGACCCAAACATGCTGCAAAGGCAATCAAAAAACGCTTTCATGTGTCTTAAGGACATTTTAAGTCATTTCCCCATGTGGAGTGTTTTCAAATTATGACTTGAAAATCGTTTTTGGGGAAAAGGAATGGTTTTAAAATTTATGACAAGGACATAATGGTGTATGCTTCTTTATAAGGCATTTCAGTGTCTCTGATGTTATTTTTCTCATATTAAATTAAAAGACCTTTCCCCGTGGAGCAAATTCCTTGTAAATATGCTCCCACCTGTGCATGGTAAATTTAGATTTTGACTGTTTGAGTTACATAGCCATGTTAAAAGTGACCCAAAAAAGTTGCAAAGGCTTTAAAAAAACACTTTCATGTGTCTTAAGGACATTTTAAGTCATTTCCCCGTGGGCAGTGTTTTCAAATTATGACTTGAAAATCGTTTTTGAGGTAAAGAAATGTTTTTAAAATGTATGTGCGCCATATGCCCCCAAATTTCTTTTTCAGGGGTGCAGCAGGGTGTTCTTGAGACACCCCTGCACCCTTGGAAAAATTCCTAATTTGCGATGAGCTAATTGCTAATCGCAAATTGCACCTTCATTCCTATGGGCCTCCTGGCCCATGGAAATGAATGGGTAATTTGCAATTAGCAATTTGCTCATCGCAAATTAGGAATGGTAAAGAATCGCTATTTATTCCTTGAAATTCGCTATTTAGGAAATGCAAAATAGTTTGATGATACATATGGCGGTTCATCTCTAACAAGATAAGAAGCTTAGGGATAGATTTATGATGACTGGCGCAATGAAGTGGACATCACTTACTTCATTGGTAGGCCTTTACATGTATTATCTCCTCTGTATTCTTCATCAAGCGTAACTTTGATCTGCAATCCTGAGTAGGCCTCACCTTAAACAAACCTCTGGATAGGCCACACCTTATCGTCATCCTGAATTAATCATTTAAAATGCTAGGGACAGATTTATGATAGGTGTATGCCTCTTTTGCGCCACTGTGCGTCACTTTTGTGATGCAGCGGCGGTGCAAAAGATTTGCTATGAGGCGACAAAATTACAAATTGATGCATTTAGGCAGATGTGTCATGCTGTAAAAAAACCGTGCCACATGAAACCGATGCAGCAGTGATGCAAAAGATGCACCATGTTGCAAGACAGGCCTCACTTGGGGCTATGTATCAAGCTAATTAGCATTCGCAAAGGCCGAAATTCTGCGAATTTCGGCCTTTGCGAATGCTAATTAGACAAATGGTATGTATCAAACAAGTTTGATGCAAAATAAGGAATAGCAAAATTTGCTATTCCTTATTTTGCGATTGCACTTAAGGATTTGCAAATTTTGCGATTCCTTAAATGCAATGTATCAAACAAAAAATATGCAAAAAATGCCATTAAGGATTTGCAAATTACCACCAACTTCTAGTTGGTGGTAATTTGCGAATTCTTTTCAAAAAGCTTTTTTTCCAAAAAACAAAAGGTGCCATATGACGCTCATACATGCCCTTAGGGCATGTATGTGCGCCATATGCCCCCAAATTTCTTTTTCAGGGGTGCAGCAGGGTGTTCTTGAGACACCCCTGCACCCTTGGAAAAATTCCTAATTTGCGATGAGCTAATTGCTAATCGCAAATTGCACCTTCATTGCTATGGGCCTCCTGGCCCATGGAAATGAATGGGTAATTTGCAATTAGCAATTTGCTCATCGCAAATTAAGAATGGTAAAGAATCGCTATTTATTCCTTAAAATTCGCTATTTAGGAAATGCAAAATAGTTTGATGATACATATGGCGGTTCATCTCTAACAAGATAAGAAGCTTAGGGATAGATTTATGATGACTGGCGCATCACCAGGGATGTGCCAGTCATCCTGCGCCGCTGTTCCGCCACCCATGGTGTGCTGCATTTACAATGCGGCGCACCATGGGGCAAAAACGGCACAGATGCGTGACGCATCTGTGCCGTAAAGGTGGCGCATTGCTGGAGTTGTATCGCAAGTGCGATGCAGCTCCTGCAAGGCTCAGGGGTGCCCTATCTCCACAATGCTGCGTCAAGACCTATGCCTGCTTCAAGCAGGCGCAGGGTTTTGACGCAGCTTTGTCCTATCTGATTGTAAATGCGGCACACCATGGGTGGCAGAGCAGCGGTGCACGTTAACTGGTGCATCCCTGGGGATGTGCCAGTTAACATAAATCTGCCCCTTTATATTTAAGTATGTGCAGGGGACACAGAGTCGGTGAGGCTTATCCAAGGTTAAGAAGAGATGAGTCCTGTTCACTGATAAATTGGACATAGGCTTCACCTCCTCAGCATCGCTGGACATGGCTAAATAATAGCTGCAAAATGTTACTCTTGTTAAACAATTTTACTATTATAATCTCTGAGATTTGTCTCTTACTCTGCAACATCTCATTGTTGTTATCTTTCTTTAAAGATAAAGACAACTTCAACATGAGCGACAATCAGCAATCAGTTGATTTCGACCTCATCATTGAACTCGTAATTGAAACATCAGTGGATGTTGATCCCTTGGATGATTTAAATCCTGAGGATGAAGAAGAACGTGATGAGGATGCAGATTTGTCAGAATTGTATGACATAGGATGGGAAGCTGACGTGCTTGAGCCTATGGAACTATAAACATTTATTTTAAAAATTTATAATAAATAAAAAGTAAAAATGTAAACCGTTTAATTTAAAAATAAAGACACCTTCAAAAACAGGTTATGTGTAGTGTCTTCAATAAAATATTAAAATATGCTCATAAAATTAGATCAGATTCACATATAAAACAGCACAGGTAAAATGAATATAAATTCCATTTCTTTTCTGCTATTTCTGTATTCTAAATTTGCCAAGCACTAAAAAATCTTCTATGTAAAAATGTCAAGTAGTGTTTTAAGTTTTTGATTACTGTTATTGATTTACTGTTGGGTAATAGTGGTTCATAACATTTTTTATTATATTTTACCACAGATTCAACTGCAGATCATTTCAAGATTTCAGCATGCCAACCAAAGAAAGACTGAGAAAGGCTGCAAAACGTCAAAGACAGCAGGTCAATGAAAAAAAGCAGCAGTCCTCTAACAAAAAGATTTGTCAAGTCACCAAGAAAGCACCGGGTAAGAGTACAAAAACATTCATAAGAAATATCTGTAGTAAAAAAAATATTACTACAGAAAATGTTTCAGTCCAGAAAAAGAGAAGCAATTCAAACGGAAAGGAAAGGCCAATGAAAAATGTTACTGCTAGAGCAAGAGATAACTCTGTGCATGATAGTAGAAGGAAACAACAGTTTAGGGACATTCGTAAACGAATGTTCCGCAACAGGATAATTGGCAATTTGTTAAAAAATATTAAGAAAGGTCAACAGAAAGTGGTTTTTTATAAGAGAAAAAAAATAGTTGAGAAAGTTATTGATCAGGCATTTGAAATTAAACGTAAGTTATTTATTTTGATAATCAATAGAATTAGGAAGCTAAACAAGGCAATTTATGATTTCAAAAGAAATAGTAGATGGAAGAGAATAGTTAATCGTAGTAATTTTTGTGAAGTTTTTTCTGGAGAATGGATGCATAGTTCAAGCTGTGAGGCATTTTTTAATGAGGAGAGTTATTTCCAGGATAATGATTTGGTGCATGCAGTTGACACCAGTGGTCGAGCTTATGAAGTGAAAGATCGTTGTCCAGTTGAAAAAGAAAAACTTGTGACAACAGAGATAGAAGAGGTGTTAGGTAATGAGGTTTTAGGAAGACGTCCTAAGGGTCCTGTGTACACCTGGAAGTGTAGTAGTATTTGCAGTGTGCGACAGGATTCCATCAATTTGCTTTGTGATTTTGTACGGTCATTTAATAAGAAAAGTTTGAAGCAGAAAATGAAGTTGTTGCAAGAATTAGATCCTTGCAGAGTGAGAGAAGTGACAGGTTTGCATGGTCATTCACTGGCTTGTCTTTCCAGGAGAGTATGCCAGAGTGTTTTTCATCATTTCAGGATGCTAGCAGTGCATCATAATAAAGTGAGGAAATTAGTTAGAATGTTGTATTATGCTAAGAGTCCAGCAGTTATGCTTAAACAATTATGCGCTGCTCTTTTGCATGGTTCTGAAATAGATGTGAAGAATATGTGTGAAGAAATTGAGTTTTGTTACTTTGGAAGTAAAGAGGAGAATGTTGAAATTGACCAAGAAGAAGCGGGTAATGTGGAAGATAGTGTACAGGTTTCCAGTACAGATAATTTCCAGAGGGAAATTGCGACGTTTGAGGTGAAATCAAGTGAGAGGCCAAATTTCACTTGTGTGTGTTGTCGACGCACTTATTATAAGAATCAGACTAAGTTAGTGGATTTATATGCAAAAAGTGAAAGGGAAAATAATAGTGAATGGAAGGATTTCACAACATACTTGATGGTAGAAAATTGTTTTGATTTGGGATTGGATCAACGTGTGTGTACTTATTGTTGTAACAAATTAAATCAAAACCAGATGCCTGCTAGAGCAGTTCATAATAATCTGGAATTGGTTGAGATTCCTTCTGAATTGAAGGATTTAAATACTTATGAATCTATTTTGATTCAAAGTATCCATCCCTTTCAGGCTATTGTAAGAATGGAGCCAAAGACAGGGAAATTGCCTCCATCAGATTTACAGAGAGGATTAAAGGGAAGAGTTGTTTATTTGCCTCTAGATTTGAAGAAAAACATTAACACAATTGGAGTAGAAAAAGTGGAAGAGGAACCTCTGGTTATCTTAGTTAATGGGGTTCCGACAAAGAATAAGAAAATATGGCAAGATTTAGTGGATGTTAGGAAAGTTAAAAAGGCAACATTGTATTTGAAAAATAATAATAAATACTATAAGAATGTATATGTTGCAGAAGAGGAAGTAAGTGAGGAAGAGGATAGCGATTTGTGTGCTGGTCAAATTGAGAAAGTAGAACCCTGTACTAGTGAAGAAATATATGAACATTATAGTGTTCATCCTGTGCATTCCAAGGAAGTCATGGGGAATGCTATTGAGTTGTTTCAAATGAAACAAGCCAAAGGGAGTCCCATTAGTGTTTGGGAGGAAAGTTTGGAAGCTCGGTGTTTCCCACAGCTTTTTCCAACAGGTCAGGGAGGAAGATATGATGAGCGACCTCATCAAATTCCTGCTTCTGAATACCGGACTTTGCGATTGTATGCAGGAGATGCTAGGTTTCGACAATGCATTCCCTATTTGTTTCATCTCCTGTTTGAAAGCGATCTGTCTGGACTGTCATATGCAGTGAACCACTTCTTGAAAAGTGGTATACACATGCAAAACATCTCGGCAAGTGACTTTATGGATAAAGTCAATGTCCAAGACAGTATTTTGGATTCTCACCTGATTAATCTCATGGCGTGTCAGCGTGGTACTAATGAGTACTGGTACCGTCGTCATGGTGATTTAAAATGTATGCTGAGGAACTTAGGAACTCCCACATGGTTCCTCACTCTGAGCTGTGCCGAGTATGGCTGGGAAGACTTACTTGAATTTCGACGAGAGGCAAATGGAAACATCGAAAACATCGAATTCAAGACACCCGGAGAACTGTGCTCTTTGGATCCAGTCAATGTATGCAGGTACTTCAATCATAGATTTGAAGCTATGATGTCTTTCATCATGAATAAGAAGAATCCACCTCTTGGAGAGGTGTTGGATTTCTTCTGGAGAAAGGAGTACCAAGCAAGAGGTGCTCCTCATATACATATATTGCTGTGGATCAAGGATGCACCTAAATTTGGAACGGATCCAGAAGACTCAGTGATGAGTTTCATACAACAGTATTCTACGTGTGCTGTTCCAAACGCAAAGGAGAAGAAAAGCCTAAGAGAAAAAGTTCTACGTTTCCAAAGCCATCGATGTGGAAAGTACTGTCGTCGTAAATTCCGAAACAAGGACAAGTTCTACACCAAATGTCGTTTCGGCTTTCCACGACCGGTGATTTCTAAAGGAAGAGTAAACAATTTGATGACTTCGCTGCGACATAATGTGATGAAGAAATCACCTAAAAACACATACAATTTGAAGAGGAACGAAGAGTCTAAGTACATCAACGACTACAACCCGGTGATTTTGTCCATGTGGAATGCTAACATGGATATACAGTTTGTGGCTGATAACTGTATGGCTGTGGCTCGGTATGTGACATCTTACATCACCAAAAAAGAGAAGACAGAATTGAAGGATATGTGGGAGGACATTTCCCATGAAAAGAGCCTCAGCAAGAAGTTGTACAGTTTCAGTCTGAAGATGTTGTCGCATCGAGAAATCGGAGCTTATGAATGTTCTGACCGGTTGTCTTCAGCAAGTCTCTATGCCAAGTCCAGGAGTATCGTTTGGGCGAGTCTTGGTCTTGCTGCAACGCGTAATCGAGTTCTGAAACCTGTGAGGAAATTGAGTATTTGGCGGAAAAGGAGCCAAACAGTACCGACATTTTGAAGACCAACATGTTGGATACATATTATCCAAATCGAAGCAGTCACCTCGAGAATGTTTGTCTGTATGAGGTTCTTCAAAATTACATATTCAAGAGGAACATCAAAGAAGATACTGAGAAAGGAGTGTATGCTGTAATAGGAAGTGAGGGATGTCTGGTCAAGCAAAGAAAATGCCACTTGGTAAACCATCGAAAATTGAGTGGCGAATCTCCTGAAAAAAAGGAGTTTTTCTATTTAGCACTTTTGCAACTTTTCAAGCCTTGGCGTGCAGAAGAGGAACTGCTTGGAGATTTCCTCTGTTACGAAGACTCTTTCAATGCTGCCAAGGAGACCATAGAATGTCCTGCTTTTCCCAAATATGTAGAAATGTTGAATGCGGAAATTGAGCAGGAAGCAACGATTGCAGCCGAGATTGCCAGAGACAGTTTTCAGGACAGTCAGAGTTCTGCTTCATTGAGTCAGGATCCACTAGGAGGACCTGTTATCGAAAATGAAGCTGCCACTGCTATGAATGAAGTGGAAAGAGCCATGGCACATGCTCAGGAGGATGCGGTTAACTTAGAAGTTGGAAAGACAACTCAATGAGCAGAGGAAAATATATGACGAAGTTACCATGCAAATTGATCATGGATTAAGTCATGACAAGAAAGAGTGCTCATGTACGTCGTTGAAGCCTGTCTGACTGTACGTGAGTGGAGAAGCGGGAACTGGAAAAAGTTTCCTTATTAAAGCAATTTCATGTTATTTGCAGGAAAGGACAGAGTCATCGCTGTCTTGTGTTGTCACCGCTCCAACTGGACTGGCAGCACATAACATTAAAGGGATTACTTTACATTGTTTACTGATGCTGCCAGTGGAGCATGACAACAAATTACAATATCACAAGCTATCTGGAGATGCTTGTTGTGAAGTTTCAAGAATCTTGAGGAAAATGAAACTTCTTATCATTGACGAAGTAAGCATGGTTTCCAATGTCATGCTTACCTTTGTGCATTTGAGAATGCAAGAAGTTCTCAAAACAGAGTATGATGTGTTATTTGGTGGCAAACACATCATTGTTTTCGGAGATCTTCTGCAGCTGACACCAGTGAAAGGGCAACCTGTGTTCAAAATGCTCACGCATGAAGATACCAGGAAGTGCCTAGGGAGCATTGGCAACGTCAATATATGGTTAAACTTCAATTATGCTGAACTGCATGAAAATATGCGTCAGGCGAAGGATGAAGTTTACAAGACTATTCTACAAGATGTTAGAATTGGAAAAGTGACCGAGCATGGGAAAGAAGCTTTACATGCACGAGTACTGTCAAATTTATATCCAGAACAAGATGTTGTGCCTGAGAATATTTTTCAGAAAATTACTGAGAAGAAATCTGGAATATGTTTGATGCCAACTCTTGCAGAATGTGCCAAATTCAACAACAAAATGTTGCATTTAGAAAAGCAAGAGATTGTGAAACTGGAAGCTATTGACAGAGTAGAGCATATGGGATCAACAATTATTTTGTCTGAGAATTTGAAAACAAAATTGGATTCATTAGAGAAGACTATATCTAAAACTGCAGGTTTTGAAAAGACTCTGAATGTGTGCTTAAATTGCCGTATCATTTTAAGAAGGAATTTACATGTTGAAAGAGGTCTGGTAAATGGATCAATGGGTAATGTTGTTGATTTTGTAAAATACAGAAATAGAGATGGAATTGAATTTTTAAAAATTAAATTTGATGGCATTGAGGAAGTACAGCTAATTGGTCGTTGTTCTGCTAGATTTTTGCTTGTAAAAGACTTATATGTTCGCCGTAAGCAGTTTCCTGTTTGCTTGGCATATGCGGTGACAATCCATAAATCGCAAGGTTTAAGTGTAGACAGTGCATTGGTGAATATTGGCAGTTCTGTGTTCAAGGAGGGTATGGCATATGTGGCATTGTCACGAGTTAGAACTTTATCGGGATTGTACTTGATTGAGTGTGATGTCACAAACATTTGTGCGGATCTAGATTGTGTTAAGGAATACAATAGGTTAAGAAGAGAGTATGCGCCACATTTGCCTCAATATCCTTTGTTTGAGAAACGTGTGGTAGGCCGGAAACGAAGAAATGTGACCAATACTGGGGAGGTTGTAGCAAAAAGACGAAAAGTCGATGAACCTGAAATTATAAGCAGAAACAAAAAGGATTCTGTTGAAGATGTTGTTGGTTTTCAATTTGAAAACAGTTCTGGTGTCAACTGCTATGCTAATGTAGTGGTTAATGTTTTGTTTTCTCTAGAAAATGTAAAAGAAGAGATTGTGGTCAATTCTGATCAAATATTTTGCAGTTTGTTAAATTCTGTGTTAGAGAAATGTAGCACTGATAGAACAAAAATAGAAAGTGTGTCTGAAATTCGAAATCTGTTAGACAGATGTTCAGGCCAAACACAATTCTCTCAAAATATTCAGCAAGATTGTCAGGAGTTTTTAATGTATATGCTTGATGTATTGCATGCTGAAGGTGTAGATGTAGATCACCTGTTTGGGCTTTCTTATCAATGGCAGCATGACTGCGAGAACTGTAGGGTATCAAGTACTACTAGTGTAGACTCAGAAAGATTTTTATATTTAACTTTGCCAGACAGTAAATCAATCTCTTTTAATAAACTAGTAAAAGCAGCTGATCACAACATGGAGTGTAGCCAATGTAAATCTGAAATGATGTCCACATTATTTATACGAACATATGGCCAGTATGTTATTTTAATGTTCCAACGATGTAGGCCTGATGGAACAAAATTGACAACTTTAATTAAAAATTTTGTGGCTTCACAGTTGTCAATATCAGGAAGGACTTTTGTAACTGCAGCAATTATATATCATGACGGTCCTTCAATAACATCAGGACATTACACAGCTTATTTAAAGTCTAGAAATGGCTGGTCATTCTGCAATGATTCTGTTTTAATTTTCAAAAAAAAATTGCCGTATGACCTTAAAAACTCTTACCTGGTGTTTTTAAAACCAAAATTTTAGGGAAAGAATCTCGGGATGTGCTCTGAGGAATTTCAAGAAGTTCTAATGGCTCCTACACGATTTGGCCTTGAGGATAAGTGTAGTACAGAGACATAACTTCTTACCATAACACTGGACGTCATGGAGAAATAACTGCACTTTGAATGAATTCAGAAAAACTGTTTCTTTTTATAAGCAAATTGAAGCAGCCAATCAAAACATGGAGTAGAGGGAATGTAAGTCTGCAATGCTGTCTACTGTTTTACATTGCTTTGTGATTAAAAGTGATGTAGAGAATTAAATAATTGTAGTAGTCATAGAGATAGTGTAAGTCTGCTTCATAGTAAGCAGTATCAGTGTCATAGGAAATGTAGAACATGACTGAGCAAGAAGGGGAAGATATTACTAGTCCAGGATTGTGAAAATGATCTTCAACATTTTAATTGTGAAAGTTGCGGAAATACAACATGACGGGATTGGCTTACAAGAATTCTAAGAGTTATAAATGGCTCAGACATGATTTGGCCTTGTGGAAACGTGTGGTAGAGAGCAAGAAGTCATTTATTGTATGTAACATGTTTTTCAAAACGATGGAGGTTTTCTTTCAGAAAGTGGCGGTCTGAAAGTAATAATAGCACAACAGAGTGTAAGCTGTTCATAGGACATCCTTCGACGTCATGGAAAGTAAGTTAACTTTAAGGAGTTCTGAATTCTGATTTGTTATGTTGTATGGGTTTTTTAAACACAATCATTTTGATTGTGTTTTTTTTCCCCCGCTGTTATATGATGAATACCTTCAAGTCACTGTTTTTAGTGAAATTTGATACATTCTGAGAACAGCAAAAATAAACCATTTAACATGTATAATTAATTATGTACTGTTTGCATTTATGATGTACATTTAGAACTGTGTAGGAGGCATGGAGAAGGAGAGGCTTCTGTAAGTGTCAAAGTTGTTGCATACAGTGCTTATATTCTACGTAGTCTTTCATATGATAGACTACATTTCCACAATGAGATACCTAAGCAAAGGAAACACAGGTGATATGATTGTGGAATGAGCAAAAAAAATTGCACGTTTTTCAATTATATTACCTGTGTTTCCTAACATTACACATCACATTGTGTAGATGAGGTTTAGGCCTGTTCCTGGAGACAGAGGAGGTCTGACATTTGTTCAAGAGTGCAGTGGACATGACTCACTTCGTTGGTAGGCCTCCACATGTATTATCTCCTCTGTATTCTTCAACAAACCTAAATTCCATCTGCAACCCTGAGTAGGACTTACCTGAAACAAATCTGTGCATAGGTTACACCTTATTGGCATCTTGAAACAATCATTTAAAATGTTAGGGTCAGATTTATGGTGGCCGTGCGCCTCTTTTGCTCCATTGTGGGTCACTTTTGTGTAAAAGATGCACCATGTTGCAAGATAGGTTTCAGTTCATCTCCAGCAAGATACCATCAGTTTAAAATGTATATAATTAGCACTGTGTAGGGGGCATGCAGAAGCTGAAGCTTTTGTAAGTGTCAAAGTTGTTGCATGCAGTGCTGCAGTTCTGGGTACTGTTTAATATGCTGCACTACATCAGCACTATGAGATACCTAAGCCTAGGCAACACAGATGATGTGATTGTGAAATGAGGGAAAAAAACTCCACATTTTTCAATTACATCACCTGTGTTTCCTAAGTTTACGAATGACATTGTGCAGATGAAGTTTAGGTCTGTCCACGGACACAGAAGAGGTCTGGCCTTTGTTCAAGAGTGAAGTGGACATGACTTACTTCATTGGTAGGCCTTCACATGTATTATGTCCTCTGTTCTCTTCAACAACTCGCAATTTCATTTGGGACCCTGAGTAGGCCTCACCTCAAACAAACCTCTGGATAGGACACATCTTATTGGCATCCTGAAACAATCATTTAAAATGTTAGTGTCTTGCGACACTTTTGTGAGACAACAGCAGTGCAAAAGATGCACCATGTTTTAAGATAGGCCTCACTTCATCTGCATCAAGATATTGTTAGTTTAAAATGTATATCTTTAGGACTGTGTAGGGGGCCTGGAGAAGCAGAAGCTTCTGTAAGTGTCAAAGTTGTTGAAAAACTGTTTGTCCTTCAATCTTTTCCCTTGTCTTTTCAAATTTTTAAATACATGTTTTAATATTTTTCAAATGTTTGTTCTCTCTTTCACAGATTGAAAGTATAAAAACAAAAAGTGAGTAAGTTAACGACAATTATAAGGTAAATGTTTTGTACTCTTTTCGTTACATTTCTATCAGATTCACCTACTAGTAGTTCGACAGCTTCATTTCTTTAACCCTCAGTTTCCTGCCTTTGCTACTTCCCTCATTCTTTTCTCTATTACCTACTTACTCTACTCCTTCCACTCCTTTTCTCAGTCCCTCTCTTCTCATAGTTCCTCACTCTTGTTCACTCACTCCGTCTTTATTACTCTTAGTGTCTTTGACTGATCACTCTTTCACTACTTGTTCATTATGCTTCTTCTGTGTAGTTGAAGCACACTAAGGGGCATATTATGAACACAGCCAATAAAATTATTGCTGTTTTTATTGGCAGAAAACTGTTGCAAAAGTGGTTTTAGCGGCAGTCTTCCGCCGCAAAAGCGGCTTTAGCGACACATTTCTGCCGATAAAAGCTGCAAAACTTTTATTGCCTATGTTGATGATATGACTCTATGTTATTTACATTTCTTTGCTGTTTCAATTAATCTTTTTCTGTTATTTTTTCTTTTCTGTTTTCTGTTTTTTCTCTCTGTTATTCCACATGTTTTAATCTGATTTTGAACATTCACTCACATTCTCCAAGAAACTCTTCTTTGTTATTGTTCTACTCTCTTTTTTTTCTTTCACTTCCTTATCTATTTTGTTTTTCACAATTATACCCTCTTCCATCTTTTCTTCGGTAAATAGATCTATTAAACAGTATCTCTGGTTTACTCCCTATAGCTGTCTTTCTTTTAACATTACTCTCTGTTTACTTCCCTTATACTTACTCTTCTTTTTTTTTAAAAAAAAAATTTTTTTGGGTTTGCTCTTGGTTCGCGAACCGGGAAGCGAACGGGGAAGCGAACTAAAAGAAATAGAGCTTGCCAGAGTGCTAAACATTCTAGCAATTTTTTTTTGAAAGGGGAGGTAGTTCTGAAAAGAACTTTTTTTTAATGTTTTTGTTGTTTTATATTTTTTTTTATTTTTTTTTATTTTTTGTTTTTTTTGTATTTTTTGAACAGTTTTATGTTTTTTTTGTTTTTGATGGAGGGGAAACAACAAAAAACAGGCATTGAAAAGGGCTCAACAGGAGCAAAAAAAAAAATTACTGTCTGGGGCGGTTAGGGCAATTGTGATTTACATAAGCTAAGTTGATTAACGTAATGCTCATGTTACCACATGACAGCAATGCACCGCAATACATACAAGTAAATTTCATATGAGCAAAGTTCTCCTGTATGTTTGGCACGGTTTCCCGTGCCTCTGCTCCTGTCAACGATATCAGTGATGTTGACCTGGCCACAGGAGTTGTTGTTGGGTTATCTTGCATGTCACGTATCTCCGCCTGGCTGTAGTTCAATGGATGCCACCTGTTCATGTGACGATGCATTGTATAGTTACCGTAGCTATACTTTTTATCAGTGCCTCTAGATAACCGGTCTTTACAAATGAGGCAGGTGACATACCTAGCATTTACTTTCTTCTGCCCTCGAGGGATTTTAAAAAACTGCCAAATGAAACTGGCTTTCCGATGGGAAACCCGGGGCACCTCTTGTAAGAACTGTGGTCCTTCTGTCTCCTCTTCCTCTAGTTCATCCTCTTCCTCCTCTGTGTTGCTGATGAACTGGGGAGGTGGTCCTCTCTTCCCATGAGGAGGTGGAGGTGGTGGTGGGGGTGCACCAGCTGAAGCAACTAATGAAGCCATTGCTCAACTATCCAAAAAGGTCTTCCTCTCACAAAGATGAAAGTCAGAGTGAGGAAAGAAGGAGGGGTTTTCATCATTTGGGAAAAACAATAGTTCTAAACCAATGAAAAGTGTTATTTTTAGGTCACCTGACCTAGCCTTACATCATTATGAAACCAAAAGTGAAATGAACCAATGAAAAGTTTTATTAACAAGTCACATGACCTCTTACGCTTAAGTTACGCGCTGCGGAACGCGCCCCGGATCGCTTCCGGGTCGCTGCGCTTCGCGCCTCGGTTCGCGCTCCGGAGCGCTTCCGGGTGCGCTAACGCGGCGCGTCATAAGACGCATTACGCGGCAACGCGATACGTCGCGCTTTCGCGACGCGCATCGCTTCCGGGGAGCTGCGCTTCGCGTCTCAGTTCGCGTACCGGAGCACTTCCGGGTGCGCTAACGCGGCGCGTCATAAGACGCATTATGCGACAACGTGATACGTCACGCTTCCGCGACGCGTCACGATGTTGATTTCTAACGCGGCAGTTGCGCTAACGGAACGTTTACCGGTTCGCGGACTGGGTCACGGCATCAAGATGAGCTAACGGGAAGCTTCCCGGTTCGCAAACCGGGAGCAAACAAAAAAAAAGTATTTAAAAAAAAATTATTAATAAACATATAAAATATATTTTTGGATTTAAAGAAGAATACATTTTACAGCTACAGATATTAGCTTTTAAAAAACCAATGAAATTCACTGAAAAAACCATAGGTTATAGACCATATATAGTTAGGAATTAGCATTTACAAAACCTTGAAAATTCACTGAAAAAACCATAGGTTATAGACCATATATATATATATATATTGCTATTGTAGAGTAATATAAATGAAACAAAATAAAGAAGGTGCATTGGTATGGCAGAGGAGTCAGTCATAGAAAGCAATACATTTGAAAGAAAGCATGCGGAGCGACACTGGTGCCGCGTGTATCACTTCAATTCCTTAGCACACACAGTTATAGAGAACTGTCAATATGAGGCCGGGCACATCCCGCACATCCAGCTCATCACGCACGCTGCTAGCAACCCCACTAGTGTCCCTCAGCACTGGAGCGACTGCCCCAGCTCAAGGCACCTTAATGTCATCTGGTTGCCCAGGAGGCATGGCCAATGCCACTGCAGACTCTCCGGGTGGGTCCCCCTCCACCATAATCCCACCTCAGGGTTCCAGTCTAGGGCGGGCCAATAAAACCGCATCCCAGGCCAGCAGGATTTGCATTCGGTGAACACCCCCGTCATCCTCCCTCCGGGTCATCTCTCTCTCGCAGTCCACCCATTTAATCACTTCATTCCACCACCTGTACAAATTGGGGACCCCAGACGATTTCCACCTAATTGTTAGCTGTCTACGAGCAAGGATGAGAGCCAAGTCCCGCTGCCCCCCCATTACTTTGCCTCGTCTTCCTGTGTAAGAGGAAACACCGCCGCTTCTACCCCACCGTCTCAGAAATCTAAATGACATTCAAGGCATCTGAACAGTCTGTGGCCCACAACGAATCATGGCTTAAGTTTTGTGTTGAGACTGATTCATTTTTATGAGAGAGTGAGAGAGATATTGGAGGCGCCCCGCCGGATCCTAAAATGGTGGCCGTTTCTCCCCCTTGTATCTATATCACAGCAATACTCTCCTCCTCGGGAGGCGACCGGTCACTGGCTCTGGCCTCTAGCTCCTCCATTGCTCAACAAACACCCCCCTTCGAGCAAAAGATAATAATGGGACTGGCTGAATGTAACACCAAGGTCAGAATTCCCTTGCCTGACCCCAAGATGGCTGCCACAGTAGTCCCTACCAAGTTGTACTACTAATCTGGGACAATAACTGGACTTCGACCTGACCTTGATCCTATCCCCCATCATGCTTACCCTTCAGGACTTAGACCTGTTGAACTTTCCTCCGATAGTGGACACCTAGCTTTCTGGCCGATGCCTGGTGGAGCTACCCGATAGCTAAAGAGGAGATGGGTTGTAGACTTCCCCCTCGGCCGTCACTTACCCAGACAGACTTTGGGCAGCCTTTCCTTCGTCTCTCTGTCGTATCTTCCTCCTTCCCCTTCACCCTACCCCTCTACGCTCCATTCACCTCATCTTCTATGATCTTTAAATGTTTCTCCCTGGAGACCTAGCTTTCTGGCTGATGCCCGGTGGAGCTACCTGATAGCTATTGAGGAGATGGACTTTGGACTTCCCCCTCGGCCGTCACATACCAGCCGGACATTGGGCAGACTTTCCTTCGTCTCTCCACTTTATCTCACTCCCCATTACCCTTTTACATTACCCCCTTACCCTTCGACACGCCATGAACCAACTGATGTAATTTGTAACTGATGTATCTTCTGTAACAATGTGTAACTTGTAACCTATGTAACTTTCCTCATGTAAAGTGCTCCGATACCTACGGGTCTAGCCAGCGCTATATAAAACTCAAGTAAAGTTGTGAACCTTTCAGTGACTTTGCGAGGAGTCTGTGAATCTATCAGTGACATTTGCGAGGAGTCGGTGAACCTATCAGTGACTTTGCAAGGAGTGCTACGTCTGAGGAATCCCAACAGGCACAACTGTGTTGTGCACTCAAACGGCTTGTCTGTAGCGCTGTGGATAACCTGTAACACCATGGCTCAATAGGGGGTCAGCACAGAGTAGCTCAAGACCATGTGATTGAAGTCAGCATTCCCCATGTTACAGTGGGGGCACACCAAAGATGTTCCAGGAAACATTGTGTGGATACACCGCAGGGTGAGGTATGCCCCGTGCAAGAAATAGAACTAGATTAACTTAAAACTGGCATTGTGAGATACTTTTGGTATATAAGCCAACGTCTTCCTCTTAGCTGCCTCATTAAAGGAGGGCCCGAGGTCTGCTACCCACCACTGACATAGCAAAGTTAAGTCCGTCCGAGCTCCTCTCAAGAGTGCCCCATAAAGAAGCATAACTGCCCTCATCTTCCCCGTTAGGAGGAAGAGGTAATAGAGACACTCGTATTCCAGAGGTTCCGCAGTCACCGAGCCCCATCAATTGCGCACCTTCCCCGACAAAGCCCATATAAGAGAAGATTCCCAGCCGGAAGGCAATCCAACTCACTCAATTTCAAGAATGGGGTTAGTTCACCCCCTGCAAACTGATCACCCGGGGCAGTGAATCTTGCTTCAGCCACTGTCTGCAGACCTTCCTAGTTCCCTGGTACCGGCCAGTATTGTGCAATCAGCAAGAGGAGTTCCAAGGTATAGGGCTGCTCTCGTGTGTGTCCTCTGTAGGTCCCTAGCCCAAACATGCCTCGCTGTCCTAATCAGTATATTCTCACCTCCAACCATTACAACTGGGGTTGCTTTCAATAGTATCCTGGTCAAAGGATCCCTAGATGGTAGGCCGCGTTCTCTCTGACCCACGTTGTACATTAAATCATAGCGCTATCTGGCCACCTACTGTAACTGCACGACCAAATAGTAGAGTTCAAAGTCCGGGGCAGCTATTCCCCACACAACATCTGGATAAGCCCCAGTACATAGAAAGGAGATTGCCATCCATATCCCTCTCCTCCTCCCCAGCCCTCCCCCCCACCCCAGAAGCTCTGCCGACAAAGCAGCAAACAAGTAGAGAAGGTTCATTAGTATCACCATCTTCAAGACCGCTATCCAGTTACTTACTGAGAGGGGAAGGGTGATCCAAAAGTAGACCGAACATCACAGCGCAAAGAGGCAAACACCATAGTTGCCCCCAAAGCACAAAGCCACTATTCTGTACATTGGCACCCCCCAGATATCGCATGGTAGTCTGTTCCCACCGCACCGGTGTAACCTGAGGGATCCGCTGATCCTTCATACCGGGATGGAGTGGGTGGGCATTAGATTTGTGCCAACTGACTGCAAGGTCCAACAGCTCTCCAAATGCAGTCAGTGCCACGAGTGCCCCCTCCAGGTCGTGCTCCTCACCCAGCATATACAATAGCATATCATCCGCATACAGCAAAATATAAAAGGTACCAGTCGCGAGCTGAAGCCCTCGATAATGCTATCCCTGCTGACAGTTAGCACAAAAGGCTCCATAGCCAGAGCAAACAACAGGAGGGAAAGCGGTCAGCCCTGCCTGGTGCCCCGTTCGACTGGGCAAGAATCTGATATCACTGACCCGTAGGGACCCTCGCCACCGGTTTGGTGTACACATCCAGGTCCATTTAACAGATTGTAGTCCAAATCCCATCCAAATCAAGGTGGCATAGAGTAAGTCCCAATGAATGGAGTCGAACACCTTTTTGATGTCTACTGACAGCAATAGAGAGTCCAGAGGGAAACACTTGTGCATGTCCACCACATGAATCAACTGGCGTATATTGGGAAGAGTGCGATGTGTAGGAACAAACCCTGTCTGGTCCGAGTGTATTAGCTTTCCCACATGAGGGAGAATCTGGCTCATCAAAATCTTGCTCAGAATTTGTAATCCGAATTGAGCATATAGAAGGGGCTGTAAGATTCTACCAGGCCCAGATCCTTTCTTTCGTGGACAAGAACACTATCACGGTGTCATGCGGTGAAGGCGGGAGCAAGTCTCGCGTCAGCGCCCTTTTATCGGCATCAGTAATCTGAAGGGCCAGCTCTGCCGGATAGGGTGCATGAACTCAATAGGTGACCCGTCCGGCCCAGGGACGTTACCCCTCACCAGCTCATTCGACCGTTGCTCCCAAGTCCCGGGATAGCCCATTCAGTACCCCCTGCTGCTGCTGAATAGCAGCATGCAGTTGTGTGTGCCCGCAATACTAACTTGTCATTGAATGGGTGACAGAGTGAGGTAGCTCTTCTAGGGGGTCCTGGCTTACATGCCTCACTTGCTTGATGCCATCTGAGCTTGGTTTCAAAGTGGGGGGTCAGGCTAGTGAATAACAGTGTTGGTCAATGATCGGGCACAAATATTAGGAAGTACAATGTCCTTACCGTCCAACCGGCCCGCCACCAAAACGTAGCGTCCCTTAAGGTCTAACACCATCTTATGCAATTGGAAGGGCACACCAGGCCTGATCTAAATCAAAGCCCCCCTGTGCAAAAGCAAAGTAGACTGTATAATAGAGTTGACCTCTCCATCTCTTTCGAAGAGCCCTACCCTCATTGTCTGTTAGGTGGGTTTCCTCTAAAAAAAAAGCCTATCTGTGCCGATTAAGACTCGTTATTTCGCATGCCATTACTACGTGTTTTTTTCTAAGCAATACCTGTCACTACGCAAGTTTTTAGTTCGCATACTATTACATTGAAAGTGTTAATTTATGCAAACTAAAAACATACCTAGTAATAAAAAACAACACTACATGCAAATACATTATACTACACATCCAAAAGTTAAAAACACTTCCAAAACCCTCAAAAAGTACACTACCCTACACTACTAAAGCCGGAAAAGCAGCAGCAGACCCTCTTCCTGAAAGTGAACGCCCCCTCACCGACTTGCGCTCATAGCAGACTCTCTTCCTGAAAGTGGATGCCCCCTCACCGACTACACATGCGTTGTAACAACGCATGCGTATTAATGGTACGCAAACTAATGTCCGCGTACGAATGGGTGCTAACGATCTGTGCCCCTCTACTTTTTATGCATGCAAGATGTTATAGTGTTTTGATGGTGTGTTCAGTCCCCGCACATTCCAAGTAATCACTCGAAATCGTTCTACCAGTGCCGTATTGCATTGTGTGGGTTAGTGCACCAAGGCTCCCCCTGCCAATCGTTCGTCTTCCGCGCAGCCAGCCATGCGCCTCACCTAGCCTTGTCCATCTCAAACACACCAGCAGGGAAAAAAGCAAAACAAGAAACCATAACTAACCAACAGCCCACAGCCCATCTACACGGACAAACAGGTTCCTTTACTTAACATTCTGCAGGAAAAAGAGTCTTGCCAACCTGACAGTGTCCACCGAAGGAAGTCCAATGGAGAATCCCACATAATGCAGACTCCCAGCCCATACTCAGCTCCCCCCCAGCCCCACATAAGGACAAGCAATGTATACAAGAATGAACACGAGCCCAGTGTTTACAATACCACAGTTGCTATCCGGCCCATTTAACAAGAATGAGTTTTGCAGGCAAGAATCAGATGAGATTGTCTGCCGTGCCTGGAGTCACCCCCGATAGGGAGTGCTCCAGGCCCAGTATTACAGAGTTCGCTGAGCTCGAAGTAGATCCCCTGCATGACTGCGACCCAGGGGGTGATGAGCCATCTCCAGATCCCAAGGAAGCGGCCACTTCCACCGCTCTTGTTTGCTCCTCAGCTGCCTGCTTCTTGGTTGGATGGGGCACCCCACTCCTGCAGGATCCTTGTCACCTCGATCATTGCAGACCAGGCTGCTCTGTAGGGGTAGGTCGCATTGTCGTTTGATTGAAAAATTCCTTCAAGTCCCACGCAACCGCGAGGTTTGTGAAAAAATGGGTCATGCTCTCAGGCTGTGCCCTCAGGTGAGCCGGAAACAGTAGGGCATAAAGTACTCCTCCGCCTGCACTCTCAGGTGAGCCGGGAACAACAGGGCATAAAGTACAATCAGCTACCGGAGCCTCTTCTTCACGGCAGTAAAGGAGGCACTCCGATGCTGAACCTGGATGATGAAGTCTGGGTAGAGGGAGATCCTGACATTCTCCACCGCGAAGGGAATGCGGCTGCACACCTGCTGGAGAAGGAGGTCCCTGTTCTGAAAATGCAGCAGACGTGTTACCACATGGGAGAGCCCCGAGCAGGGGCGGCAGGGCAGGGACGCTATGCATGCTTTCCAATGCATAGAACCAGGATTGGCCCTCAGGTGCCATGATCTCCTGCAACCACTCCTCAAAAAAGTCAAGCAAAGACTCGCCACCCATTTCTCCAGAAGGCTGACAATTCCAATGTTATTGCAACAACCCCCCCTCCTGATTGTCAAGCTTGGCCTCCAGTTCACAAGTGTGCGCCTCCAGTTTGGTGATGCAGTGATCTGAGCTCACCTTCACCAGTGGGGTCAAAATGGACACCTCAAAGGCAGACACCTGTGCTGACATTTTCTTCGCATCTTCCTGAATGAGACCCAGCTCCACCCCTATGGAGTAGATTTTACCCTCCAACCGCTCCTCAGTGGCAATGCAACACGCATCTTGAATTTAGCTAAATGTGAGGGAATCCATCATCTTTTAGTAGGAGAACAAAGCCTGTTCACGTTCCTGATACTATTCTAAAGTCCATATGAGAAGATCAATATCAAATGTATATGCAACTTGACACATAAGGATAACATTGAAAAAATAGGAATGCAATAATGAGAATAAACTATACAATTAATATGAATAAAGGAGTAAACAGCTATTAAATGGTACAGTAATAAAAGAAGCAGAGAAAAATGTAACATAAAAAAGACAATATAAAACAAAAGGTCAAGAAATAAATACCTAAACTGAACACACAAATTGGAGGATGGTGGAACCCCAGGACAAAGATGACACATCTTCACTCCAAAAGGGCTAGAGGATAGATACAATAGGATTAGAGACAAGCTGTGACATATTTTTTGGTATAATGGCTTTGAGAAAAAGAAAACAGAAAATAAGTCACTTAATACAAACATCAAAACAGCAACAAGAATTACATTTTGAGATAACGTTTGCATAGGAATGTTTCTCCAGTAAAGGAAAGTCTTGAAGTTTCCATGGCTCCCCCTGCACCTTCCTCCAAGAACTGTTGTAGTTGAGCTGGTTATTCATATTTGGATGTTATTTTTTCATATGTTACCCTAAAGGGATGTGGATGTGGTATGCCAAATCTGGCTTTCGCTCTTTTAAGTTTAGGGCACATTTTAAAGATTTATTTTACATCTCTTTGCAGAAGCCTTATCGATGTCTTCAAAGAAGAAGAATTTATTGCCAGACCATGTGTCTTGTTTTTGGTTTTGCAGCCATTATGACTTTAAGCAGGTCCGTATAGTCAAGAAATAAAATGATGACTCCTCTAGGTTTAGAAGATGATGTTATAAAGTTAGGTCTATGGCCTTTTCTATGTCTCCATGTCCTTTGATTGTTTAGATTAGTTCTCTCTGGCATGTCTAGAACTTTACAAATTGAGAGACTGGAAAAATGAGATGGGAACACTTCCCTCAATTCCTTCCTGCAAACCATAGATTAATAAGTTCTTACTCCTATTCTAATTTTCAAGAACTCCTACATTTTTGTAAGGCTAGATAGTGATACCTCTTTTTGCAGTGAGGCTATTTAAACTGTTGAGTCGTTTAAGTCACCTACACCTTGTTCTACCTCACACACTCTTTTATCACTACAAAGACAATATTTTGTCTAGGTTTTGAAGTCTCATATTGGTTTCTTCCATGTAAAGTTAGTCTTTGTTGTATTTCTTATCTTTCCATAGAAATAGAAGTAGAAGTTTTAATCGGTGATGAAAGGCCTTTTTGAAACTCTTATTGGTTAATGAATTGGCATTAGAATTTGCGTTAATTGAAGTAGAGTTTTTTGTTATCACTGAGGAAGAAGAAGCATCTTGTTTATCTTCCATGTTATCCGTTTCAAATATATAGGGTTTAATCTACCTAGTAGTACCATATGCCTCCATTGTGATGGGATGTGAATATGAAGAGGGTCGACCACATTGCTCAATTTAGAATTTCTAAGTACTAGAGTGGACTGTGGACTGTGGACAGCCCTTGACCTTATTTCTTATAGAATGACCATCACGGAGTTAATCTTGCTCAACAAGAACTGTTCTACGCCTTGGTTAAAGACAGTCAAAGAGCTCTGCCATAGCTTACATCTGGCAGAGGTATGAGAAGACCCACAAAATCTGTCAAGAAACGTAGGCACTAAGATCAAATCTCTCTACTGGGCCCATAGGCTTGCAGAAGTTTGGCGCGATTCTTGCCCAGAGGGCTTGAGCAATACATTTCTGTAGTAGGGGATCTCTGTGTATAGTCCTAATCTAGTGAATAGTCCCGCCCATGTGCGTGGACCCCGGAGCAATCAAAAATAATCTCTTACAGTGTCAAAAAATGCAGAAATGCATAGACACTTAAGAGAGAATTTAAAGACAGATAATGCAGCCAAAAAAGGCTACACTGTCCAGTACTTCAACTAGAAATTCCACCATAAAATCCACAAAACAGCAAAAGCCTGTACAGATTTCCATTGCTTTAACAGCAAACTCCCTCAGGAATGATAGCGAGAAGAACCTGGACAGACAAGCCCCATAGGCTGCCATTATGTGGCTTAAATAGGATACTGTGCCTTTAAGGAACCTTCCAGAACCTTCTCCCAGTATCCCAGAATGCATAGCAGGTCCAACTTAGTTTCAGTTCTTTTTTCCGGCTCCTGCAAGCAGGACCCTGGAGCATTGAGCTCTCCCTTTTCAAGGGTTTTGTTGGTGTTTTTACACTAAATTCGATTTTTGGTGGTTTTAAAGTACTTTAGTGACTTTCTTCTTGGGTTCCTGCACTCTTTTATTGTCCATAATGCCAGCATTATTTGACAAATGCCCGGAGTGCTCCAGGAAGAAGGCCAAGTCAGACCCCCATGAGGTCTGTATCCTCTGCCTTCTCTCTTCCCACATCCCTGAGGACTGTGTGATCTGTAGAGGCTTCTCTGGAAGGACCCTGAAGGACAGGAGAAAAATCAGACTTCAGGGACTTGAAGAAAGAAGATTGAAGGCACGAGGTGGGTCAGGAGGGGCTCCTTCTGCCCATGCTGAGGCCTCTGGGGGGCTCCCCAGGGGCAGGAAGTCCAGCCCGCGCCCAAGATCTCCGTCTGGGTCAGTTGCGATGACCACGACGTCGAGAGGGAGGTCCACGGCCAGTTCCCGGTCTCCCCAGGGCTCTGGGTTGAGAAGACGTCGCCCGTCGACGTCGAGGGACGTGTTCCGGACGCTGTCGAAGCCGGTGTCGATCTCCTCGTCGTCGCCGTCGGCGTCGAGTGGTCGACATCGGAGGGCCCGGCATCGGCGCTCGCCGTCGAGGCGACCCCGCCGTTCGCCGTCAAGGACATCGTTGTCGAGGGGATCCTCGTCGTCGAGACCGCCGTCGAGACGGGAGAAGTCTCCGGCGCCGAAGACGTCGACGTCGAAACATTCAAAGGGATCGACGTCGAGACGTTCAAAGAGATCGACGTCGAGGCGATCCAAGAGGTCGACGTCGAGACGTACGAAGAGGTCGAGGTCGCCGTCGAGGCACCATCGCTCGTCGTCGAGGTTTCGTGGTTCCTCCATCTGGTCGGGGTCGACGTCGAGACGTGGACACCGGTCGACGTCGAAGAGTGAGAAACGGTCGACGCCGAAGGGCCGCTCGACGTCTAAGGATCCACGGTCGTCGTCTGGGCACCGATCTTCGGCGTCGGGAGGCCGTAAGGACAGGCCTAGGACTGTGGGGGGCTCCCCACGGTCCGAACAGGATGATGGCTCGCCAGAAACGGCATATTCCGAGGTTTATACCCCGAAGAAGCCTTCTGCACCTCCTTCGCTGCCTCCTTTACCGAAGGGTCCGCCTCCGAAGGCTCCGACCCCTCCGCCAGTGCCTCCTCTGCCGGCTCCGTAGGCCCCGCGTCCGGTTACTCCCCCACCCCCGGTTCCGCCGAGGGTGGTGTCGATGCCCAAGTTTCCGACGCCACCGAAGAAGACTCCTAGGAAGCCTAAGGCTTCTGAACCAGGGAGGCCAACGGAACGTCCGAGACCCAAGAGATCGAGGTCTCGCTCGGGGAGAAGGGACAGATCTAGGAGTGGACGTCGTTCTTCATCGAGATCCAGGCATCGCCATAGGAGGCGTAGGTCCAGGTCACGTTCTGCATCTGGGACCCGTTCTTACTCTCCCACACTGTCTGATTCGCCGGAGACTAGAGTGTCCCCGATAGACGATATAGGCACATTCCAGGAGGTTCTCCTGCGTGGAGCGGCGAAGTTGGGGATCAAGGTTGAAGCGCCTACACCTTCGACTTCGGTGATCTTTGAGACATTACATAAAAAACACATGTCTCGCCCCCTGCTGCCTCTGGTGCCGGGGCTCCTCGAGCCGGCTGAACAGCTCTTCCTGACACCGGCGGTGGTGAAGTCTGCGCCTTCCAGGCTCCTCAAAAAGTACAGAGCTCCGGACTCGGACCCAGCCTTCTTGAGAAAGGACCCGGTGCCGGATTCGGTAATTGTGACGGCGGCCCGGAAGCTTCATGCCACCTCCCCTGCACCCACGGTGCCTCCAGACAAGGAGAGCCGCTGGATCGACTCTGCTGGTCGGAAGGCGTGTGGTACGTCCTCCTCTTCGATGAAAGCTGCCAGTGACTCGGCGTTGTTGGGACGTTACGACCGTGCACTGTGGGACTCAATGGAGCAGTTTGCAGACCTCGTTCCTCGAGACCGCAAAGAGGACTTCATGGAGATCGTCCAGGAGGGGATGCTGGTCTCTAACCAGGCCATCAGCGCCGCGGCGGATATCTCCTTGCTCTCTGCGCACGGATACTGCCACGGGAGTAACCAGAGACGCCATGCTTGGCTCAGGTTGACGTCGCTTAAACCGGAAGCACAACAACGTGTGGCGAATCTCCCGTTTTCCGGAGATACTCTCTTCGGAAAACACGCGGATGACGAGATGGCCAGGATGAAGGCCGAGGCGGAGACCCTGACGGCGGTGGGCTTGGGGAAGCCCAAGGAGAGGAAACCCTACCGCCAGTTCCAACGGCGGTTCGGGTCGCAGGGTCGTGGAAGGGGGCAGTCTGCCGGACAACATCAGCAGCAGCAACAGCAGCAGCAATACAGACGACCCTTCCAGAAGCGTCAGAGGGGTAGAGGGGGACAACAGTCCTCTACCGCTTCCAAGGGCCCGGCCGGGTCTCGACCCTGAGCAGTTACTTCCCCCTCGTCCGTTACCCGCTCCGGTGGGGGGAAGCGTTCAATTTTTCTGGCAGAGTGGAGAAAAATTACTCAGGACAAGTGGGTGCTGAATATTGTTTGCAATGGATACAGTCTGCGTTTCACCAGCCCTCCTCCATCGATTCCTCCCATCAGGTCGCAGTATCAACTGCGTGAGCTTCAGGCGGAGGCAGACATTCTGCTAAGGAAAAGGGCGATAGAAGACGTACCTCTGTCTCAAAGAGGAAGAGGTCTTTACTCTCGGTTCTTTCTTGTCCGCAAGAAGGACAAAAACGAGTTCAGGCCCATTCTGGATTTGCGACAGGCAAACGAGTGGATTCGCAGAGAAAAGTTTTGCATGCTGTCGTTGCATCAAATCTACCCTCAGCTGCAACGAGGAGATTGGATGTGTGCCATAGATCTACAGGACGCATACTTCCACGTGCCCATTGCATGCAAACACAGGAAGTTTCTGCGCTTTCAAGTCGGCACCAATCACTATCAGTACACGGTGCTGCCCTTCGGACTGAAGTCTGCACCCAGGACATTCTCGAAATGCATGGCAGTGGTAGCGGCACACCTGCGGAAGAACAAGGTGTTTGTCTACCCGTACCTGGACGATTGGTTGATCAAGGCCTCCTCCTTCTCGGAAGCTCAAGCACACTTCCAGACGACGTGCGTTCTCTTGAACAAGCTGGGGTTGCACATCAACATGTCCAAGTCGGTCCCGATTCCGGTCCAGCGCATCCAGTACTTGGGAGCCTCCATCAATACGCTGTCAGCAAGCGTGTCTCCTTCGGAAGAGCGACGTTTATCACTCCTTCGGAAGGCTCAGGCTCTCATGTCTACTCCATCCACGACAGTGAGGACGGTGTCTTCTCTGCTGGGATCGATGGCCTCGTGTATCTTCCTGACGCCACATGCGTGGCTGCACATGAGACCGCTGCAGGAGTGCTTGGAGGATCAATGGGACCAGAGGAGAGGATCTTGGGACGACAAGATACGACTGTCCCTGCATGCTCTTCAGTCTCTGAAGTGGTGGTGCTCGAAGGAGAATCTCCTCAGAGGGGTTCCCTTCCACAAGGACATTCCCACACAGACTATCGTGACGGATGCTTCTCTCCAGGGCTGGGGAGCGCACTCCGGAGACCTACAAATTCAAGGGACGTGGTCCCCGACGGAGTCCACGTACCGCATCAATTTCGTGGAACTCAGGGCTGTGCACTTGGCACTGAAGGCTTTTCACCCGTCCTTTCAGACCAACTCTCTGCTTGTTCAGACAGACAACACGACAACTATGTATTACCTCAACAAGCAGGGGGGCTCGAGATCGCGCACTCTGTCGCAGGAGGCGCAGGCGATCTGGCACTGGCTTCTGGCTCGAGGACTGTCGATAACGGCCACCCATCTGCCAGGTGTGCAGAATGTTCAGGCAGACGAACTGAGCAGACTCATTCAGGAAAACCACGAATGGGTCATAAACGACGAAGTACTAGGAGAAGTCTTCGCAAGGTGGGGAACTCCAGACGTGGATCTGTTCGCCACCGCCGAAAACAGCAAATGCCGAGGCTTCGCCTCCAGGTACTACCAGCCGGGGACGCTGGGGAACGCGTTATGGATCAACTGGTCGAACAGCTTTCTGTACGCTTTTCCACCAATTCCCCTGATTCCGGCGGTTCTCATCAAGCTGTCCCAATCCAGGGCGAGAATGATTCTGATTGCCCCGGAATGGCCCAGACAGTGGTGGTTCACGGACCTGCTTCACCGCTCTCTCCTTCCTCACATGAAGCTGCCGTGCAGGCCGGACCTTCTCACGAAGTTCGGGGGGCGGATGGTTCACCCCAACCTCTCGTCTTTGAGTTTGGCGGCGTGGCTCCTGAAATAGTGCAATATGGCCATCTGAATCTCCCAGAGGATTGTATGGACATACTGAAGGAGGCTAAGCGACCTTCCACTAGGACTTCTTATGCTTACAAGTGGAAGAGGTTTTGCATCTGGTGCAAGTCTAAGAACTATGACCCTACGACATGCAAGGAAGATGTCATCCTTCCATATCTACTACATCTGGCGCAGTCGGGCCTTAATGTCCATTCCATTAAGGTTCATCTGGCTGCTTTGACTGCCTACAGGAAAGGCCCTTCACAGACTTCCTTCTTCCAGATCCCTGTGATCAAAGATTTTTTGGAAGGCTTGAAGAAAGTGTTCCCTCCTGTCAGGCTTCCTTCGCCTTCGTGGGACCTGAATGTGGTGCTGTCCAGATTGATGAAGGAGCCTTTTGAACCCATTCATAAGGCTTCGTTGCAGCACCTGTCCTGGAAGGCGGCGTTCCTCGTGGCCATTACATCGGCCCGCAGGGTGAGTGAGATTCAGGCGTTGTGTTGCCAAGAACCTTATACTGTGTTTCATGCTGCTAAGGTTGTTATGCGTACTCACCCTAAATTTCTTCCCAAGGTTGTTTCTGATTTTCATATCAATCAGACTATCACTTTGCCTACGTTCTTTCAGAATCCGTCATCTCCAGTGGAAAGGTCTTTACATTCCCTGGATGTGAGGAGGGTGCTGAAGTTTTATCTTGATAAAACTAAAGATATTCGTAGGTCTGACCAATTGTTCATTAATTATGGCTCAGTCAGGACAGGTCTTGCTACCTCTAAACAGTCCATTTCTAGGTGGATTGTGTCCTGTATACAATTGTGTTACTGCAAAGCTAATAAGACCTTAGGGGGTAAACCTAAGGCTCATTCCACCAGAGGCAAAGCTGCCACGACAGCTATGCTTCGCAATGTTCCCTTTGCATTGATCTGCAAGGCGGCCACTTGGAAGTCGGTCCATACCTTTGCTAAGCATTACTGCCTGGACACTGATGCCAGGGCAGACGCTCAGGTTGGGCAGGCTTCACTGCGGAATTTGTTCGCACAATAGTGGCGTAATTTTCATATTCTCCACCGCCGCTTGTTGTGGGGATGGGCTTGCCATTCTATTCACTAGATTATGACTATACACAGAGATCCCCTACTACAGAAGGAGTAGTTTCTGTCCTGTAACTCCAGTTCTGTAGTAGGGGTATCTCTGTTATAGTCATAAGCACCCGCCCTCCTCCCCGGTGGAGATTTGTTCAGATACATAATGCTACAGGTCTGGCGTTTTTACGCCTTCAAAAAGAACTGGAACTAAGTTGGACCTGCTATGCATTCTGGGATACTGGGAGAAGGTTCTGGAAGGTTCCTTAAAGGCACAGTATCCTATTTAAGCCACATAATGGCAGCCTATGGGGCTTGTCTGTCCAGGTTCTTCTCTCTATCATTCCTGAGGGAGTTTGCTGTTAAAGCAATGGAAATCTGTACAGGCTTTTGCTGTTTTGTGGATTTTATGGTGGAATTTCTAGTTGAAGTACTGGACAGTGTATCCTTTTTTGGCTGCATTATCTGTCTTTAAATTCTCTCTTAAGTGTCTATGCATTTCTGCATTTTTTGACACTGTAAGAGATTATTTTTGATTGCTCCGGGGTCCACGCACATGGGCGGGACTATTCACTAGATTATGACTATAACAGAGATACCCCTACTACAGAACTGGAGTTACAGGACAGAAACTACTCCTTCTAACACACAAGTGTTTACCCCAATATGAAACATATATGGACAAGATTAGTCCCCAGACAGCCAAAACTCGGTAGTTTTGGTTCAGAATTGGTTTGCTCCCTCTAAACCTGTTGACCGTGAGATGTATGAGAGAAAATTTGGAAGGGGTTGCCCGTTCTGCTAAGTGGGCAAGGACACTGTTAATCATTTCATATTCTACTGTCCAACGTACACTCTACTACACCTTAAGTGGATTATTCCAATCTGTCGAAATTTAGGCATAGGCCGTTGTCCACATTTTCACTCATTTTGCCCTGGCTCTCCACGTGATAGTAGTTATGTATACGAATGAATGGAACGATCTAGATCAGATTGGGTGGTACGTGGTGAGGCCAATATTTTGGCCAAGTTACAGACAACACATTAAATAAGGAGTCAGTTCTTCAGAGGATGCTCTTATTTTTTTGAGACAATTCTTGCACATATGGCATTCTTGGATTAGTAGACTTACTTCTAATGCAATTCATGTGCATATACATAGGACAAGGTGAGCCTTCATATTCATATTGAATACTAGAATGACTCTAAACACAATACGAGAATTGGTGACACCAATATGTGTATGTTAAAGGGTGACTTGACTACGTTCTAGACACAAACTCCGCTCCTCACTATTAATGCCACATACACTGGCCTTACCATATAGCTTTACCATGTCTCTACCACTACCCAAAATGACAATTCTTGCTGGAATATGACTGAGGTAGATGACATTGATGTTCTGACAAGTTGGGTGTCTTATGGGTCTCTGATGCTGGTGGCGGGATCTTATCTATTCAAGGGCTTCTCCTTAAATGTGAGTATATTTATGTTCATAGCCCTGATGAAGTCTACTGCTACTGCGTCATCAGTAGACGAAACACGTGTTTTGGCACAGGTAAGGGCAAAAATGGGCTAATGGATATCTAATAAAGAACAATGGTTGAAACCACAACCTCAACTCCTGATTCTTGAGTGCTCGGAGAACCTCATCATTGACTTTTGGATCCTTCCAGCAGAGGAATACTTGGTGACTCTTCCTCCTCCTAGAGCACCAGATAATTCTTGGACATTTTCTGTGATAATTCTATCTAATTGTGTTTACTTGTGACTAACAGTGGTAGTGTGCTCCTTCATCCCCAGCCACTATATATGTTTTTCATATGCCCTCCAATGTTGTGAGTGCAGACCCAGAGTAGAAGGATACCTTGACAACTGAAGGGTACCTACCGCTTCCATAAACATAGTCCGTTTCAAAAGACCTAGTCATTCATTCTCATAGACAACAATCTTAATTGGGTCAGCTGGCTGAGAAATAGGGCCGGTCAACAGAGAGGGGACAATGGAACAGGCAACTAAACTTGACTGTCATCATTGAAAACAAGCATTGAAAATGCAATAGGTCTCGCAATAGAAGAGTTTGACATTTTTCGTTTTGCAAATGGATGAGTGGCGTTGCGTGGCTGAGTGGCGTTGCGTGGCTGAGTGGCGTTGCGTGGCTGAGTGGCGTTGCTTGGCTGAGTGGCGTTGCGTGGCTGAGTGGCGTTGTGTGGCTGAGTGGCGTTGCGTGGCTGAGTGGCGTTGCGTGGCTGAGTGGCGTTGCGTGGCTGAGTGGCGTTGCTTGGCTGAGTGGCGTTGCGTGGCTGAGTGGCGTTGCGTGGCTGAGTGGCGTTGCGTGGCTGAGTGGCGTTGCGTGGCTGAGTGGCGTTGCGTGGCTGAGTGGCGTTGCGTGGCTGAGTGGCGTTGCGTGGCTGAGTGGCGTTGCGTGGCTGAGTGGCGTTGCGTGGCTGAGTGGCGTTGCGTGGCTGAGTGGCGTTGCATGGCTGAGTGGCGTTGCGTGGCTGAGTGGCGTTGCGTGGCTGAGTGGCGTTGCGTGGCTGAGTGGCGTTGCGTGGGTGAGTGGCGTTGCGTGGGTGAGTGGCGTTGCGTGGGTGAGTGGCGTTGCGTGGGTGAGTGGCGTTGCATGGGTGAGTGGCGTTGCGTGTGTGAGTGGCGTTGCGTGGGTGAGTGGCGTTGCGTGGGTGAGTGGCGTTGCGTGGGTGAGTGGCGTTGCGTGGGTGAGTGGCGTTGCGTGGGTGAGTGGCGTTGCGTGGGTGAGTGGCGTTGCGTGGGTGAGTGGCGTTGCGTGGGTGAGTGGCGTTGCGTGGGTGAGTGGCGTTGCGTGGGTGAGTGGCGTTGCGTGGCAATGTTTTTAGAGTACAGGGGTTTTCTTGAAGGCTTCATATTTGAAACAATTTCTTTCAATAAATGTCCATCAAAATAAAATTCTAATGCTAAAAAATAAATAACTTTTTTAATTTTGAATGATCTTTCTCGTATGTTTACATGACAAGTGTTCCCCGATTTACGCGCAACATCTTTGTATGGCTCAGCTCTTGTTATGGTTCTTTTAACAAGCCAGACCCCATGCTGATACAATAAAAGCGGAAGATATATAAAACAAAGGTCCTTTGCCACAGAGTACCCTATTTAACCGCCTCAGCAAAAATTAGACCAAGGAAGATCGCATTAATATGGTCCGCTACTGTAACACTGAGCGCATGTGTTTATACACATCAATTTGTTTTATATTACACATGACGATTCATAGAAAAATATAAAAAATAAATGCCTTATACTATCAATGGTTTTATATATTTTAATGATAAGCAGCTCTAATCGACATTAAGATATAGGTAAACAACATCACTTGTGCTTGCAAAAGCTACATATAATATACAACTGTTTGTAATACACGCCCGATGTGTATACTAGCAAATGAAGGTAACCTAAAATTCAAGTGTGATTTTAATGTAGACAGCAGACTAAACAGAGGCCATACAAAGTGTTTGAAGTACGCACTCGCTTTGCATGTAAGTAGAAGGAGATGGCAGAAAAACAAATAGTGTGAATTGAATGGCGCCAGCAAACTAAAGAGAGACTAGACAGCCTGTTTGTGACGGGAGCTTGCTTCGCATGTAAGTCGAGGGAGATAACAGTGGAAGGAAAGATATAATGTAACAGAACACACAAAAGAGAGGACAAATAAAAAGTGTTTATAATGCGCACGCGGTTTGCACCTAAGAAAACGAAGAAATCAGCAAAATAAATAGTGTGAACTGAATATTTCACCCCCGTGATCGATGTGCTAGCGGGGGCTTGTGGTGGAGAGTGGGGAGAGAAGCTGAAGTTTCAGTAAGCGGGGTTGGGTTCAAATTTGGATGAGTGAGGGACGTGGGGAGGATCGCATGGCTCGGGAGGAGGCTAAAGGGGGATGGGTGCAGGGGGATTGTGTCCCGGGCTGCGTGGTTCAATGGAAGTGAAGGAATGCGGGGGGGGGGGGGTGGTAATCGGCGGGGCGCAGGAAGAACTGGGGGGGTGCTCGCATGAGTTGGGTAGTCGCATGCAAAAGCCTTTCATCCTTCTGAGTCCGTTTCGGTTGGGGTACAGTTAAAAGAAAAACAAGTCGGATGGGGTGGGGGGTGGGGGAGAAGGAGAGTGAGCAGCTTGAGGCGCTATTGATGAGTTGTAAATGGTGGCGCCGTCGATAAGAAAGACTGTACTCGTGGCTGTGCCAAGTGGGCAAAAACTCATCAGACTGAACCTTCCACTTGTGCGGTACGAACAAAGCAAGAGGCAAACTGTTGGCAGACCGAGGGCCATCGACAAGAAGGTGCATCCCTGCCGTGTAAAGTAGCTGTAAAAAACACGCAGCATATGTCGGCCGGAGCTAAAAAGAAAAGAAAGGTCTAATATTGCAATGCTGGTCAGCGCATTTAGCGTCACGAAGCCTCGAGTAATGTGATAAAACTTATGTTGCACATAAATCAACATGATGTAAATACAAACAAGTGAAAGCGGGATGTAATTAGGGGGGAGGAGAAGTCTGGGCAGGCAGGATGACTCAGGGGAGGGGGCTGAGCGGGGCAGAGCGGCATGTGGGTGTGAAGAAGCCGGGCCTTTGAAGTGAAGCTAAGCTTCACTTCAAAGGTGTCGGAGGAATGCGGGCGGCTGTGCACGCGCTTTTAAGCTCAATGCACATGCGCATTGAGCTTAAAAGTCACGGGCACTGCAAGGAATCGCCACGATTCCTTGCTTCTTAGTTAAAGCTTGTATAAGCCGCAATAGGCTCGCAAGCTCGATGCGCATGCGCATCGACAGGCGAGACCTAAAGAGGGAAACAACCCTTTTCGGCCATGATGGAGCTAAAAGTAAGATCGAAGATGAATCCTCCTTGATCTTGTGCAGAACCTTGGGCCAGGAATAAGTGGAATGCAAACAATACCTGATGCCACTGAAATGAGCAAGCATCCACTTCCCAAATCTCTGGCATATTGCCCTGGTACAAAATACAGACAGCAGAATATTCTTTTTGTAAGCATGCATGTACCTCACTCAGGATCCCATATATATTTTCATTCCTGAAAACACCTCCAGGGGTGTTATTATATAGAGTACCTCGGGAGTGTGTGCCCGCTTTCTGTGCCCAAAAGGCACAAAGAGATGGTGCACAGTCAGTACGCTCCTGTATGGCCACCACTGCAAAGGATAAGTAGAATTCATGGACCACTGCAGACGCGGTCTACAGGAGGGGTGCAGTCACTTGGTGCACCCAGCTGTAGGGAGATCTCTGTCCCCCTTTCAAAAGCAGACCGTGGTTTCCCTGCACCGTGGAAGATTGACCTCCTGCTTCAAACAGCCAGTCATCCTTTCACTAATGCACTGCCCAGGGACAGGCTCTACTTTGCAGCTTCTCTCGGGGCAGCACATTATCTGTAACAGGAAACACTGTCCCAATTGATAACTGGTGCACATAGTTAAAGGCTACCTTCAGTGCAAACAGGGACAGTGTGCCCTATTTACAGTACTGCCCTGAATTGAGAACGTAGGGACCCTTTTTTAGCGGAATTGCTGTTGGCTTGCTGCCCAACCTGACTTGTTCCTGCTACTGACCTCTCGATCCTGTGGGGAAGCTACACCTCGCCGGACCCGCTCCGCGAGTCCCGCAGCGCGCCACATATGCTCGGAGCTGTCCTGGGAGCAGAGGCGTGATTTGGAAAGACCACCTAGTGCGCGGAGTTGCCGGCAGGGCTGCGAGCTGAAGGCAGGGATTCAAGCTACCAGGAGTCCCTGCGAGCCCCATTCGACACACCTGGCCTGCTCTCCCTGCTGGCCCCGCCCCCCGCCCACGGAGTGATAAGTGGGTCAGGAGCCTGTGTTAGTGGGACCCTTTTTTAGCGGAATTGCTGTTGGCTTGCTGCCCACCCTGACTTGTTCCTGCTACTGACCTCTCGATCCTGTGGGGAAGCTACACCTCGCCGGACCCGCTCCGCGAGTCCCGCAGCGCGCCACATATGCTCGGAGCTGTCCTGGGAGCAGAGGCGTGATTTGGGAAGACCACCTAGTGCGCGGAGTTGCCGGCAGGGCTGCGAGCTGAAGGCAGGGACTCAAGCTACCAGGAGTCCCTGCGAGCCCCATTCGACACACCTGGGCTGCTCTCCCTGCTGGCCCCGCCCCCCGCCCACGGAGTGATAAGTGGGTCAGGAGCCTGTGTTAGTGGGACCCTTTTTTAGCGGAATTGCTGTTGGCTTGCTGCCCACCCTGACTTGTTCCCGCTACTGACCTCTCGATCCTGTGGGGAAGTGACACCTCCCAGGACCCGCTCTGCGGGTCCCGCAGCGCGCCACATATGCTCGGAGCTGTCCTGGGAGCAGAGGCGTGATTTGGGAAGACCACCTAGTGCGCGGAGTTGCCGGCAGGGCTGCGAGCTGAAGGCAGGGACTCAAGCTACCAGGAGTCCCTGCGAGCCCCATTCGATACACCTGGGCTGCTCTCCCTGCTGGCCCCGCCCCCCCGCCCATAATCTTTCCTCAATTGGATAAAAGGAGGTTCACAGACCGCTGCGCGGGAGCGCGCGGGAGCGTGCCCGGGAGAAGCCCGGGACAAGGGCGGGACCGTCTGTGGCCGTCCGAGGCCGGTAGAGACTGGACTGGACCTTGTCCCTTTGATTTGAGGTTGAACTTGGAAACTCTTGGGTTAGTGCCTTTTTGTGCGCCATTGTTGTTAGTTTAGTGTGGGGTTATATTTATTCAGTGATGTATCAAGCTGTTATTTTGATCTAATACCCCCTTGTAATAGTGCCCACGTTCCCCGATACTCCTGCTTCTGGTTCTGAATTGGCAGGGTTTATGGAGTGCCGTGAAACCAGGAGCATGGCTGCTGCGGGAGGGAAAAAACTGACTGGGACACTAGATGATTTTATCGTGCGCACCAATTCCTTGATTAATGAGGGCATTGTACTTATGGAAAGAAGGGTGTCACATGATTTAGCAATAGCCAGGAGATCGTCGTTAGGCCTTATTGGCGTTGCACGTACCCCAGACAAATCCTTACCTACCCCCAACCTGGTTCAGGCTGTGGCTGATATCCATGATTTGGCTGGTAGTCAGAAAGGCTCCTCAGCTCTATTGCCCTTAAACTCCCAGGATGAGCACTCTATCTCCTCGGAGAGCTGCAAGGGGCAAGTACAAGCAATCCCGCAAGTAACTGACCAGACACAATGTACAGATGAACAAGGAAGGGGGAAGAGGGAGGGGGCAGTTCCTAAACGTAAGCAATCATTTGTTTGTGTAACTAAAGCCAAAAAAGCCCGTCCCACACCTGCTAGTCAAATCAGTGAGGAAGTAAATAATACGGGTGGCTCAGTAGAGGCAAGAGTTTGTGTAACTGACCCCACCGGTCAGATAAACGGGGCAGTTCAAAATGGCCCGGACACTGTCAGTCTACCCTTGACCATCATCGATGATACTATTTTGGATGACTCCTTAGTGGATATTCTCCAAGACAGCATCACAACCGATAGGTCACTTCATGATATTGCTGGGGAAGCCGTTGGGAAGGAGGATTCATTAGGTTGTACCATTACGAAAATTCTCAAAAGTTTACTTGCACCTCTTGAAGCCAGACTCAACGGCATTGAAAAAGTGCTACATGATATACATAAAGATATTAGGTTTCATGATAGTAGCTATGCCAATAGGGCCATTAACGCCCCCACCATAGTAACTAAAGCCCAACCAGCTGCCAAGAATACCGCAACAGGAAATCGGAAAATGACAAAGGACCAGACTCTGAACCCACCAACCCCCGTGATGAATAAAGCAAGTTCTCATGCACAATCTCACATATTAAATAAGCCCATTGCCAAAGCTAATCCTAGAACCCCTCTAATCCCTGCCACACAGATTGACCCAGTTTCCGCTGCAATAAATCAAACACGGCGCAATATTCATCTTCCACCTGATGCTTGCCCGTATGTGATTATACTGACTGGGGTAACAGAACTGGCTCCCTCACAATCAGAAACTTTCCAGGCACTTAAAAATAAGGTATGTCACTGGCTCATTAATAATCATCCCTTACCACCAAATATTTGTGGCAATATGTTAATGGCGGAAAGAACACCATGGGTAGGACATAATCGGAAAACTACACAGGGTGATTGTATAGTTGTGACCTTCGAAGACCCACAAGTTGTAGAATACATCTGTAGGAGAAATCCCCGCAACCAAAATGGCTCCTTTGTCACGGCTAGACCCCTGTCCTTTTTTTATATGCCCAAGGATCAGCAGGATAATAGATGGAGTTGGCTCAAAAACCCAACCCATCATAGAGGAAGTATGAGGCAAGAGGTATCTAGGGAAAGAAACCCTAATGGTTGGCACGGGACTAGCGAGGAGGGGTGGAATTTTGTCCAGCGTAGAGGAAGCAGGTATAATCAAGACCCTAGATTCCAAATAGATAGGTGTAGGGGCAATGGCATGATTGGTGGCTATAACCACGGCCATGCCGAGGCCCCTTATACACCAAATAACCCCTATAATGTTCCGATGGCAAATCAGTTTGCGTGTTTGACAGACCTAGATTGGGTCGATTGACAACAGGTGATAACTCCACCAGATTTGGATAAACCAAAAAGGGTTAAATCAGTGTCTTCGATAGATATGAGTCCAGATAACAGGGTCAAAGATACGAATGATATGGTATCAGCTCCAATTGTTGACGACCCTGGAACCGGCAATGCCGAAATAACTAGCTCAGCATATGAACTGGAGAGTAGGACTGTCTCAAGAGCAAGAAGAGGCATCAAAGTAGGAACCTGGAACATTGCCGGGCTTAGAAATAAAATTGATGATCCTATTTGGAGGAAATTTTTAGGCTCTGCTGATATCATCGCTCTTCAAGAGACTTGGGACACTAATAACATACTTACCTTAGATGGCTATACCACCCATTTCCTCCCCGCGGTCGCCACCTCCAGTGGTAGAGCAAGAGGTGGTCTGGTAACCTTAGTGGCTGCCAACATAGCAGGAATACATACCGTGATTGATTCTGGTTTACTTTATTGTTTGGTAGTTAAAATAGTTTGTAGAGGGGCTCAAAATGTGTTAATTGTGAATTTTTACAACTCCTTTGATAGAGCTATCTCAACAAGTAATCTGACAGCGCTACACTCTTTCTTAACAGCTTATAAGGAATTGCCAGAGAATGATTGTTATGTAATTTTGTTGGGGGATTTTAAATCAAATAGCGGGGCCAATCTAGATCTCCGGGCCACAGATCAGGCCCGGAGAATTAAGTGGGGCAAAGTTATCCCCGAGGATTTTTTACGCAACCTTTTCCACACTAGAGGAGAGGAGATGCGTATTTGTTTGGACCAGGAAGCAGGGGACAAGGAAGTAGCGGACGCATATCGAACGGTTTGCCGCCAGGTTATGACTGACTTAACAAATAACGGTAAAGTTAAAGACTCAGGATCTACTGGGTGGTTTGACCGTAACTGCTCAACATGCAATCGCAAATTGAAGGAGGCACTGAAATGTAAGCCCCCGGATAGGAAACGAGTGGCTTTATTAACCCCTTCGCTGCTAGGCCTTTTCCCCCTCCTGTGCTAAGGCTTTTTTTGGTGTTTTGGGGTAGTGCGCGCTTAGGCCCTTGTAACTTTTTGACCACATAAGGGATCCGCGCCAAATTTGCGTCCTTTTCTTCCAACATCATGGGGATTCTAAAGGCGCCCAGGGTTTGTGGATTCCCTTGGAGGGGTCCCAGAAATTAACCAAAATATAGTGTTTTTTTTGTTTTTTTCAGAAAAATGGGAAAAACGGGCTGCAAATGAATGCCTCTGGCTTTTTCCCTGAATATGGTATCAAAAAAGGGTTTGTGGGGCTGAATTCTCCATTTTCTCAGCTTTTAGGGAATGACAGTGTTTTGTCAGAGAACCGAAATCTTTTACTCAGTTTTGGCATTTTACTGGGACATAGCCTATTTTTGCTATTTTTAGAGCTTTCCACCTCCTTCCAGTTAATGGTAGAAATGAGTTTGAAAGCAATAATGGATCCTGGAAAGCTTTACATTTCCGAAAAATAGACAAAATTCTGAATTCAGAAAGGGGTCATTTGTCTAAATCCATGAAGGTTTCGTTATAGAAACTAACAGTTAGATATTGGAATATTTGAAAAGTTGTTGAAAACAACGGCCTTTTGTCTCAACGTTTTCACCTATAACTTTCTCTAATTTTGACAGCTCTTGGAAAGCAATATACCGTTACATCCGTTAGACCTTCCTGGTTGTGGGGATATATGGGACTTGTAGTTTCACCAAGAACCCGACGAACCCAGATCCAAAAACTGAGCAGCAACTTGCAATGGTATTTTTTCATTTACTGGGTATAGTGCACTTTGTCTTGGAAAATGTACACATGGAATAATCTGCATGAAAGACACCTATGTATGTATGAATTGGGTACAAATTATAGAGTTCAGAAACAGTATATAATTGCACATTTTCAAAGTTGGGAATACTCATACTAGCATGAGAATTATTGGTCATTTTTCATAAAGTTTTTTTTTCTACACAATATCTTTCATTCAAAGGGAGAAATGCAAGAAAGCTCAATTGGTAATAACAGTTGATTTACAAATCTGAATTACCCCAAGTGTCCCGATAAAAACGGTACCTCACTTGTGTGGGTCGGCCTTGTGCCTGCGACAGGAAACGGCGCAAAATGCAACGTGCTCACACCTAAATTTTGCAGTTACAAATTGACCCTTTTTTGGCAAAGTGCCTACCTGTAGTTTTTGCACCCTAGTTCTTCCGGCACCTAGGGAAACCTAGCAAACCTATACATTTTTGAAAAGTAGACACCCAGGGAAATTCAGGATAGGATGACTCGACTGCCTACCACCAGGTTTTGTTACCCAGAATTCCTTGCAAAGCTCAGATTTTGACAAAAAAAACACATTTTCCTCACATTTCTGTGGTGGAAAGTTCTGGAATCTGCGTGGATCAACAAATTTCCACCCACCCAGCGTGCCCCCAGGTCTCCCAAAAACAATGGTACCTCACTTGTGTGGGTCGGCCTTGTGCCTACGACGGGAAACGGCACAAAATGCAACGTGGTCGCTCCTCAATTTCCCAGTGAAATCTTAAGCTCTTTGGACAAAGAGACTACCTTTTGTTTTTGAGCCGTAGCTCAACCAGCACCTAGGGAAACCTAGCAAACCTATACATTTTTGAAAACTAGACACCCAGGGCAATTCAGGATGGGGTGACTCGTCTGCCTACCCCCAGGTTTTGTTACCCAGAATCCCTTGCAAACATAAATATTTGATCAAAAAAACACATTTTCCTCACATTTCTGTGGTGGAAAGTTCTGGAATCTGCGTGGATCAACAAATTTCCACCCACCCAGCGTGCCCCTAGGTCTCCCGAAAAAAATGGTACCTCACTTGCGTGGGTAGGCATAGTGGCTGCGACATGAAACCGCGCAAAACGCAGCATGGTCGCATCTCAATTTCCCAGTGAAATTTAGCACGATTCGGACAAAAAGACTACCTTTTGTTTTTGCGCCGTAGCTCTGCCAGCACCTAGGGAAACCTGGCAACCCTATACATTTTTGAAAACTAGACAACCAGGGCAATTCAGGATGGGGTGACTCGTCTGCCTACCCCCAGGTTTTGTTACCCAGAATCCCTTTCAAACAAAAAAATTTGACCAAAAAAACACATTTTCCTCACATTTCTGTGGTGGAAAGTTCTGGAATCTGCGTGGATCAACAAATTTCCACCCACCCAGCGTGCCCCCAGGTCTCCCGAAAAAAATGGTACCCCACTTGCGTGGGTAGGCATAGTGGCTGCGACATGAAACAGCGCAAAACGCAGCATGGTCGCACCTCAATTTCCCAGTGAAATTTTGCACGATTTGGACAAAAAGACTACCTTTTGTTTTTGCGCCGTAGCTCTGCCAGCACCTAGGGAAACCTAGCAAACCTATACATTTCTGAAAACTAGACACCCAGGGCAATTCAGGATGGGGTGACTCGTCTGCCTACCCCCAGGTTTTGTTACCCAGAATCCCTTTCAAACAAAAAAATTTGACCAAAAAAACACATTTTCCTCACATTTCTGTGGTGGAAAGTTCTGGAATCTGCGTGGATCAACAAATTTCCATCCATCCAGTGTGCCCCCAGGTCTCCCGAAAAAAATGGTACCTCACTTGCGTGGGTAGGCATAGTGGCTGCGACATGAAACAGCGCAAAACGCAGCATGGTCGCACCTCAATTTCCCAGTGAAATTTAGCACGATTCGGACAAAAAGACTACCTTTTGTTTTTGCGCCGTAGCTCTGCCAGCACCTAGGGAACCCTAGCAAACCTATACATTTCTGAAAACTAGACACCCAGGGCAATTCAGGATGGGGTGACTCGTCTGCCTACCCCCAGGTTTTGTTACCCAGAATCCCTTTCAAACAAAAAAATGTAACCAAAAAAACAAATTTTCCTCACATTTCTGTGGTGGAAAGTTCTGGAATCTGCGTGGATCAACAAATTTCCATCCACCCAGTGTGCCCCCAGGTCTCCCGAAAAAAATTGGTACCTCACTTGCGTGGGTAGGCATAGTGGCTGCGACATGAAACAGCGCAAAACGCAGCATGGTCGCACCTCAATTTCCCAGTGAAATTTTGCACGATTCGGACAAAAAGACTACCTTTTGTTTTTGCGCCGTAGCTCTGCCAGCACCTAGAGAAACCTAGCAAACCTATACATTTCTGAAAACTAGACACCCAGGGCAATTCAGGATGGGGTGACTCGTCTGCCTACCCCCAGGTTTTGTTACCCAGAATCCCTTTCAAACAAAAAAATTTGACCAAAAAAACACATTTTCCTCACATTTCTGTGGTGGAAAGTTCTGGAATCTGCGTGGATCAACAAATTTCCATGCACCCAGTGTGCCCCCAGGTCTCCCGAAAAAAATGGTACCTCACTTGCGTGGGTAGGCATAGTGGCTGCGACATGAAACAGCGCAAAACGCAGCATGGTCGCACCTCAATTTCCCAGTGAAATTTAGCACGATTCGGACAAAAAGACTACCTTTTGTTTTTGCGCCGTAGCTCTGCCAGCACCTAGGGAAACCTAGCAAACCTATACATTTCTGAAAACTAGACACCCAGGGCAATTCAGGATGGGGTGACTCGTCTGCCTACCCCCAGGTTTTGTTACCCAGAATCCCTTACAAACATAAAAATTTGACCAAAAAAACACATTTTCCTCACATTTCTGTGGTGGAAAGTTCTGGAATCTGCGTGGATCAACAAATTTCCACCCACCCAGCGTGCCCCCAGGTCTCCCAAAAAAAATGGTACCTCACTTGCGTGGGTAGGCATAGTGGCTGCGACATGAAACAGCGCAAAACGCAGCATGGTCGCACCTCAATTTCCCAGTGAAATTTTGCACGATTCGGACAAAAAGACTACCTTTTGTTTTTGCGCCGTAGCTCTGCCAGCACCTAGGGAAACCTAGCAAACCTATACATTTCTGAAAACTAGACACCCAGGGCAATTCAGGATGGGGTGACTCGTCTGCCTACCCCCAGGTTTTGTTACCCAGAATCCCTTTCAAACAAAATAATTTAACCACAACAAACACATTTTCCTCACATTTCTGTGGTGGAAAGTTCTGGAATCTGCGTGGATCAACAAATTTCCATCCACCCAGTGTGCCCCCAGGTCTCCCGAAAAAAATGGTACCTCACTTGCGTGGGTAGGCATAGTGGCTGCGACATGAAACAGCGCAAAACGCAGCATGGTCGCACCTCAATTTCCCAGTGAAATTTTGCACGATTCGGACAAAAAGACTACCTTTTGTTTTTGCGCCGTAGCTCTGCCAGCACCTAGGGAAACCTAGCAAACCTATACATTTCTGAAAACTAGACACCCAGGGCAATTCAGGATGGGGTGACTCGTCTGCCTACCCCCAGGTTTTGTTACCCAGAATCCCTTTCAAACAAAAAAAGTTGACCAAAAAAACACATTTTCCTCACATTTCTGTGGTGGAAAGTCCTGGAATCTGCGTGGATCAACAAATTTCCACCCACCCAGCGTGCCCCCAGGTCTCCCGAAAACAATGGTACCTCACTTGTGTGGGTCGGCCTTGTGCCTACGACGGGAAACGGCACAAAATGCAACGTGGTCGCTCCTCAATTTCCCAGTGAAATCTTAAGCTCTTTGGACAAAGAGACTACCTTTTGTTTTTGAGCCGTAGCTCAACCAGCACCTAGGGAAACCTAGCAAACCTATACATTTTTGAAAACTAGACACCCAGGGCAATTCAGGATGGGGTGACTCGTCTGCCTACCCCCAGGTTTTGTTACCCAGAATCCCTTGCAAACATAAATATTTGACCAAAAAAACACATTTTCCTCACATTTCTGTGGTGGAAAGTTCTGGAATCTGCGTGGATCAACAAATTTCCACCCACCCAGCGTGCCCCTAGGTCTCCCGAAAAAAATGGTACCTCACTTGCGTGGGTAGGCATAGTGGCTGCGACATGAAACCGCGCAAAACGCAGCATGGTCGCATCTCAATTTCCCAGTGAAATTTAGCACGATTCGGACAAAAAGACTACCTTTTGTTTTTGCGCCGTAGCTCTACCAGCACCTAGGGAAACCTAGCAAACCTATACATTTCTGAAAACTAGACACCCAGGGCAATTCAGGATGGGGTGACTCGTCTGCCTACCCCCAGGTTTTGTTACCCAGAATCCCTTTCAAACAAAAAAATTTGACCAAAAAAACACATTTTCCTCACATTTCTGTGGTGGAAAGTTCTGGAATCTGCGTGGATCAACAAATTTCCATCCATCCAGTGTGCCCCCAGGTCTCCCGAAAAAAATGGTACCTCACTTGCGTGGGTAGGCATAGTGGCTGCGACATGAAACAGCGCAAAACGCAGCATGGTCGCACCTCAATTTCCCAGTGAAATTTAGCACGATTCGGACAAAAAGGCTACCTTTTGTTTTTGCGCCGTAGCTCTGCCAGCACCTAGGGAACCCTAGCAAACCTATACATTTCTGAAAACTAGACACCCAGGGCAATTCAGGATGGGGTGACTCGTCTGCCTACCCCCAGGTTTTGTTACCCAGAATCCCTTTCAAACAAAAAAATTTAACCAAAAAAACACATTTTCCTCACATTTCTGTGGTGGAAAGTTCTGGAATCTGCGTGGATCAACAAATTTCCATCCACCCAGTGTGCCCCCAGGTCTCCCGAAAAAAATGGTACCTCACTTGCGTGGGTAGGCATAGTGGCTGCGACATGAAACAGCGCAAAACGCAGCATGGTCGCACCTCAATTTCCCAGTGAAATTTTGCACGATTCGGACAAAAAGACTACCTTTTGTTTTTGCGCCGTAGCTCTGCCAGCACCTAGGGAAACCTAGCAAACCTATACATTTCTGAAAACTAGACACCCAGGGCAATTCAGGATGGGGTGACTCGTCTGCCTACCCCCAGGTTTTGTTACCCAGAATCCCTTTCAAACAAAAAAATTTGACCAAAAAACACATTTTCCTCACATTTCTGTGGTGGAAAGTTCTGGAATCTGCGTGGATCAACAAATTTCCATGCACCCAGTGTGCCCCCAGGTCTCCCGAAAAAAATGGTACCTCACTTGCGTGGGTAGGCATAGTGGCTGCGACATGAAACAGCGCAAAACGCAGCATGGTCACACCTCAATTTCCCAGTGAAATTTAGCACGATTCGGACAAAAAGACTACCTTTTGTTTTTACGCCGTAGCTCTGCCAGCACCTAGGGAAACCTAGCAAACCTATACATTTCTGAAAACTAGACACCCAGGGCAATTCAGGATGGGGTGACTCGTCTGCCTACCCCCAGGTTTTGTTACCCAGAATCCCTTACAAACATAAAAATTTGACCACAAAAACACATTTTCCTCACATTTCTGTGGTGGAAAGTTCTGGAATCTGCGTGGATCAACAAATTTCCACCCACCCAGTGTGCCCCCAGGTCTCCCGAAAAAAATGGTACCTCACTTGTGTGGGTAGGCATAGTGGCTGCGACATGAAACAGCGCAAAACGCAGCATGGTCGCACCTCAATTTCCCAGTGAAATTTTGCACGATTCGGACAAAAAGACTACCTTTTGTTTTTGCGCCGTAGCTCTGCCAGCACCTAGGGAAACCTAGCAAACCTATACATTTCTGAAAACTAGACACCCAGGGCAATTCAGGATGGGGTGACTCGTCTGCCTACCCCCAGGTTTTGTTACCCAGAATCCCTTTCAAACAAAAAAATTTAACCAAAAAAACACATTTTCCTCACATTTCTGTGGTGGAAAGTTCTGGAATCTGCGTGGATCAACAAATTTCCATCCACCCAGTGTGCCCCCAGGTCTCCCGAAAAAAATGGTACCTCACTTGCGTGGGTAGGCATAGTGGCTGCGACATGAAACAGCGCAAAACGCAGCATGGTCGCACCTCAATTTCCCAGTGAAATTTTGCACGATTCGGACAAAAAGACTACCTTTTGTTTTTGCGCCGTAGCTCTGCCAGCACCTAGGGAAACCTAGCAAACCTATACATTTCTGAAAACTAGACACCCAGGGCAATTCAGGATGGGGTGACTCGTCTGCCTACCCCCAGGTTTTGTTACCCAGAATCCCTTTCAAACAAACAAATTTGACCAAAAAAACACATTTTCCTCACATTTCTGTGGTGGAAAGTTCTGGAATCTGCGTGGATCAACAAATTTCCACCCACCCAGCGTGCCCCCAGGTCTCCCGAAAAAAATGGTACCTCACTTGCATGGGCAGGCATAGTGGCTGCGACATGAAACAGCGCAAAACGCAGCATGGTCGCACCTCAATTTCCCAGTGAAATTTAGCACGATTCGGACAAAAAGACTACCTTTTGTTTTTGCGCCGTAGCTCTGCCAGCACCTAGGGAAACCTAGCAAACCTATACATTTCTGAAAACTAGACACCCAGGGCAATTCAGGATGGGGTGACTCGTCTGCCTACCCCCAGGTTTTGTTACCCAGAATCCCTTACAAACATAAAAATTTGACCAAAAAAACACATTTTCCTCACACTTCTGTGGTGGAAAGTTCTGGAATCTGCGTGGATCAACAAATTACCACCCACCCAGCGTGCCCCCAGGTCTCCCGAAAAAAATGGTACCTCACTTGCGTGGGTAGGCATAGTGGCTGCGACATGAAACAGCGCAAAACGCAGCATGGTCGCACCTCAATTTCCCAGTGAAATTTTGCACGATTCGGACAAAAAGACTACCTTTTGTTTTTGCGCCGTAGCTCTGCCAGCACCTAGGGAAACCTAGCAAACCTATACATTTCTGAAAACTAGACACCCAGGGCAGTTCAGGATGGGGTGACTCGTCTGCCTACCCCCAGGTTTTGTTACCCAGAACCCCTTACAAACATACAAATTTGACCAAAAAAACACATTTTCCTCACATTTCTGTGGTGGAAAGATCTGGAATCTGCGTGGATCAACAAATTTCCACCCACCCAGCGTGCCCCCAGGTCTCCCGAAAAAAATGGTACCTCACTTGCATGGGTAGGCATAGTGGCTGCGACATGAAACAGCGCAAAACGCAGCATGGTCGCACCTCAATTTCCCAGTGAAATTTTGCACGATTCGGACAAAAAGACTACCTTTTGTTTTTGCGCCGTAGCTCTGCCAGCACCTAGGGAAACCTAGCAAACCTATACATTTCTGAAAACTAGACACCCAGGGCATATCAGGATGGGGTGACTCGTCTGCCTACCCCCAGGTTTTGTTACCCAGAATCCCTTACAAACATAAAAATTTGACCAAAAAAACACATTTTCCTCACATTTCTGTGGTGGAAAGTTCTGGAATCTGCGTGGATCAACAAATTACCACCCACCCAGCGTGCCCCCAGGTCTCCCGAGAAAAATGGTACCTCACTTGCGTGGGTAGGCATAGTGGCTGCGACATGAAACAGCGCAAAACGCAGCATGGTCGCACCTCAATTTCCAAGTGAAATTTAGCACGATTCGGACAAAAAGACTACCTTTTGTTTTTGCGCCGTAGCTCTGCCAGCACCTAGGGAAACCTAGCAAACCTATACAGTTTTTGAAAACTACCCAGGGCAATTCAGGATGGGGTGACTCGTCTGCCTACCCCCAGGTTTTGTTACCCAGAATCCCTTACAAACATAAAAATTTGACCACAAAAACACATTTTCCTCACATTTCTGTGGTGGAAAGTTCTGGAATCTGCGTGGATCAACAAATTTCCACCCACCCAGCGTGCCCCCAGGTCTCCCGAAAAAAATGGTACCTCACTTGCGTGGGTAGGCATAGTGGCTGCGACATGAAACAGCGCAAAACGCAGCATGGTCGCACCTCAATTTCCCAGTGAAATTTTGCACGATTCGGACAAAAAGACTACCTTTTGTTTTTGCGCTGTAGCTCTGCCAGCACCTAGGGAAACCTAGCAAACCTATACATTTCTGAAAACTAGACACCCAGGGCAATTCAGGATGGGGTGACTCGTCTGCCTAGCCCCAGGTTTTGTTACCCAGAATCCCTTTCAAACAAAACAATTTAACCAAAAAAACACATTTTCCTCACATTTCTGTGGTGGAAAGTTCTGGAATCTGCGTGGATCAACAAATTTCCATCCACCCAGTGTGCCCCCAGGTCTCCCGAAAAAAATGGTACCTCACTTGCGTGGGTAGGCATAGTGGCTGCGACATGAAACAGCGCAAAACGCAGCATGGTCGCACCTCAATTTCCCAGTGAAATTTTGCACGATTCGGACAAAAAGACTACCTTTTGTTTTTGCGCCGTAGCTCTGCCAGCACCTAGGGAAACCTAGCAAACCTATACATTTCTGAAAACTAGACACCCAGGGCAATTCAGGATGGGGTGACTTGTCTGCCTACCCCCAGGGTTTGTTACCCAGAATCCCTTTCAAACAAAAAAAGTTAACCAAAAAAACACATTTTCCTCACATTTCTGTGGTGGAAAGTTCTGGAATCTGCGTGGATCAACAAATTTCCATCCACCCAGTGTGCCCCCAGGTCTCCCGAAAAAAATGGTACCTCACTTGCGTGGGTAGGCATAGTGGCTGCGACATGAAACAGCGCAAAACGCAGCATGGTCGCACCTCAATTTCCCAGTGAAATTTTGCACGATTCGGACAAAAAGACTACCTTTTGTTTTTGCGCCGTAGCTCTGCCAGCACCTAGGGAAACCTAGCAAACCTATACATTTCTGAAAACTAGACACCCAGGGCAATTCAGGATGGGGTGACTCGTCTGCCTACCCCCAGGTTTTGTTACCCAGAATCCCTTTCAAACAAACAAATTTGACCAAAAAAACACATTTTCCTCACATTTCTGTGGTGGAAAGTTCTGGAATCTGCGTGGATCAACAAATTTCCACCCACCCAGCGTGCCCCCAGGTCTCCCGAAAAAAATGGTACCTCACTTGCATGGGCAGGCATAGTGGCTGCGACATGAAACAGCGCAAAACGCAGCATGGTCGCACCTCAATTTCCCAGTGAAATTTAGCACGATTCGGACAAAAAGACTACCTTTTGTTTTTGCGCCGTAGCTCTGCCAGCACCTAGGGAAACCTAGCAAACCTATAAATTTCTGAAAACTAGACACCCAGGGCAATTCAGGATGAGGTGACTCGTCTGCCTACCCCCAGGTTTTGTTACCCAGAATCCCTTACAAACATAAAAATTTGACCAAAAAAACACATTTTCCTCACATTTCTGTGGTGGAAAGTTCTGGAATCTGCGTGGATCAACAAATTACCACCCACCCAGCGTGCCCCCAGGTCTCCCGAAAAAAATGGTACCTCACTTGCGTGGGTAGGCATAGTGGCTGCGACATGAAACAGCGCAAAACGCAGCATGGTCGCACCTCAATTTCCCAGTGAAATTTTGCACGATTCGGACAAAAAGACTACCTTTTGTTTTTGCGCCGTAGCTCTGCCAGCACCTAGGGAAACCTAGCAAACCTATACATTTCTGAAAACTAGACACCCAGGGCAATTCAGGATGGGGTGACTCGTCTGCCTACCCCCAGGTTTTGTTACCCAGAATCCCTTACAAACATACAAATTTGACCAAAAAAACACATTTTCCTCACATTTCTGTGGTGGAAAGTTCTGGAATCTGCGTGGATCAACAAATTTCCACCCACCCAGCGTGCCCCCAGGTCTCCCGAAAAAAATGGTACCTCACTTGCATGGGTAGGCATAGTGGCTGCGACATGAAACAGCGCAAAACGCAGCATGGTCGCACCTCAATTTCCCAGTGAAATTTTGCACGATTCGGACAAAAAGACTACCTTTTGTTTTTGCGCCGTAGCTCTGCCAGCACCTAGGGAAACCTAGCAAACCTATACATTTCTGAAAACTAGACACCCAGGGCAATTCAGGATGGGGTGACTCGTCTGCCTACCCCCAGGTTTTGTTACCCAGAATCCCTTACAAACATAAAAATTTGACCAAAAAAACACATTTTCCTCACATTTCTGTGGTGGAAAGTTCTGGAATCTGCGTGGATCAACAAATTACCACCCACCCAGCGTGCCCCCAGGTCTCCCGAAAAAAATGGTACCTCACTTGCGTGGGTAGGCATAGTGGCTGCGACATGAAACAGCGCAAAACGCAGCATGGTCGCACCTCAATTTCCAAGTGAAATTTAGCACGATTCGGACAAAAAGACTACCTTTTGTTTTTGCGCCGTAGCTCTGCCAGCACCTAGGGAAACCTAGCAAACCTATACAGTTTTTGAAAACTAGACACCCAGGGGAATTCAGGATGGGGTGACTCGTCTGCCTACCCCCAGGTTTTGTTACCCAGAATCCCTTACAAACATAAAAATTTGACCAAAAAAACACATTTTCCTCACATTTCTGTGGTGGAAAGTTCTGGAATCTGCGTGGCTCAACAAATTTCCACCCACCCAGCGTGCCCCCAGGTCTCCCGAAAACAATGGTACCTCACTTGTGTGGGTCGGCCTTGTGCCTACGACGGGAAACGGCACAAAATGCAACGTGGTCGCTCCTCAATTTCCCAGTGAAATCTTAAGCTCTTTGGACAAAGAGACTACCTTTTGTTTTTGAGCCGTAGCTCAACCAGCACCTAGGGAAACCTAGCAAACCTATACATTTTTGAAAACTAGACACCCAGGGCAATTCAGGATGGGGTGACTCGTCTGCCTACCCCCAGGTTTTGTTACCCAGAATCCCTTGCAAACATAAATATTTGACCAAAAAAACACATTTTCCTCACATTTCTGTGGTGGAAAGTTCTGGAATCTGCGTGGATCAACAAATTTCCACCCACCCAGCGTGCCCCTAGGTCTCCCGAAAAAAATGGTACCTCACTTGCGTGGGTAGGCATAGTGGCTGCGACATGAAACCGCGCAAAACGCAGCATGGTCGCATCTCAATTTCCCAGTGAAATTTAGCACGATTCGGACAAAAAGACTACCTTTTGTTTTTGCGCCGTAGCTCTGCCAGCACCTAGGGAAACCTAGCAACCCTATACATTTTTGAAAACTAGACAACCAGGGCAATTCAGGATGGGGTGACTCGTCTGCCTACCCCCAGGTTTTGTTACCCAGAATCCCTTTCAAACAAAAACATTTGACCAAAAAAACACATTTTCCTCACATTTCTGTGGTGGAAAGTTCTGGAATCTGCGTGGATCAACAAATTTCCACCCACCCAGCGTGCCCCCAGGTCTCCCGAAAAAAATGGTACCCCACTTGCGTGGGTAGGCATAGTGGCTGCGACATGAAACAGCGCAAAACGCAGCATGGTCGCACCTCAATTTCCCAGTGAAATTTTGCACGATTTGGACAAAAAGACTACCTTTTGTTTTTGCGCCGTAGCTCTGCCAGCACCTAGGGAAACCTAGCAAACCTATACATTTCTGAAAACTAGACACCCAGGGCAATTCAGGATGGGGTGACTCGTCTGCCTACCCCCAGGTTTTGTTACCCAGAATCCCTTTCAAACAAAAAAATTTGACCAAAAAAACACATTTTCCTCACATTTCTGTGGTGGAAAGTTCTGGAATCTGCGTGGATCAACAAATTTCCATCCATCCAGTGTGCCCCCAGGTCTCCCGAAAAAAAATGGTACCTCACTTGCGTGGGTAGGCATAGTGGCTGCGACATGAAACAGCGCAAAACGCAGCATGGTCGCACCTCAATTTCCCAGTGAAATTTAGCACGATTCGGACAAAAAGACTACCTTTTGTTTTTGCGCCGTAGCTCTGCCAGCACCTAGGGAACCCTAGCAAACCTATACATTTCTGAAAACTAGACACCCAGGGCAATTCAGGATGGGGTGACTCGTCTGCCTACCCCCAGGCTTTGTTACCCAGAATCCCTTTCAAACAAAAAAATTTAACCAAAAAAACACATTTTCCTCACATTTCTGTGGTGGAAAGTTCTGGAATCTGCGTGGATCAACAAATTTCCATCCACCCAGTGTGCCCCCAGGTCTCCCGAAAAAAATGGTACCTCACTTGCGTGGGTAGGCATAGTGGCTGCGACATGAAACAGCGCAAAACGCAGCATGGTCGCACCTCAATTTCCCAGTGAAATTTTGCACGATTCGGACAAAAAGACTACCTTTTGTTTTTACGCCGTAGCTCTGCCAGCACCTAGGGAAACCTAGCAAACCTATACATTTCTGAAAACTAGACACCCAGGGCAATTCAGGATGGGGTGACTCGTCTGTCTACCCCCAGGTTTTGTTACCCAGAATCCCTTACAAACATAAAAATTTGACCAAAAAAACACATTTTCCTCACATTTCTGTGGTGGAAAGTTCTGGAATCTGCGTGGATCAACAAATTTCCACCCACCCAGCGTGCCCCCAGGTCTCCCGAAAAAAATGGTACCTCACTTGCGTGGGTAGGCATAGTGGCTGCGACATGAAACAGCGCAAAACGCAGCATGGTCGCACCTCAATTTCCCAGTGAAATTTTGCACGATTCGGACAAAAAGACTACCTTTTGTTTTTGCGCCGTAGCTCTGCCAGCACCTAGGGAAACCTAGCAAACCTATACATTTCTGAAAACTAGACACCCAGGGCAATTCAGGATGGGGTGACTCGTCTGCCTACCCCCAGGTTTTGTTACCCAGAATCCCTTTCAAACAAAATAATTTAACCACAACAAACACATTTTCCTCACATTTCTGTGGTGGAAAGTTCTGGAATCTGCGTGGATCAACAAATTTCCATCCACCCAGTGTGCCCCCAGGTCTCCCGAAAAAAATGGTACCTCACTTGCGTGGGTAGGCATAGTGGCTGCGACATGAAACAGCGCAAAACGCAGCATGGTCGCACCTCAATTTCCCAGTGAAATTTTGCACGATTCGGACAAAAAGACTACCTTTTGTTTTTGCGCCGTAGCTCTGCCAGCACCTAGGGAAACCTAGCAAACCTATACATTTCTGAAAACTAGACACCCAGGGCAATTCAGGATGGGGTGACTCGTCTGCCTACCCCCAGGTTTTGTTACCCAGAATCCCTTTCAAACAAAAAAATTTGACCAAAAAAACACATTTTCCTCACATTTCTGTGGTGGAAAGTTCTGGAATCTGCGTGGATCAACAAATGTCCACCCACCCAGCGTGCCCCCAGGTCTCCCGAAAACAATGGTACCTCACTTGTGTGGGTCGGCCTTGTGCCTACGACGGGAAACGGCACAAAATGCAACGTGGTCGCTCCTCAATTTCCCAGTGAAATCTTAAGCTCTTTGGACAAAGAGACTACCTTTTGTTTTTGAGCCGTAGCTCAACCAGCACCTAGGGAAACCTAGCAAACCTATACATTTTTGAAAACTAGACACCCAGGGCAATTCAGGATGGGGTGACTCGTCTGCCTACCCCCAGGTTTTGTTACCCAGAATCCCTTGCAAACATAAATATTTGACCAAAAAAACACATTTTCCTCACATTTCTGTGGTGGAAAGTTCTGGAATCTGCGTGGATCAACAAATTTCCACCCACCCAGCGTGCCCCTAGGTCTCCCGAAAAAAATGGTACCTCACTTGCGTGGGTAGGCATAGTGGCTGCGACATGAAACAGCGCAAAACGCAGCATGGTCGCACCTCAATTTCCCAGTGAAATTTTGCACGATTCGGACAAAAAGACTACCTTTTGTTTTTGCGCCGTAGCTCTGCCAGCACCTAGGGAAACCTAGCAAACCTATACATTTCTGAAAACTAGACACCCAGGGCAATTCAGGATGGGGTGACTCGTCTGCCTACCCCCAGGTTTTGTTACCCAGAATCCCTTTCAAACAAAAAAATTTGACCAAAAAAACACATTTTCCTCACATTTCTGTGGTGGAAAGTTCTGGAATCTGCGTGGATCAACAAATTTCCACCCACCCAGCGTGCCCCCAGGTCTCCCGAAAACAATGGTACCTCACTTGTGTGGGTCGGCCTTGTGCCTACGACGGGAAACGGCACAAAATGCAACGTGGTCGCTCCTCAATTTCCCAGTGAAATCTTAAGCTCTTTGGACAAAGAGACTACCTTTTGTTTTTGAGCCGTAGCTCAACCAGCACCTAGGGAAACCTAGCAAACCTATACATTTTTGAAAACTAGACACCCAGGGCAATTCAGGATGGGGTGACTCGTCTGCCTACCCCCAGGTTTTGTTACCCAGAATCCCTTGCAAACATAAATATTTGACCAAAAAAACACATTTTCCTCACATTTCTGTGGTGGAAAGTTCTGGAATCTGCGTGGATCAACAAATTTCCACCCACCCAGCGTGCCCCTAGGTCTCCCGAAAAAAATGGTACCTCACTTGCGTGGGTAGGCATAGTGGCTGCGACATGAAACCGCGCAAAACGCAGCATGGTCGCATCTCAATTTCCCAGTGAAATTTAGCACGATTCGGACAAAAAGACTACCTTTTGTTTTTGCGCCGTAGCTCTGCCAGCACCTAGGGAAACCTAGCAACCCTATACATTTTTGAAAACTAGACAACCTGGGAAATTCAGGATGGGGTGACTCGTCTGCCTACCCCCAGGTTTTGTTACCCAGAATCCCTTTCAAACAAAAAAATTTGACCAAAAAAACACATTTTCCTCACATTTCTGTGGTGGAAAGTTCTGGAATCTGCGTGGATCAACAAATTTCCACCCACCCAGCGTGCCCCCAGGTCTCCCGAAAAAAATGGTACCCCACTTGCGTGGGTAGGCATAGTGGCTGCGACATGAAACAGCGCAAAACGCAGCATGGTCGCACCTCAATTTCCCAGTGAAATTTAGCACGATTCGGACAAAAAGACTACCTTTTGTTTTTGCGCCGTAGCTCTGCCAGCACCTAGGGAACCCTAGCAAACCTATACATTTCTGAAAACTAGACACCCAGGGCAATTCAGGATGGGGTGACTCGTCTGCCTACCCCCAGGTTTTGTTACCCAGAATCCCTTTCAAACAAAAAAATGTAACCAAAAAAACACATTTTCCTCACATTTCTGTGGTGGAAAGTTCTGGAATCTGCGTGGATCAACAAATTTCCATCCACCCAGTGTGCCCCCAGGTCTCCCGAAAAAAATGGTACCTCACTTGCGTGGGTAGGCATAGTGGCTGCGACATGAAACAGCGCAAAACGCAGCATGGTCGCACCTCAATTTCCCAGTGAAATTTTGCACGATTCGGACAAAAAGACTACCTTTTGTTTTTGCGCCGTAGCTCTGCCAGCACCTAGGGAAACCTAGCAAACCTATACATTTCTGGAAACTAGACACCCAGGGCAATTCAGGATGGGGTGACTCGTCTGCCTACCCCCAGGTTTTGTTACCCAGAATCCCTTTCAAACAAAAACATTTGACCAAAAAAACACATTTTCCTCACATTTCTGTGGTGGAAAGTTCTGGAATCTGCGTGGATCAACAAATTTCCATGCACCCAGTGTGCCCCCAGGTCTCCCGAAAAAAATGGTACCTCACTTGCGTGGGTAGGCATAGTGGCTGCGACATGAAACAGCGCAAAACGCAGCATGGTCGCACCTCAATTTCCCAGTGAAATTTAGCACGATTCGGACAAAAAGACTACCTTTTGTTTTTACGCCGTAGCTCTGCCAGCACCTAGGGAAACCTAGCAAACCTATACATTTCTAAAAACTAGACACCCAGGGCAATTCAGGATGGGGTGACTCGTCTGCCTACCCCCAGGTTTTGTTACCCAGAATCCCTTACAAACATAAAAATTTGACCACAAAAACACATTTTCCTCACATTTCTGTGGTGGAAAGTTCTGGAATCTGCGTGGATCAACAAATTTCCACCCACCCAGCGTGCCCCCAGGTCTCCCGAAAAAAATGGTACCTCACTTGCGTGGGTAGGCATAGTGGCTGCGACATGAAACAGCGCAAAACGCAGCATGGTCGCACCTCAATTTCCCAGTGAAATTTTGCACGATTCGGACAAAAAGACTACCTTTTGTTTTTGCGCCGTAGCTCTGCCAGCACCTAGGGAAACCTAGCAAACCTATACATTTCTGAAAACTAGACACCCAGGGCAATTCAGGATGGGGTGACTCGTCTGCCTACCCCCAGGTTTTGTTACCCAGAATCCCTTTCAAACAAAAAAATTTAACCAAAAAAACACATTTTCCTCACATTTCTGTGGTGGAAAGTTCTGGAATCTGCGTGGATCAACAAATTTCCATCCACCCAGTGTGCCCCCAGGTCTCCCGAAAAAAATGGTACCTCACTTGCGTGGGTAGGCATAGTGGCTGCGACATGAAACAGCGCAAAACGCAGCATGGTCGCACCTCAATTTCCCAGTGAAATTTTGCACGATTCGGACAAAAAGACTACCTTTTGTTTTTGCGCCGTAGCTCTGCCAGCACCTAGGGAAACCTAGCAAACCTATACATTTCTGAAAACTAGACACCCAGGGCAATTCAGGATGGGGTGACTCGTCTGCCTACCCCCAGGTTTTGTTACCCAGAATCCCTTTCAAACAAAAAAATTTGACCAAAAAAACACATTTTCCTCACATTTCTGTGGTGGAAAGTTCTGGAATCTGCGTGGATCAACAAATTTCCACCCACCCAGCGTGCCCCCAGGTCTCCCGAAAACAATGGTACCTCACTTGTGTGGGTCGGCCTTGTGCCTACGACGGGAAACGGCACAAAATGCAACGTGGTCGCTCCTCAATTTCCCAGTGAAATCTTAAGCTCTTTGGACAAAGAGACTACCTTTTGTTTTTGAGCCGTAGCTCAACCAGCACCTAGGGAAACCTAGCAAACCTATACATTTTTGAAAACTAGACACCCAGGGCAATTCAGGATGGGGTGACTCGTCTGCCTACCCCCAGGTTTTGTTACCCAGAATCCCTTGCAAACATAAATATTTGACCAAAAAAACACATTTTCCTCACATTTCTGTGGTGGAAAGTTCTGGAATCTGCGTGGATCAACAAATTTCCACCCACCCAGCGTGCCCCTAGGTCTCCCGAAAAAAATGGTACCTCACTTGCGTGGGTAGGCATAGTGGCTGCGACATGAAACCGCGCAAAACGCAGCATGGTCGCATCTCAATTTCCCAGTGAAATTTAGCACGATTCGGACAAAAAGACTACCTTTTGTTTTTGCGCCGTAGCTCTGCCAGCACCTAGGGAAACCTAGCAACCCTATACATTTTTGAAAACTAGACAACCTGGGAAATTCAGGATGGGGTGACTCGTCTGCCTACCCCCAGGTTTTGTTACCCAGAATCCCTTTCAAACAAACAAATTTGACCAAAAAAACACATTTTCCTCACATTTCTGTGGTGGAAAGTTCTGGAATCTGCGTGGATCAACAAATTTCCACCCACCCAGCGTGCCCCCAGGTCTCCCGAAAAAAATGGTACCCCACTTGCGTGGGTAGGCATAGTGGCTGCGACATGAAACAGCGCAAAACGCAGCATGGTCGCACCTCAATTTCCCAGTGAAATTTTGCACGATTTGGACAAAAAGACTACCTTTTGTTTTTGCGCCGTAGCTCTGCCAGCACCTAGGGAAACCTAGCAAACCTATACATTTCTGAAAACTAGACACCCAGGGCAATTCAGGATGGGGTGACTCGTCTGCCTACCCCCAGGTTTTGTTACCCAGAATCCCTTTCAAACAAAAAAATTTGACCAAAAAAACACATTTTCCTCACATTTCTGTGGTGGAAAGTTCTGGAATCTGCGTGGATCAACAAATTTCCATCCATCCAGTGTGCCCCCAGGTCTCCCGAAAAAAATGGTACCTCACTTGCGTGGGTAGGCATAGTGGCTGCGACATGAAACAGCGCAAAACGCAGCATGGTCGCACCTCAATTTCCCAGTGAAATTTAGCACGATTCGGACAAAAAGACTACCTTTTGTTTTTGCGCCGTAGCTCTGCCAGCACCTAGGGAACCCTAGCAAACCTATACATTTCTGAAAACTAGACACCCAGGGCAATTCAGGATGGGGTGACTCGTCTGCCTACCCCCAGGTTTTGTTACCCAGAATCCCTTTCAAACAAAAAAATGTAACCAAAAAAACACATTTTCCTCACATTTCTGTGGTGGAAAGTTCTGGAATCTGCGTGGATCAACAAATTTCCATGCACCCAGTGTGCCCCCAGGTCTCCCGAAAAAAATGGTACCTCACTTGCGTGGGTAGGCATAGTGGCTGCGACATGAAACAGCGCAAAACGCAGCATGGTCGCACCTCAATTTCCCAGTGAAATTTAGCACGATTCGGACAAAAAGACTACCTTTTGTTTTTACGCCGTAGCTCTGCCAGCACCTAGGGAAACCTAGCAAACCTATACATTTCTAAAAACTAGACACCCAGGGCAATTCAGGATGGGGTGACTCGTCTGCCTACCCCCAGGTTTTGTTACCCAGAATCCCTTACAAACATAAAAATTTGACCACAAAAACACATTTTCCTCACATTTCTGTGGTGGAAAGTTCTGGAATCTGCGTGGATCAACAAATTTCCACCCACCCAGCGTGCCCCCAGGTCTCCCGAAAAAAATGGTACCTCACTTGCGTGGGTAGGCATAGTGGCTGCGACATGAAACAGCGCAAAACGCAGCATGGTCGCACCTCAATTTCCCAGTGAAATTTAGCACGATTCGGACAAAAAGACTACCTTTTGTTTTTACGCCGTAGCTCTGCCAGCACCTAGGGAAACCTAGCAAACCTATACATTTCTAAAAACTAGACACCCAGGGCAATTCAGGATGGGGTGACTCGTCTGCCTACCCCCAGGTTTTGTTACCCAGAATCCCTTACAAACATAAAAATTTGACCACAAAAACACATTTTCCTCACATTTCTGTGGTGGAAAGTTCTGGAATCTGCGTGGATCAACAAATTTCCACCCACCCAGCGTGCCCCCAGGTCTCCCGAAAAAAATGGTACCTCACTTGCGTGGGTAGGCATAGTGGCTGCGACATGAAACAGCGCAAAACGCAGCATGGTCGCACCTCAATTTCCCAGTGAAATTTTGCACGATTCGGACAAAAAGACTACCTTTTGTTTTTGCGCCGTAGCTCTGCCAGCACCTAGGGAAACCTAGCAAACCTATACATTTCTGAAAACTAGACACCCAGGGCAATTCAGGATGGGGTGACTCGTCTGCCTACCCCCAGGTTTTGTTACCCAGAATCCCTTTCAAACAAAAAAATTTAACCAAAAAAACACATTTTCCTCACATTTCTGTGGTGGAAAGTTCTGGAATCTGCGTGGATCAACAAATTTCCACCCACCCAGCGTGCCCCCAGGTCTCCCGAAAAAAATGGTACCCCACTTGCGTGGGTAGGCATAGTGGCTGCGACATGAAACAGCGCAAAACGCAGCATGGTCGCACCTCAATTTCCCAGTGAAATTTTGCACGATTTGGACAAAAAGACTACCTTTTGTTTTTGCGCCGTAGCTCTGCCAGCACCTAGGGAAACCTAGCAAACCTATACATTTCTGAAAACTAGACACCCAGGGCAATTCAGGATGGGGTGACTCGTCTGCCTACCCCCAGGTTTTGTTACCCAGAATCCCTTTCAAACAAAAAAATTTGACCAAAAAAACACATTTTCCTCACATTTCTGTGGTGGAAAGTTCTGGAATCTGCGTGGATCAACAAATTTCCATCCATCCAGTGTGCCCCCAGGTCTCCCGAAAAAAAATGGTACCTCACTTGCGTGGGTAGGCATAGTGGCTGCGACATGAAACAGCGCAAAACGCAGCATGGTCGCACCTCAATTTCCCAGTGAAATTTAGCACGATTCGGACAAAAAGACTACCTTTTGTTTTTGCGCCGTAGCTCTGCCAGCACCTAGGGAACCCTAGCAAACCTATACATTTCTGAAAACTAGACACCCAGGGCAATTCAGGATGGGGTGACTCGTCTGCCTACCCCCAGGTTTTGTTACCCAGAATCCCTTTCAAACAAAAAAATTTAACCAAAAAAACACATTTTCCTCACATTTCTGTGGTGGAAAGTTCTGGAATCTGCGTGGATCAACAAATTTCCACCCACCCAGCGTGCCCCCAGGTCTCCCGAAAAAAATGGTACCTCACTTGCGTGGGTAGGCATAGTGGCTGCGACATGAAACAGCGCAAAACGCAGCATGGTCGCACCTCAATTTCCCAGTGAAATTTTGCACGATTCGGACAAAAAGACTACCTTTTGTTTTTGCGCCGTAGCTCTGCCAGCACCTAGGGAAACCTAGCAAACCTATACATTTCTGAAAACTAGACACCCAGGGCAATTCAGGATGGGGTGACTCGTCTGCCTACCCCCAGGTTTTGTTACCCAGAATCCCTTTCAAACAAAATAATTTAACCACAACAAACACATTTTCCTCACATTTCTGTGGTGGAAAGTTCTGGAATCTGCGTGGATCAACAAATTTCCATCCACCCAGTGTGCCCCCAGGTCTCCCGAAAAAAATGGTACCTCACTTGCGTGGGTAGGCATAGTGGCTGCGACATGAAACAGCGCAAAACGCAGCATGGTCGCACCTCAATTTCCCAGTGAAATTTTGCACGATTCGGACAAAAAGACTACCTTTTGTTTTTGCGCCGTAGCTCTGCCAGCACCTAGGGAAACCTAGCAAACCTATACATTTCTGAAAACTAGACACCCAGGGCAATTCAGGATGGGGTGACTCGTCTGCCTACCCCCAGGTTTTGTTACCCAGAATCCCTTTCAAACAAAAAAATTTGACCAAAAAAACACATTTTCCTCACATTTCTGTGGTGGAAAGTTCTGGAATCTGCGTGGATCAACAAATTTCCACCCACCCAGCGTGCCCCCAGGTCTCCCGAAAACAATGGTACCTCACTTGTGTGGGTCGGCCTTGTGCCTACGACGGGAAACGGCACAAAATGCAACGTGGTCGCTCCTCAATTTCCCAGTGAAATCTTAAGCTCTTTGGACAAAGAGACTACCTTTTGTTTTTGAGCCGTAGCTCAACCAGCACCTAGGGAAACCTAGCAAACCTATACATTTTTGAAAACTAGACACCCAGGGCAATTCAGGATGGGGTGACTCGTCTGCCTACCCCCAGGTTTTGTTACCCAGAATCCCTTGCAAACATAAATATTTGACCAAAAAAACACATTTTCCTCACATTTCTGTGGTGGAAAGTTCTGGAATCTGCGTGGATCAACAAATTTCCACCCACCCAGCGTGCCCCTAGGTCTCCCGAAAAAAATGGTACCTCACTTGCGTGGGTAGGCATAGTGGCTGCGACATGAAACCGCGCAAAACGCAGCATGGTCGCATCTCAATTTCCCAGTGAAATTTAGCACGATTCGGACAAAAAGACTACCTTTTGTTTTTGCGCCGTAGCTCTGCCAGCACCTAGGGAAACCTAGCAACCCTATACATTTTTGAAAACTAGACAACCTGGGAAATTCAGGATGGGGTGACTCGTCTGCCTACCCCCAGGTTTTGTTACCCAGAATCCCTTTCAAACAAAAAAATTTGACCAAAAAAACACATTTTCCTCACATTTCTGTGGTGGAAAGTTCTGGAATCTGCGTGGATCAACAAATTTCCACCCACCCAGCGTGCCCCCAGGTCTCCCGAAAAAAATGGTACCCCACTTGCGTGGGTAGGCATAGTGGCTGCGACATGAAACAGCGCAAAACGCAGCATGGTCGCACCTCAATTTCCCAGTGAAATTTTGCACGATTTGGACAAAAAGACTACCTTTTGTTTTTGCGCCGTAGCTCTGCCAGCACCTAGGGAAACCTAGCAAACCTATACATTTCTGAAAACTAGACACCCAGGGCAATTCAGGATGGGGTGACTCGTCTGCCTACCCCCAGGTTTTGTTACCCAGAATCCCTTTCAAACAAAAAAATTTGACCAAAAAAACACATTTTCCTCACATTTCTGTGGTGGAAAGTTCTGGAATCTGCGTGGATCAACAAATTTCCATCCATCCAGTGTGCCCCCAGGTCTCCCGAAAAAAATGGTACCTCACTTGCGTGGGTAGGCATAGTGGCTGCGACATGAAACAGCGCAAAACGCAGCATGGTCGCACCTCAATTTCCCAGTGAAATTTAGCACGATTCGGACAAAAAGACTACCTTTTGTTTTTGCGCCGTAGCTCTGCCAGCACCTAGGGAACCCTAGCAAACCTATACATTTCTGAAAACTAGACACCCAGGGCAATTCAGGATGGGGTGACTCGTCTGCCTACCCCCAGGTTTTGTTACCCAGAATCCCTTTCAAACAAAAAAATGTAACCAAAAAAACACATTTTCCTCACATTTCTGTGGTGGAAAGTTCTGGAATCTGCGTGGATCAACAAATTTCCATCCACCCAGTGTGCCCCCAGGTCTCCCGAAAAAAATGGTACCTCACTTGCGTGGGTAGGCATAGTGGCTGCGACATGAAACAGCGCAAAACGCAGCATGGTCGCACCTCAATTTCCCAGTGAAATTTTGCACGATTCGGACAAAAAGACTACCTTTTGTTTTTGCGCCGTAGCTCTGCCAGCACCTAGGGAAACCTAGCAAACCTATACATTTCTGAAAACTAGACACCCAGGGCAATTCAGGATGGGGTGACTCGTCTGCCTACCCCCAGGTTTTGTTACCCAGAATCCCTTTCAAACAAAAAAATTTGACCAAAAAAACACATTTTCCTCACATTTCTGTGGTGGAAAGTTCTGGAATCTGCGTGGATCAACAAATTTCCACCCACCCAGCGTGCCCCCAGGTCTCCCGAAAACAATGGTACCTCACTTGTGTGGGTCGGCCTTGTGCCTACGACGGGAAACGGCACAAAATGCAACGTGGTCGCTCCTCAATTTCCCAGTGAAATCTTAAGCTCTTTGGACAAAGAGACTACCTTTTGTTTTTGAGCCGTAGCTCAACCAGCACCTAGGGAAACCTAGCAAACCTATACATTTTTGAAAACTAGACACCCAGGGCAATTCAGGATGGGGTGACTCGTCTGCCTACCCCCAGGTTTTGTTACCCAGAATCCCTTGCAAACATAAATATTTGACCAAAAAAACACATTTTCCTCACATTTCTGTGGTGGAAAGTTCTGGAATCTGCGTGGATCAACAAATTTCCACCCACCCAGCGTGCCCCTAGGTCTCCCGAAAAAAATGGTACCTCACTTGCGTGGGTAGGCATAGTGGCTGCGACATGAAACCGCGCAAAACGCAGCATGGTCGCATCTCAATTTCCCAGTGAAATTTAGCACGATTCGGACAAAAAGACTACCTTTTGTTTTTGCGCCGTAGCTCTGCCAGCACCTAGGGAAACCTAGCAACCCTATACATTTTTGAAAACTAGACAACCTGGGAAATTCAGGATGGGGTGACTCGTCTGCCTACCCCCAGGTTTTGTTACCCAGAATCCCTTTCAAACAAAAAAATTTGACCAAAAAAACACATTTTCCTCACATTTCTGTGGTGGAAAGTTCTGGAATCTGCGTGGATCAACAAATTTCCACCCACCCAGCGTGCCCCCAGGTCTCCCGAAAAAAATGGTACCCCACTTGCGTGGGTAGGCATAGTGGCTGCGACATGAAACAGCGCAAAACGCAGCATGGTCGCACCTCAATTTCCCAGTGAAATTTTGCACGATTTGGACAAAAAGACTACCTTTTGTTTTTGCGCCGTAGCTCTGCCAGCACCTAGGGAAACCTAGCAAACCTATACATTTCTGAAAACTAGACACCCAGGGCAATTCAGGATGGGGTGACTCGTCTGCCTACCCCCAGGTTTTGTTACCCAGAATCCCTTTCAAACAAAAAAATTTGACCAAAAAAACACATTTTCCTCACATTTCTGTGGTGGAAAGTTCTGGAATCTGCGTGGATCAACAAATTTCCATCCATCCAGTGTGCCCCCAGGTCTCCCGAAAAAAATGGTACCTCACTTGCGTGGGTAGGCATAGTGGCTGCGACATGAAACAGCGCAAAACGCAGCATGGTCGCACCTCAATTTCCCAGTGAAATTTAGCACGATTCGGACAAAAAGACTACCTTTTGTTTTTGCGCCGTAGCTCTGCCAGCACCTAGGGAACCCTAGCAAACCTATACATTTCTGAAAACTAGACACCCAGGGCAATTCAGGATGGGGTGACTCGTCTGCCTACCCCCAGGTTTTGTTACCCAGAATCCCTTTCAAACAAAAAAATGTAACCAAAAAAACACATTTTCCTCACATTTCTGTGGTGGAAAGTTCTGGAATCTGCGTGGATCAACAAATTTCCATGCACCCAGTGTGCCCCCAGGTCTCCCGAAAAAAATGGTACCTCACTTGCGTGGGTAGGCATAGTGGCTGCGACATGAAACAGCGCAAAACGCAGCATGGTCGCACCTCAATTTCCCAGTGAAATTTAGCACGATTCGGACAAAAAGACTACCTTTTGTTTTTACGCCGTAGCTCTGCCAGCACCTAGGGAAACCTAGCAAACCTATACATTTCTAAAAACTAGACACCCAGGGCAATTCAGGATGGGGTGACTCGTCTGCCTACCCCCAGGTTTTGTTACCCAGAATCCCTTACAAACATAAAAATTTGACCACAAAAACACATTTTCCTCACATTTCTGTGGTGGAAAGTTCTGGAATCTGCGTGGATCAACAAATTTCCACCCACCCAGCGTGCCCCCAGGTCTCCCGAAAAAAATGGTACCTCACTTGCGTGGGTAGGCATAGTGGCTGCGACATGAAACAGCGCAAAACGCAGCATGGTCGCACCTCAATTTCCCAGTGAAATTTAGCACGATTCGGACAAAAAGACTACCTTTTGTTTTTACGCCGTAGCTCTGCCAGCACCTAGGGAAACCTAGCAAACCTATACATTTCTAAAAACTAGACACCCAGGGCAATTCAGGATGGGGTGACTCGTCTGCCTACCCCCAGGTTTTGTTACCCAGAATCCCTTACAAACATAAAAATTTGACCACAAAAACACATTTTCCTCACATTTCTGTGGTGGAAAGTTCTGGAATCTGCGTGGATCAACAAATTTCCACCCACCCAGCGTGCCCCCAGGTCTCCCGAAAAAAATGGTACCTCACTTGCGTGGGTAGGCATAGTGGCTGCGACATGAAACAGCGCAAAACGCAGCATGGTCGCACCTCAATTTCCCAGTGAAATTTTGCACGATTCGGACAAAAAGACTACCTTTTGTTTTTGCGCCGTAGCTCTGCCAGCACCTAGGGAAACCTAGCAAACCTATACATTTCTGAAAACTAGACACCCAGGGCAATTCAGGATGGGGTGACTCGTCTGCCTACCCCCAGGTTTTGTTACCCAGAATCCCTTTCAAACAAAAAAATTTAACCAAAAAAACACATTTTCCTCACATTTCTGTGGTGGAAAGTTCTGGAATCTGCGTGGATCAACAAATTTCCATCCACCCAGTGTGCCCCCAGGTCTCCCGAAAAAAATGGTACCTCACTTGCGTGGGTAGGCATAGTGGCTGCGACATGAAACAGCGCAAAACGCAGCATGGTCGCACCTCAATTTCCCAGTGAAATTTTGCACGATTCGGACAAAAAGACTACCTTTTGTTTTTGCGCCGTAGCTCTGCCAGCACCTAGGGAAACCTAGCAAACCTATACATTTCTGAAAACTAGACACCCAGGGCAATTCAGGATGGGGTGACTCGTCTGCCTACCCCCAGGTTTTGTTACCCAGAATCCCTTTCAAACAAAAAAATTTGACCAAAAAAACACATTTTCCTCACATTTCTGTGGTGGAAAGTTCTGGAATCTGCGTGGATCAACAAATTTCCACCCACCCAGCGTGCCCCCAGGTCTCCCGAAAACAATGGTACCTCACTTGTGTGGGTCGGCCTTGTGCCTACGACGGGAAACGGCACAAAATGCAACGTGGTCGCTCCTCAATTTCCCAGTGAAATCTTAAGCTCTTTGGACAAAGAGACTACCTTTTGTTTTTGAGCCGTAGCTCAACCAGCACCTAGGGAAACCTAGCAAACCTATACATTTTTGAAAACTAGACACCCAGGGCAATTCAGGATGGGGTGACTCGTCTGCCTACCCCCAGGTTTTGTTACCCAGAATCCCTTGCAAACATAAATATTTGACCAAAAAAACACATTTTCCTCACATTTCTGTGGTGGAAAGTTCTGGAATCTGCGTGGATCAACAAATTTCCACCCACCCAGCGTGCCCCTAGGTCTCCCGAAAAAAATGGTACCTCACTTGCGTGGGTAGGCATAGTGGCTGCGACATGAAACCGCGCAAAACGCAGCATGGTCGCATCTCAATTTCCCAGTGAAATTTAGCACGATTCGGACAAAAAGACTACCTTTTGTTTTTGCGCCGTAGCTCTGCCAGCACCTAGGGAAACCTAGCAACCCTATACATTTTTGAAAACTAGACAACCTGGGAAATTCAGGATGGGGTGACTCGTCTGCCTACCCCCAGGTTTTGTTACCCAAAATCCCTTTCAAACAAAAAAATTTGACCAAAAAAACACATTTTCCTCACATTTCTGTGGTGGAAAGTTCTGGAATCTGCGTGGATCAACAAATTTCCACCCACCCAGCGTGCCCCCAGGTCTCCCGAAAAAAATGGTACCCCACTTGCGTGGGTAGGCATAGTGGCTGCGACATGAAACAGCGCAAAACGCAGCATGGTCGCACCTCAATTTCCCAGTGAAATTTTGCACGATTTGGACAAAAAGACTACCTTTTGTTTTTGCGCCGTAGCTCTGCCAGCACCTAGGGAAACCTAGCAAACCTATACATTTCTGAAAACTAGACACCCAGGGCAATTCAGGATGGGGTGACTCGTCTGCCTACCCCCAGGTTTTGTTACCCAGAATCCCTTTCAAACAAAAAAATGTAACCAAAAAAACACATTTTCCTCACATTTCTGTGGTGGAAAGTTCTGGAATCTGCGTGGATCAACAAATTTCCATCCACCCAGTGTGCCCCCAGGTCTCCCGAAAAAAATGGTACCTCACTTGTGTGGGTAGGCATAGTGGCTGCGACATGAAACAGCGCAAAACGCAGCATGGTCGCACCTCAATTTCCCAGTGAAATTTTGCACGATTCGGACAAAAAGACTACCTTTTGTTTTTGCGCCGTAGCTCTGCCAGCACCTAGGGAAACCTAGCAAACCTATACATTTCTGAAAACTAGACACCCAGGGCAATTCAGGATGGGGTGACTCGTCTGCCTACCCCCAGGTTTTGTTACCCAGAATCCCTTTCAAACAAAAACATTTGACCAAAAAAACACATTTTCCTCACATTTCTGTGGTGGAAAGTTCTGGAATCTGCGTGGATCAACAAATTTCCATGCACCCAGTGTGCCCCCAGGTCTCCCGAAAAAAATGGTACCTCACTTGCGTGGGTAGGCATAGTGGCTGCGACATGAAACAGCGCAAAACGCAGCATGGTCGCACCTCAATTTCCCAGTGAAATTTAGCACGATTCGGACAAAAAGACTACCTTTTGTTTTTACGCCGTAGCTCTGCCAGCACCTAGGGAAACCTAGCAAACCTATACATTTCTAAAAACTAGACACCCAGGGCAATTCAGGATGGGGTGACTCGTCTGCCTACCCCCAGGTTTTGTTACCCAGAATCCCTTACAAACATAGATATTTGACCACAAAAACACATTTTCCTCACATTTCTGTGGTGGAAAGTTCTGGAATCTGCGTGGATCAACAAATTTCCACCCACCCAGCGTGCCCCCAGGTCTCCCGAAAAAAATGGTACCTCACTTGCGTGGGTAGGCATAGTGGCTGCGACATGAAACAGCGCAAAACGCAGCATGGTCGCACCTCAATTTCCCAGTGAAATTTTGCACGATTCGGACAAAAAGACTACCTTTTGTTTTTGCGCCGTAGCTCTGCCAGCACCTAGGGAAACCTAGCAAACCTATACATTTCTGAAAACTAGACACCCAGGGCAATTCAGGATGGGGTGACTCGTCTGCCTACCCCCAGGTTTTGTTACCCAGAATCCCTTTCAAACAAAAAAATTTAACCAAAAAAACACATTTTCCTCACATTTCTGTGGTGGAAAGTTCTGGAATCTGCGTGGATCAACAAATTTCCATCCACCCAGTGTGCCCCCAGGTCTCCCGAAAAAAATGGTACCTCACTTGCGTGGGTAGGCATAGTGGCTGCGACATGAAACAGCGCAAAACGCAGCATGGTCGCACCTCAATTTCCCAGTGAAATTTTGCACGATTCGGACAAAAAGACTACCTTTTGTTTTTGCGCCGTAGCTCTGCCAGCACCTAGGGAAACCTAGCAAACCTATACATTTCTGAAAACTAGACACCCAGGGCAATTCAGGATGGGGTGACTCGTCTGCCTACCCCCAGGTTTTGTTACCCAGAATCCCTTTCAAACAAAAAAATTTGACCAAAAAAACACATTTTCCTCACATTTCTGTGGTGGAAAGTTCTGGAATCTGCGTGGATCAACAAATTTCCACCCACCCAGCGTGCCCCCAGGTCTCCCGAAAAAAATGGTACCTCACTTGCATGGGCAGGCATAGTGGCTGCGACATGAAACAGCGCAAAACGCAGCATGGTCGCACCTCAATTTCCCAGTGAAATTTAGCACGATTCGGACAAAAAGACTACCTTTTGTTTTTGCGCCGTAGCTCTGCCAGCACCTAGGGAAACCTAGCAAACCTATAAATTTCTGAAAACTAGACACCCAGGGCAATTCAGGATGGGGTGACTCGTCTGCCTACCCCCAGGTTTTGTTACCCAGAATCCCTTACAAACATAAAAATTTGACCAAAAAAACACATTTTCCTCACATTTCTGTGGTGGAAAGTTCTGGAATCTGCGTGGATCAACAAATTACCACCCACCCAGCGTGCCCCCAGGTCTCCCGAAAAAAATGGTACCTCACTTGCGTGGGTAGGCATAGTGGCTGCGACATGAAACAGCGCAAAACGCAGCATGGTCGCACCTCAATTTCCCAGTGAAATTTTGCACGATTCGGACAAAAAGACTACCTTTTGTTTTTGCGCCGTAGCTCTGCCAGCACCTAGGGAAACCTAGCAAACCTATACATTTCTGAAAACTAGACACCCAGGGCAATTCAGGATGGGGTGACTCGTCTGCCTACCCCCAGGTTTTGTTACCCAGAATCCCTTACAAACATACAAATTTGACCAAAAAAACACATTTTCCTCACATTTCTGTGGTGGAAAGTTCTGGAATCTGCGTGGATCAACAAATTTCCACGCACCCAGCGTGCCCCCAGGTCTCCCAAAAAAAATGGTACCTCACTTGCATGGGTAGGCATAGTGGCTGCGACATGAAACAGCGCAAAACGCAGCATGGTCGCACCTCAATTTCCCAGTGAAATTTAGCACGATTCGGACAAAAAGACTACCTTTTGTTTTTGCGCCGTAGCTCTGCCAGCACCTAGGGAACCCTAGCAAACCTATACATTTCTGAAAACTAGACACCCAGGGCAATTCAGGATGGGGTGACTCGTCTGCCTACCCCCAGGTTTTGTTACCCAGAATCCCTTTCAAACAAAAAAATGTAACCAAAAAAACACATTTTCCTCACATTTCTGTGGTGGAAAGTTCTGGAATCTGCGTGGATCAACAAATTTCCATCCACCCAGTGTGCCCCCCGGTCTCCCGAAAAAAATGGTACCTCACTTGCGTGGGTAGGCATAGTGGCTGCGACATGAAACAGCGCAAAACGCAGCATGGTCGCACCTCAATTTCCCAGTGAAATTTTGCACGATTCGGACAAAAAGACTACCTTTTGTTTTTGCGCCGTAGCTCTGCCAGCACCTAGGGAAACCTAGCAAACCTATACATTTCTGAAAACTAGACACCCAGGGCAATTCAGGATGGGGTGACTCGTCTGCCTACCCCCAGGTTTTGTTACCCAGAATCCCTTTCAAACAAAAAAATTTGACCAAAAAAACACATTTTCCTCACATTTCTGTGGTGGAAAGTTCTGGAATCTGCGTGGATCAACAAATTTCCACCCACCCAGCGTGCCCCCAGGTCTCCCGAAAACAATGGTACCTCACTTGTGTGGGTCGGCCTTGTGCCTACGACGGGAAACGGCACAAAATGCAACGTGGTCGCTCCTCAATTTCCCAGTGAAATCTTAAGCTCTTTGGACAAAGAGACTACCTTTTGTTTTTGAGCCGTAGCTCAACCAGCACCTAGGGAAACCTAGCAAACCTATACATTTTTGAAAACTAGACACCCAGGGCAATTCAGGATGGGGTGACTCGTCTGCCTACCCCCAGGTTTTGTTACCCAGAATCCCTTGCAAACATAAATATTTGACCAAAAAAACACATTTTCCTCACATTTCTGTGGTGGAAAGTTCTGGAATCTGCGTGGATCAACAAATTTCCACCCACCCAGCGTGCCCCTAGGTCTCCCGAAAAAAATGGTACCTCACTTGCGTGGGTAGGCATAGTGGCTGCGACATGAAACCGCGCAAAACGCAGCATGGTCGCATCTCAATTTCCCAGTGAAATTTAGCACGATTCGGACAAAAAGACTACCTTTTGTTTTTGCGCCGTAGCTCTGCCAGCACCTAGGGAAACCTAGCAACCCTATACATTTTTGAAAACTAGACAACCTGGGAAATTCAGGATGGGGTGACTCGTCTGCCTACCCCCAGGTTTTGTTACCCAGAATCCCTTTCAAACAAAAAAATTTGACCAAAAAAACACATTTTCCTCACATTTCTGTGGTGGAAAGTTCTGGAATCTGCGTGGATCAACAAATTTCCACCCACCCAGCGTGCCCCCAGGTCTCCCGAAAAAAATGGTACCCCACTTGCGTGGGTAGGCATAGTGGCTGCGACATGAAACAGCGCAAAACGCAGCATGGTCGCACCTCAATTTCCCAGTGAAATTTTGCACGATTTGGACAAAAAGACTACCTTTTGTTTTTGCGCCGTAGCTCTGCCAGCACCTAGGGAAACCTAGCAAACCTATACATTTCTGAAAACTAGACACCCAGGGCAATTCAGGATGGGGTGACTCGTCTGCCTACCCCCAGGTTTTGTTACCCAGAATCCCTTTCAAACAAAAAAATTTGACCAAAAAAACACATTTTCCTCACATTTCTGTGGTGGAAAGTTCTGGAATCTGCGTGGATCAACAAATTTCCATCCATCCAGTGTGCCCCCAGGTCTCCCGAAAAAAATGGTACCTCACTTGCGTGGGTAGGCATAGTGGCTGCGACATGAAACAGCGCAAAACGCAGCATGGTCGCACCTCAATTTCCCAGTGAAATTTAGCACGATTCGGACAAAAAGACTACCTTTTGTTTTTGCGCCGTAGCTCTGCCAGCACCTAGGGAACCCTAGCAAACCTATACATTTCTGAAAACTAGACACCCAGGGCAATTCAGGATGGGGTGACTCGTCTGCCTACCCCCAGGTTTTGTTACCCAGAATCCCTTTCAAACAAAAAAATGTAACCAAAAAAACACATTTTCCTCACATTTCTGTGGTGGAAAGTTCTGGAATCTGCGTGGATCAACAAATTTCCATCCACCCAGTGTGCCCCCAGGTCTCCCGAAAAAAATGGTACCTCACTTGCGTGGGTAGGCATAGTGGCTGCGACATGAAACAGCGCAAAACGCAGCATGGTCGCACCTCAATTTCCCAGTGAAATTTTGCACGATTCGGACAAAAAGACTACCTTTTGTTTTTGCGCCGTAGCTCTGCCAGCACCTAGGGAAACCTAGCAAACCTATACATTTCTGAAAACTAGACACCCAGGGCAATTCAGGATGGGGTGACTCGTCTGCCTACCCCCAGGTTTTGTTACCCAGAATCCCTTTCAAACAAAAACATTTGACCAAAAAAACACATTTTCCTCACATTTCTGTGGTGGAAAGTTCTGGAATCTGCGTGGATCAACAAATTTCCATGCACCCAGTGTGCCCCCAGGTCTCCCGAAAAAAATGGTACCTCACTTGCGTGGGTAGGCATAGTGGCTGCGACATGAAACAGCGCAAAACGCAGCATGGTCGCACCTCAATTTCCCAGTGAAATTTAGCACGATTCGGACAAAAAGACTACCTTTTGTTTTTACGCCGTAGCTCTGCCAGCACCTAGGGAAACCTAGCAAACCTATACATTTCTAAAAACTAGACACCCAGGGCAATTCAGGATGGGGTGACTCGTCTGCCTACCCCCAGGTTTTGTTACCCAGAATCCCTTACAAACATAAAAATTTGACCACAAAAACACATTTTCCTCACATTTCTGTGGTGGAAAGTTCTGGAATCTGCGTGGATCAACAAATTTCCACCCACCCAGCGTGCCCCCAGGTCTCCCGAAAAAAATGGTACCTCACTTGCGTGGGTAGGCATAGTGGCTGCGACATGAAACAGCGCAAAACGCAGCATGGTCGCACCTCAATTTCCCAGTGAAATTTTGCACGATTCGGACAAAAAGACTACCTTTTGTTTTTGCGCCGTAGCTCTGCCAGCACCTAGGGAAACCTAGCAAACCTATACATTTCTGAAAACTAGACACCCAGGGCAATTCAGGATGGGGTGACTCGTCTGCCTACCCCCAGGTTTTGTTACCCAGAATCCCTTTCAAACAAAAAAATTTAACCAAAAAAACACATTTTCCTCACATTTCTGTGGTGGAAAGTTCTGGAATCTGCGTGGATCAACAAATTTCCATCCACCCAGTGTGCCCCCAGGTCTCCCGAAAAAAATGGTACCTCACTTGCGTGGGTAGGCATAGTGGCTGCGACATGAAACAGCGCAAAACGCAGCATGGTCGCACCTCAATTTCCCAGTGAAATTTTGCACGATTCGGACAAAAAGACTACCTTTTGTTTTTGCGCCGTAGCTCTGCCAGCACCTAGGGAAACCTAGCAAACCTATACATTTCTGAAAACTAGACACCCAGGGCAATTCAGGATGGGGTGACTCGTCTGCCTACCCCCAGGTTTTGTTACCCAGAATCCCTTTCAAACAAAAAAATTTAACCAAAAAAACACATTTTCCTCACATTTCTGTGGTGGAAAGTTCTGGAATCTGCGTGGATCAACAAATTTCCACCCACCCAGCGTGCCCCCAGGTCTCCCGAAAAAAATGGTACCTCACTTGCATGGGCAGGCATAGTGGCTGCGACATGAAACAGCGCAAAACGCAGCATGGTCGCACCTCAATTTCCCAGTGAAATTTAGCACGATTCGGACAAAAAGACTACCTTTTGTTTTTGCGCCGTAGCTCTGCCAGCACCTAGGGAAACCTAGCAAACCTATAAATTTCTGAAAACTAGACACCCAGGGCAATTCAGGATGGGGTGACTCGTCTGCCTACCCCCAGGTTTTGTTACCCAGAATCCCTTTCAAACAAAAAAATTTAACCAAAAAAACACATTTTCCTCACATTTCTGTGGTGGAAAGTTCTGGAATCTGCGTGGATCAACAAATTTCCACCCACCCAGCGTGCCCCCAGGTCTCCCGAAAAAAATGGTACCTCACTTGCATGGGCAGGCATAGTGGCTGCGACATGAAACAGCGCAAAACGCAGCATGGTCGCACCTCAATTTCCCAGTGAAATTTAGCACGATTCGGACAAAAAGACTACCTTTTGTTTTTGCGCCGTAGCTCTGCCAGCACCTAGGGAAACCTAGCAAACCTATAAATTTCTGAAAACTAGACACCCAGGGCAATTCAGGATGGGGTGACTCGTCTGCCTACCCCCAGGTTTTGTTACCCAGAATCCCTTACAAACATAAAAATTTGACCAAAAAAACACATTTTCCTCACATTTCTGTGGTGGAAAGTTCTGGAATCTGCGTGGATCAACAAATTACCACCCACCCAGCGTGCCCCCAGGTCTCCCGAAAAAAATGGTACCTCACTTGCGTGGGTAGGCATAGTGGCTGCGACATGAAACAGCGCAAAACGCAGCATGGTCGCACCTCAATTTCCCAGTGAAATTTTGCACGATTCGGACAAAAAGACTACCTTTTGTTTTTGCGCCGTAGCTCTGCCAGCACCTAGGGAAACCTAGCAAACCTATACATTTCTGAAAACTAGACACCCAGGGCAATTCAGGATGGGGTGACTCGTCTGCCTACCCCCAGGTTTTGTTACCCAGAATCCCTTACAAACATACAAATTTGACCAAAAAAACACATTTTCCTCACATTTCTGTGGTGGAAAGTTCTGGAATCTGCGTGGATCAACAAATTTCCACGCACCCAGCGTGCCCCCAGGTCTCCCAAAAAAAATGGTACCTCACTTGCATGGGTAGGCATAGTGGCTGCGACATGAAACAGCGCAAAACGCAGCATGGTCGCACCTCAATTTCCCAGTGAAATTTAGCACGATTCGGACAAAAAGACTACCTTTTGTTTTTGCGCCGTAGCTCTGCCAGCACCTAGGGAACCCTAGCAAACCTATACATTTCTGAAAACTAGACACCCAGGGCAATTCAGGATGGGGTGACTCGTCTGCCTACCCCCAGGTTTTGTTACCCAGAATCCCTTTCAAACAAAAAAATGTAACCAAAAAAACACATTTTCCTCACATTTCTGTGGTGGAAAGTTCTGGAATCTGCGTGGATCAACAAATTTCCATCCACCCAGTGTGCCCCCAGGTCTCCCGAAAAAAATGGTACCTCACTTGCGTGGGTAGGCATAGTGGCTGCGACATGAAACAGCGCAAAACGCAGCATGGTCGCACCTCAATTTCCCAGTGAAATTTTGCACGATTCGGACAAAAAGACTACCTTTTGTTTTTGCGCCGTAGCTCTGCCAGCACCTAGGGAAACCTAGCAAACCTATACATTTCTGAAAACTAGACACCCAGGGCAATTCAGGATGGGGTGACTCGTCTGCCTACCCCCAGGTTTTGTTACCCAGAATCCCTTTCAAACAAAAACATTTGACCAAAAAAACACATTTTCCTCACATTTCTGTGGTGGAAAGTTCTGGAATCTGCGTGGATCAACAAATTTCCATGCACCCAGTGTGCCCCCAGGTCTCCCGAAAAAAATGGTACCTCACTTGCGTGGGTAGGCATAGTGGCTGCGACATGAAACAGCGCAAAACGCAGCATGGTTGCACCTCAATTTCCCAGTGAAATTTTGCACGATTCGGACAAAAAGACTACCTTTTGTTTTTGCGCCGTAGCTCTGCCAGCACCTAGGGAAACCTAGCAAACCTATACATTTCTGAAAACTAGACACCCAGGGCAATTCAGGATGGGGTGACTCGTCTGCCTACCCCCAGGTTTTGTTACCCAGAATCCCTTTCAAACAAAAACATTTGACCAAAAAAACACATTTTCCTCACATTTCTGTGGTGGAAAGTTCTGGAATCTGCGTGGATCAACAAATTTCCATGCACCCAGTGTGCCCCCAGGTCTCCCGAAAAAAATGGTACCTCACTTGCGTGGGTAGGCATAGTGGCTGCGACATGAAACAGCGCAAAACGCAGCATGGTCGCACCTCAATTTCCCAGTGAAATTTAGCACGATTCGGACAAAAAGACTACCTTTTGTTTTTACGCCGTAGCTCTGCCAGCACCTAGGGAAACCTAGCAAACCTATACATTTCTAAAAACTAGACACCCAGGGCAATTCAGGATGGGGTGACTCGTCTGCCTACCCCCAGGTTTTGTTACCCAGAATCCCTTACAAACATAAAAATTTGACCACAAAAACACATTTTCCTCACATTTCTGTGGTGGAAAGTTCTGGAATCTGCGTGGATCAACAAATTTCCACCCACCCAGCGTGCCCCCAGGTCTCCCGAAAAAAATGGTACCTCACTTGCGTGGGTAGGCATAGTGGCTGCGACATGAAACAGCGCAAAACGCAGCATGGTCGCACCTCAATTTCCCAGTGAAATTTTGCACGATTCGGACAAAAAGACTACCTTTTGTTTTTGCGCCGTAGCTCTGCCAGCACCTAGGGAAACCTAGCAAACCTATACATTTCTGAAAACTAGACACCCAGGGCAATTCAGGATGGGGTGACTCGTCTGCCTACCCCCAGGTTTTGTTACCCAGAATCCCTTTCAAACAAAAAAATTTGACCAAAAAAACACATTTTCCTCACATTTCTGTGGTGGAAAGTTCTGGAATCTGCGTGGATCAACAAATTTCCACCCACCCAGCGTGCCCCCAGGTCTCCCGAAAAAAATGGTACCTCACTTGCATGGGCAGGCATAGTGGCTGCGACATGAAACAGCGCAAAACGCAGCATGGTCGCACCTCAATTTCCCAGTGAAATTTAGCACGATTCGGACAAAAAGACTACCTTTTGTTTTTGCGCCGTAGCTCTGCCAGCACCTAGGGAAACCTAGCAAACCTATAAATTTCTGAAAACTAGACACCCAGGGCAATTCAGGATGGGGTGACTCGTCTGCCTACCCCCAGGTTTTGTTACCCAGAATCCCTTACAAACATAAAAATTTGACCAAAAAAACACATTTTCCTCACATTTCTGTGGTGGAAAGTTCTGGAATCTGCGTGGATCAACAAATTACCACCCACCCAGCGTGCCCCCAGGTCTCCCGAAAAAAATGGTACCTCACTTGCGTGGGTAGGCATAGTGGCTGCGACATGAAACAGCGCAAAACGCAGCATGGTCGCACCTCAATTTCCCAGTGAAATTTTGCACGATTCGGACAAAAAGACTACCTTTTGTTTTTGCGCCGTAGCTCTGCCAGCACCTAGGGAAACCTAGCAAACCTATACATTTCTGAAAACTAGACACCCAGGGCAATTCAGGATGGGGTGACTCGTCTGCCTACCCCCAGGTTTTGTTACCCAGAATCCCTTACAAACATACAAATTTGACCAAAAAAACACATTTTCCTCACATTTCTGTGGTGGAAAGTTCTGGAATCTGCGTGGATCAACAAATTTCCACGCACCCAGCGTGCCCCCAGGTCTCCCAAAAAAAATGGTACCTCACTTGCATGGGTAGGCATAGTGGCTGCGACATGAAACAGCGCAAAACGCAGCATGGTCGCAGCTCAATTTCCCAGTGAAATTTAGCACGATTCGGACAAAAAGACTACCTTTTGTTTTTGCGCCGTAGCTCTGCCAGCACCTAGGGAACCCTAGCAAACCTATACATTTCTGAAAACTAGACACCCAGGGCAATTCAGGATGGGGTGACTCGTCTGCCTACCCCCAGGTTTTGTTACCCAGAATCCCTTTCAAACAAAAAAATGTAACCAAAAAAACACATTTTCCTCACATTTCTGTGGTGGAAAGTTCTGGAATCTGCGTGGATCAACAAATTTCCATCCACCCAGTGTGCCCCCAGGTCTCCCGAAAAAAATGGTACCTCACTTGCGTGGGTAGGCATAGTGGCTGCGACATGAAACAGCGCAAAACGCAGCATGGTCGCACCTCAATTTCCCAGTGAAATTTTGCACGATTCGGACAAAAAGACTACCTTTTGTTTTTGCGCCGTAGCTCTGCCAGCACCTAGGGAAACCTAGCAAACCTATACATTTCTGAAAACTAGACACCCAGGGCAATTCAGGATGGGGTGACTCGTCTGCCTACCCCCAGGTTTTGTTACCCAGAATCCCTTTCAAACAAAAACATTTGACCAAAAAAACACATTTTCCTCACATTTCTGTGGTGGAAAGTTCTGGAATCTGCGTGGATCAACAAATTTACATGCACCCAGTGTGCCCCCAGGTCTCCCGAAAAAAATGGTACCTCACTTGCGTGGGTAGGCATAGTGGCTGCGACATGAAACAGCGCAAAACGCAGCATGGTCGCACCTCAATTTCCCAGTGAAATTTAGCACGATTCGGACAAAAAGACTACCTTTTGTTTTTACGCCGTAGCTCTGCCAGCACCTAGGGAAACCTAGCAAACCTATACATTTCTAAAAACTAGACACCCAGGGCAATTCAGGATGGGGTGACTCGTCTGCCTACCCCCAGGTTTTGTTACCCAGAATCCCTTACAAACATAAAAATTTGACCACAAAAACACATTTTCCTCACATTTCTGTGGTGGAAAGTTCTGGAATCTGCGTGGATCAACAAATTTCCACCCACCCAGCGTGCCCCCAGGTCTCCCGAAAAAAATGGTACCTCACTTGCGTGGGTAGGCATAGTGGCTGCGACATGAAACAGCGCAAAACGCAGCATGGTCGCACCTCAATTTCCCAGTGAAATTTTGCACGATTCGGACAAAAAGACTACCTTTTGTTTTTGCGCCGTAGCTCTGCCAGCACCTAGGGAAACCTAGCAAACCTATACATTTCTGAAAACTAGACACCCAGGGCAATTCAGGATGGGGTGACTCGTCTGCCTACCCCCAGGTTTTGTTACCCAGAATCCCTTTCAAACAAAAAAATTTAACCAAAAAAACACATTTTCCTCACATTTCTGTGGTGGAAAGTTCTGGAATCTGCGTGGATCAACAAATTTCCATCCACCCAGTGTGCACCCAGGTCTCCCGAAAAAAATGGTACCTCACTTGCGTGGGTAGGCATAGTGGCTGCGACATGAAACAGCGCAAAACGCAGCATGGTCGCACCTCAATTTCCCAGTGAAATTTAGCACGATTCGGACAAAAAGACTACCTTTTGTTTTTGCGCCGTAGCTCTGCCAGCACCTAGGGAAACCTAGCAAACCTATAAATTTCTGAAAACTAGACACCCAGGGCAATTCAGGATGGGGTGACTCGTCTGCCTACCCCCAGGTTTTGTTACCCAGAATCCCTTACAAACATAAAAATTTGACCAAAAAAACACATTTTCCTCACATTTCTGTGGTGGAAAGTTCTGGAATCTGCGTGGATCAACAAATTACCACCCACCCAGCGTGCCCCCAGGTCTCCCGAAAAAAATGGTACCTCACTTGCGTGGGTAGGCATAGTGGCTGCGACATGAAACAGCGCAAAACGCAGCATGGTCGCACCTCATTTTCCCAGTGAAATTTTGCACGATTCGGACAAAAAGACTACCTTTTGTTTTTGCGCCGTAGCTCTGCCAGCACCTAGGGAAACCTAGCAAACCTATACATTTCTGAAAACTAGACACCCAGGGCAATTCAGGATGGGGTGACTCGTCTGCCTACCCCCAGGTTTTGTTACCCAGAATCCCTTACAAACATAAAAATTTGACCAAAAAAACACATTTTCCTCACATTTCTGTGGTGGAAAGTTCTGGAATCTGCGTGGATCAACAAATTACCACCCACCCAGCGTGCCCCCAGGTCTCCCGAAAAAAATGGTACCTCACTTGCGTGGGTAGGCATAGTGGCTGCGACATGAAACAGCGCAAAACGCAGCATGGTCGCACCTCAATTTCCAAGTGAAATTTAGCACGATTCGGACAAAAAGACTACCTTTTGTTTTTGCGCCGTAGCTCTGCCAGCACCTAGGGAAACCTAGCAAACCTATACAGTTTTTGAAAACTACCCAGGGCAATTCAGGATGGGGTGACTCGTCTGCCTACCCCCAGGTTTTGTTACCCAGAATCCCTTACAAACATAAAAATGTGACCACAAAAACACATTTTCCTCACATTTCTGTGGTGGAAAGTTCTGGAATCTGCGTGGATCAACAAATTTCCACCCACCCAGCGTGCCCCCAGGTCTCCCGAAAAAAATGGTACCTCACTTGCGTGGGTAGGCATAGTGGCTGCGACATGAAACAGCGCAAAACGCAGCATGGTCGCACCTCAATTTCCCAGTGAAATTTTGCACGATTCGGACAAAAAGACTACCTTTTGTTTTTGCGCCGTAGCTCTGCCAGCACCTAGGGAAACCTAGCAAACCTATACATTTCTGAAAACTAGACACCCAGGGCAATTCAGGATGGGGTGACTCGTCTGCCTACCCCCAGGTTTTGTTACCCAGAATCCCTTTCAAACAAAAAAATTTAACCAAAAAAACACATTTTCCTCACATTTCTGTGGTGGAAAGTTCTGGAATCTGCGTGGATCAACAAATTTCCATCCACCCAGTGTGCCCCCAGGTCTCCCGAAAAAAATGGTACCTCACTTGCGTGGGTAGGCATAGTGGCTGCGACATGAAACAGCGCAAAACGCAGCATGGTCGCACCTCAATTTCCCAGTGAAATTTTGCACGATTCGGACAAAAAGACTACCTTTTGTTTTTGCGCCGTAGCTCTGCCAGCACCTAGGGAACCCTAGCAAACCTATACATTTCTGAAAACTAGACACCCAGGGCAATTCAGGATGGGGTGACTCGTCTGCCTACCCCCAGGTTTTGTTACCCAGAATCCCTTTCAAACAAAAAAATTTAACCAAAAAAACACATTTTCCTCACATTTCTGTGGTGGAAAGTTCTGGAATCTGCGTGGATCAACAAATTTCCATCCACCCAGTGTGCCCCCAGGTCTCCCGAAAAAAATGGTACCTCACTTGCGTGGGTAGGCATAGTGGCTGCGACATGAAACAGCGCAAAACGCAGCATGGTCGCACCTCAATTTCCCAGTGAAATTTTGCACGATTCGGACAAAAAGACTACCTTTTGTTTTTGCGCCGTAGCTCTGCCAGCACCTAGGGAAACCTAGCAAACCTATACATTTCTGAAAACTAGACACCCAGGGCAATTCAGGATGGGGTGACTCGTCTGCCTACCCCCAGGTTTTGTTACCCAGAATCCCTTTCAAACAAACAAATTTGACCAAAAAAACACATTTTCCTCACATTTCTGTGGTGGAAAGTTCTGGAATCTGCGTGGATCAACAAATTTCCACCCACCCAGCGTGCCCCCAGGTCTCCCGAAAAAAATGGTACCTCACTTGCATGGGCAGGCATAGTGGCTGCGACATGAAACAGCGCAAAACGCAGCATGGTCGCACCTCAATTTCCCAGTGAAATTTAGCACGATTCGGACAAAAAGACTACCTTTTGTTTTTGCGCCGTAGCTCTGCCAGCACCTAGGGAAACCTAGCAAACCTATAAATTTCTGAAAACTAGACACCCAGGGCAATTCAGGATGGGGTGACTCGTCTGCCTACCCCCAGGTTTTGTTACCCAGAATCCCTTACAAACATAAAAATTTGACCAAAAAAACACATTTTCCTCACATTTCTGTGGTGGAAAGTTCTGGAATCTGCGTGGATCAACAAATTACCACCCACCCAGCGTGCCCCCAGGTCTCCCGAAAAAAATGGTACCTCACTTGCGTGGGTAGGCATAGTGGCTGCGACATGAAACAGCGCAAAACGCAGCATGGTCGCACCTCAATTTCCCAGTGAAATTTTGCACGATTCGGACAAAAAGACTACCTTTTGTTTTTGCGCCGTAGCTCTGCCAGCACCTAGGGAACCCTAGCAAACCTATACATTTCTGAAAACTAGACACCCAGGGCAATTCAGGATGGGGTGACTCGTCTGCCTACCCCCAGGTTTTGTTACCCAGAATCCCTTTCAAACAAAAAAATGTAACCAAAAAAACACATTTTCCTCACATTTCTGTGGTGGAAAGTTCTGGAATCTGCGTGGATCAACAAATTTCCATCCACCCAGTGTGCCCCCAGGTCTCCCGAAAAAAATGGTACCTCACTTGCGTGGGTAGGCATAGTGGCTGCGACATGAAACAGCGCAAAACGCAGCATGGTCGCACCTCAATTTCCCAGTGAAATTTTGCACGATTCGGACAAAAAGACTACCTTTTGTTTTTGCGCCGTAGCTCTGCCAGCACCTAGGGAAACCTAGCAAACCTATACATTTCTGAAAACTAGACACCCAGGGCAATTCAGGATGGGGTGACTCGTCTGCCTACCCCCAGGTTTTGTTACCCAGAATCCCTTTCAAACAAAAACATTTGACCAAAAAAACACATTTTCCTCACATTTCTGTGGTGGAAAGTTCTGGAATCTGCGTGGATCAACAAATTTACATGCACCCAGTGTGCCCCCAGGTCTCCCGAAAAAAATGGTACCTCACTTGCGTGGGTAGGCATAGTGGCTGCGACATGAAACAGCGCAAAACGCAGCATGGTCGCACCTCAATTTCCCAGTGAAATTTAGCACGATTCGGACAAAAAGACTACCTTTTGTTTTTACGCCGTAGCTCTGCCAGCACCTAGGGAAACCTAGCAAACCTATACATTTCTAAAAACTAGACACCCAGGGCAATTCAGGATGGGGTGACTCGTCTGCCTACCCCCAGGTTTTGTTACCCAGAATCCCTTACAAACATAAAAATTTGACCACAAAAACACATTTTCCTCACATTTCTGTGGTGGAAAGTTCTGGAATCTGCGTGGATCAACAAATTTCCACCCACCCAGCGTGCCCCCAGGTCTCCCGAAAAAAATGGTACCTCACTTGCGTGGGTAGGCATAGTGGCTGCGACATGAAACAGCGCAAAACGCAGCATGGTCGCACCTCAATTTCCCAGTGAAATTTTGCACGATTCGGACAAAAAGACTACCTTTTGTTTTTGCGCCGTAGCTCTGCCAGCACCTAGGGAAACCTAGCAAACCTATACATTTCTGAAAACTAGACACCCAGGGCAATTCAGGATGGGGTGACTCGTCTGCCTACCCCCAGGTTTTGTTACCCAGAATCCCTTTCAAACAAAAAAATTTAACCAAAAAAACACATTTTCCTCACATTTCTGTGGTGGAAAGTTCTGGAATCTGCGTGGATCAACAAATTTCCATCCACCCAGTGTGCACCCAGGTCTCCCGAAAAAAATGGTACCTCACTTGCGTGGGTAGGCATAGTGGCTGCGACATGAAACAGCGCAAAACGCAGCATGGTCGCACCTCAATTTCCCAGTGAAATTTAGCACGATTCGGACAAAAAGACTACCTTTTGTTTTTGCGCCGTAGCTCTGCCAGCACCTAGGGAAACCTAGCAAACCTATACATTTCTGAAAACTAGACACCCAGGGCAATTCAGGATGGGGTGACTCGTCTGCCTACCCCCAGGTTTTGTTACCCAGAATCCCTTTCAAACAAAAAAATTTAACCAAAAAAACACATTTTCCTCACATTTCTGTGGTGGAAAGTTCTGGAATCTGCGTGGATCAACAAATTTCCACCCACCCAGCGTGCCCCCAGGTCTCCCGAAAAAAATGGTACCTCACTTGCATGGGCAGGCATAGTGGCTGCGACATGAAACAGCGCAAAACGCAGCATGGTCGCACCTCAATTTCCCAGTGAAATTTAGCACGATTCGGACAAAAAGACTACCTTTTGTTTTTGCGCCGTAGCTCTGCCAGCACCTAGGGAAACCTAGCAAACCTATAAATTTCTGAAAACTAGACACCCAGGGCAATTCAGGATGGGGTGACTCGTCTGCCTACCCCCAGGTTTTGTTACCCAGAATCCCTTTCAAACAAAAAAATTTAACCAAAAAAACACATTTTCCTCACATTTCTGTGGTGGAAAGTTCTGGAATCTGCGTGGATCAACAAATTTCCACCCACCCAGCGTGCCCCCAGGTCTCCCGAAAAAAATGGTACCTCACTTGCATGGGCAGGCATAGTGGCTGCGACATGAAACAGCGCAAAACGCAGCATGGTCGCACCTCAATTTCCCAGTGAAATTTAGCACGATTCGGACAAAAAGACTACCTTTTGTTTTTGCGCCGTAGCTCTGCCAGCACCTAGGGAAACCTAGCAAACCTATAAATTTCTGAAAACTAGACACCCAGGGCAATTCAGGATGGGGTGACTCGTCTGCCTACCCCCAGGTTTTGTTACCCAGAATCCCTTACAAACATAAAAATTTGACCAAAAAAACACATTTTCCTCACATTTCTGTGGTGGAAAGTTCTGGAATCTGCGTGGATCAACAAATTACCACCCACCCAGCGTGCCCCCAGGTCTCCCGAAAAAAATGGTACCTCACTTGCGTGGGTAGGCATAGTGGCTGCGACATGAAACAGCGCAAAACGCAGCATGGTCGCACCTCAATTTCCCAGTGAAATTTTGCACGATTCGGACAAAAAGACTACCTTTTGTTTTTGCGCCGTAGCTCTGCCAGCACCTAGGGAAACCTAGCAAACCTATACATTTCTGAAAACTAGACACCCAGGGCAATTCAGGATGGGGTGACTCGTCTGCCTACCCCCAGGTTTTGTTACCCAGAATCCCTTACAAACATACAAATTTGACCAAAAAAACACATTTTCCTCACATTTCTGTGGTGGAAAGTTCTGGAATCTGCGTGGATCAACAAATTTCCACGCACCCAGCGTGCCCCCAGGTCTCCCAAAAAAAATGGTACCTCACTTGCATGGGTAGGCATAGTGGCTGCGACATGAAACAGCGCAAAACGCAGCATGGTCGCACCTCAATTTCCCAGTGAAATTTAGCACGATTCGGACAAAAAGACTACCTTTTGTTTTTGCGCCGTAGCTCTGCCAGCACCTAGGGAACCCTAGCAAACCTATACATTTCTGAAAACTAGACACCCAGGGCAATTCAGGATGGGGTGACTCGTCTGCCTACCCCCAGGTTTTGTTACCCAGAATCCCTTTCAAACAAAAAAATGTAACCAAAAAAACACATTTTCCTCACATTTCTGTGGTGGAAAGTTCTGGAATCTGCGTGGATCAACAAATTTCCATCCACCCAGTGTGCCCCCAGGTCTCCCGAAAAAAATGGTACCTCACTTGCGTGGGTAGGCATAGTGGCTGCGACATGAAACAGCGCAAAACGCAGCATGGTCGCACCTCAATTTCCCAGTGAAATTTTGCACGATTCGGACAAAAAGACTACCTTTTGTTTTTGCGCCGTAGCTCTGCCAGCACCTAGGGAAACCTAGCAAACCTATACATTTCTGAAAACTAGACACCCAGGGCAATTCAGGATGGGGTGACTCGTCTGCCTACCCCCAGGTTTTGTTACCCAGAATCCCTTTCAAACAAAAACATTTGACCAAAAAAACACATTTTCCTCACATTTCTGTGGTGGAAAGTTCTGGAATCTGCGTGGATCAACAAATTTCCATGCACCCAGTGTGCCCCCAGGTCTCCCGAAAAAAATGGTACCTCACTTGCGTGGGTAGGCATAGTGGCTGCGACATGAAACAGCGCAAAACGCAGCATGGTTGCACCTCAATTTCCCAGTGAAATTTTGCACGATTCGGACAAAAAGACTACCTTTTGTTTTTGCGCCGTAGCTCTGCCAGCACCTAGGGAAACCTAGCAAACCTATACATTTCTGAAAACTAGACACCCAGGGCAATTCAGGATGGGGTGACTCGTCTGCCTACCCCCAGGTTTTGTTACCCAGAATCCCTTTCAAACAAAAACATTTGACCAAAAAAACACATTTTCCTCACATTTCTGTGGTGGAAAGTTCTGGAATCTGCGTGGATCAACAAATTTCCATGCACCCAGTGTGCCCCCAGGTCTCCCGAAAAAAATGGTACCTCACTTGCGTGGGTAGGCATAGTGGCTGCGACATGAAACAGCGCAAAACGCAGCATGGTCGCACCTCAATTTCCCAGTGAAATTTAGCACGATTCGGACAAAAAGACTACCTTTTGTTTTTACGCCGTAGCTCTGCCAGCACCTAGGGAAACCTAGCAAACCTATACATTTCTAAAAACTAGACACCCAGGGCAATTCAGGATGGGGTGACTCGTCTGCCTACCCCCAGGTTTTGTTACCCAGAATCCCTTACAAACATAAAAATTTGACCACAAAAACACATTTTCCTCACATTTCTGTGGTGGAAAGTTCTGGAATCTGCGTGGATCAACAAATTTCCACCCACCCAGCGTGCCCCCAGGTCTCCCGAAAAAAATGGTACCTCACTTGCGTGGGTAGGCATAGTGGCTGCGACATGAAACAGCGCAAAACGCAGCATGGTCGCACCTCAATTTCCCAGTGAAATTTTGCACGATTCGGACAAAAAGACTACCTTTTGTTTTTGCGCCGTAGCTCTGCCAGCACCTAGGGAAACCTAGCAAACCTATACATTTCTGAAAACTAGACACCCAGGGCAATTCAGGATGGGGTGACTCGTCTGCCTACCCCCAGGTTTTGTTACCCAGAATCCCTTTCAAACAAAAAAATTTGACCAAAAAAACACATTTTCCTCACATTTCTGTGGTGGAAAGTTCTGGAATCTGCGTGGATCAACAAATTTCCACCCACCCAGCGTGCCCCCAGGTCTCCCGAAAAAAATGGTACCTCACTTGCATGGGCAGGCATAGTGGCTGCGACATGAAACAGCGCAAAACGCAGCATGGTCGCACCTCAATTTCCCAGTGAAATTTAGCACGATTCGGACAAAAAGACTACCTTTTGTTTTTGCGCCGTAGCTCTGCCAGCACCTAGGGAAACCTAGCAAACCTATAAATTTCTGAAAACTAGACACCCAGGGCAATTCAGGATGGGGTGACTCGTCTGCCTACCCCCAGGTTTTGTTACCCAGAATCCCTTACAAACATAAAAATTTGACCAAAAAAACACATTTTCCTCACATTTCTGTGGTGGAAAGTTCTGGAATCTGCGTGGATCAACAAATTACCACCCACCCAGCGTGCCCCCAGGTCTCCCGAAAAAAATGGTACCTCACTTGCGTGGGTAGGCATAGTGGCTGCGACATGAAACAGCGCAAAACGCAGCATGGTCGCACCTCAATTTCCCAGTGAAATTTTGCACGATTCGGACAAAAAGACTACCTTTTGTTTTTGCGCCGTAGCTCTGCCAGCACCTAGGGAAACCTAGCAAACCTATACATTTCTGAAAACTAGACACCCAGGGCAATTCAGGATGGGGTGACTCGTCTGCCTACCCCCAGGTTTTGTTACCCAGAATCCCTTACAAACATACAAATTTGACCAAAAAAACACATTTTCCTCACATTTCTGTGGTGGAAAGTTCTGGAATCTGCGTGGATCAACAAATTTCCACGCACCCAGCGTGCCCCCAGGTCTCCCAAAAAAAATGGTACCTCACTTGCATGGGTAGGCATAGTGGCTGCGACATGAAACAGCGCAAAACGCAGCATGGTCGCAGCTCAATTTCCCAGTGAAATTTAGCACGATTCGGACAAAAAGACTACCTTTTGTTTTTGCGCCGTAGCTCTGCCAGCACCTAGGGAACCCTAGCAAACCTATACATTTCTGAAAACTAGACACCCAGGGCAATTCAGGATGGGGTGACTCGTCTGCCTACCCCCAGGTTTTGTTACCCAGAATCCCTTTCAAACAAAAAAATGTAACCAAAAAAACACATTTTCCTCACATTTCTGTGGTGGAAAGTTCTGGAATCTGCGTGGATCAACAAATTTCCATCCACCCAGTGTGCCCCCAGGTCTCCCGAAAAAAATGGTACCTCACTTGCGTGGGTAGGCATAGTGGCTGCGACATGAAACAGCGCAAAACGCAGCATGGTCGCACCTCAATTTCCCAGTGAAATTTTGCACGATTCGGACAAAAAGACTACCTTTTGTTTTTGCGCCGTAGCTCTGCCAGCACCTAGGGAAACCTAGCAAACCTATACATTTCTGAAAACTAGACACCCAGGGCAATTCAGGATGGGGTGACTCGTCTGCCTACCCCCAGGTTTTGTTACCCAGAATCCCTTTCAAACAAAAACATTTGACCAAAAAAACACATTTTCCTCACATTTCTGTGGTGGAAAGTTCTGGAATCTGCGTGGATCAACAAATTTACATGCACCCAGTGTGCCCCCAGGTCTCCCGAAAAAAATGGTACCTCACTTGCGTGGGTAGGCATAGTGGCTGCGACATGAAACAGCGCAAAACGCAGCATGGTCGCACCTCAATTTCCCAGTGAAATTTAGCACGATTCGGACAAAAAGACTACCTTTTGTTTTTACGCCGTAGCTCTGCCAGCACCTAGGGAAACCTAGCAAACCTATACATTTCTAAAAACTAGACACCCAGGGCAATTCAGGATGGGGTGACTCGTCTGCCTACCCCCAGGTTTTGTTACCCAGAATCCCTTACAAACATAAAAATTTGACCACAAAAACACATTTTCCTCACATTTCTGTGGTGGAAAGTTCTGGAATCTGCGTGGATCAACAAATTTCCACCCACCCAGCGTGCCCCCAGGTCTCCCGAAAAAAATGGTACCTCACTTGCGTGGGTAGGCATAGTGGCTGCGACATGAAACAGCGCAAAACGCAGCATGGTCGCACCTCAATTTCCCAGTGAAATTTTGCACGATTCGGACAAAAAGACTACCTTTTGTTTTTGCGCCGTAGCTCTGCCAGCACCTAGGGAAACCTAGCAAACCTATACATTTCTGAAAACTAGACACCCAGGGCAATTCAGGATGGGGTGACTCGTCTGCCTACCCCCAGGTTTTGTTACCCAGAATCCCTTTCAAACAAAAAAATTTAACCAAAAAAACACATTTTCCTCACATTTCTGTGGTGGAAAGTTCTGGAATCTGCGTGGATCAACAAATTTCCATCCACCCAGTGTGCACCCAGGTCTCCCGAAAAAAATGGTACCTCACTTGCGTGGGTAGGCATAGTGGCTGCGACATGAAACAGCGCAAAACGCAGCATGGTCGCACCTCAATTTCCCAGTGAAATTTAGCACGATTCGGACAAAAAGACTACCTTTTGTTTTTGCGCCGTAGCTCTGCCAGCACCTAGGGAAACCTAGCAAACCTATAAATTTCTGAAAACTAGACACCCAGGGCAATTCAGGATGGGGTGACTCGTCTGCCTACCCCCAGGTTTTGTTACCCAGAATCCCTTACAAACATAAAAATTTGACCAAAAAAACACATTTTCCTCACATTTCTGTGGTGGAAAGTTCTGGAATCTGCGTGGATCAACAAATTACCACCCACCCAGCGTGCCCCCAGGTCTCCCGAAAAAAATGGTACCTCACTTGCGTGGGTAGGCATAGTGGCTGCGACATGAAACAGCGCAAAACGCAGCATGGTCGCACCTCATTTTCCCAGTGAAATTTTGCACGATTCGGACAAAAAGACTACCTTTTGTTTTTGCGCCGTAGCTCTGCCAGCACCTAGGGAAACCTAGCAAACCTATACATTTCTGAAAACTAGACACCCAGGGCAATTCAGGATGGGGTGACTCGTCTGCCTACCCCCAGGTTTTGTTACCCAGAATCCCTTACAAACATAAAAATTTGACCAAAAAAACACATTTTCCTCACATTTCTGTGGTGGAAAGTTCTGGAATCTGCGTGGATCAACAAATTACCACCCACCCAGCGTGCCCCCAGGTCTCCCGAAAAAAATGGTACCTCACTTGCGTGGGTAGGCATAGTGGCTGCGACATGAAACAGCGCAAAACGCAGCATGGTCGCACCTCAATTTCCAAGTGAAATTTAGCACGATTCGGACAAAAAGACTACCTTTTGTTTTTGCGCCGTAGCTCTGCCAGCACCTAGGGAAACCTAGCAAACCTATACAGTTTTTGAAAACTACCCAGGGCAATTCAGGATGGGGTGACTCGTCTGCCTACCCCCAGGTTTTGTTACCCAGAATCCCTTACAAACATAAAAATGTGACCACAAAAACACATTTTCCTCACATTTCTGTGGTGGAAAGTTCTGGAATCTGCGTGGATCAACAAATTTCCACCCACCCAGCGTGCCCCCAGGTCTCCCGAAAAAAATGGTACCTCACTTGCGTGGGTAGGCATAGTGGCTGCGACATGAAACAGCGCAAAACGCAGCATGGTCGCACCTCAATTTCCCAGTGAAATTTTGCACGATTCGGACAAAAAGACTACCTTTTGTTTTTGCGCCGTAGCTCTGCCAGCACCTAGGGAAACCTAGCAAACCTATACATTTCTGAAAACTAGACACCCAGGGCAATTCAGGATGGGGTGACTCGTCTGCCTACCCCCAGGTTTTGTTACCCAGAATCCCTTTCAAACAAAAAAATTTAACCAAAAAAACACATTTTCCTCACATTTCTGTGGTGGAAAGTTCTGGAATCTGCGTGGATCAACAAATTTCCATCCACCCAGTGTGCCCCCAGGTCTCCCGAAAAAAATGGTACCTCACTTGCGTGGGTAGGCATAGTGGCTGCGACATGAAACAGCGCAAAACGCAGCATGGTCGCACCTCAATTTCCCAGTGAAATTTTGCACGATTCGGACAAAAAGACTACCTTTTGTTTTTGCGCCGTAGCTCTGCCAGCACCTAGGGAACCCTAGCAAACCTATACATTTCTGAAAACTAGACACCCAGGGCAATTCAGGATGGGGTGACTCGTCTGCCTACCCCCAGGTTTTGTTACCCAGAATCCCTTTCAAACAAAAAAATTTAACCAAAAAAACACATTTTCCTCACATTTCTGTGGTGGAAAGTTCTGGAATCTGCGTGGATCAACAAATTTCCATCCACCCAGTGTGCCCCCAGGTCTCCCGAAAAAAATGGTACCTCACTTGCGTGGGTAGGCATAGTGGCTGCGACATGAAACAGCGCAAAACGCAGCATGGTCGCACCTCAATTTCCCAGTGAAATTTTGCACGATTCGGACAAAAAGACTACCTTTTGTTTTTGCGCCGTAGCTCTGCCAGCACCTAGGGAAACCTAGCAAACCTATACATTTCTGAAAACTAGACACCCAGGGCAATTCAGGATGGGGTGACTCGTCTGCCTACCCCCAGGTTTTGTTACCCAGAATCCCTTTCAAACAAACAAATTTGACCAAAAAAACACATTTTCCTCACATTTCTGTGGTGGAAAGTTCTGGAATCTGCGTGGATCAACAAATTTCCACCCACCCAGCGTGCCCCCAGGTCTCCCGAAAAAAATGGTACCTCACTTGCATGGGCAGGCATAGTGGCTGCGACATGAAACAGCGCAAAACGCAGCATGGTCGCACCTCAATTTCCCAGTGAAATTTAGCACGATTCGGACAAAAAGACTACCTTTTGTTTTTGCGCCGTAGCTCTGCCAGCACCTAGGGAAACCTAGCAAACCTATAAATTTCTGAAAACTAGACACCCAGGGCAATTCAGGATGGGGTGACTCGTCTGCCTACCCCCAGGTTTTGTTACCCAGAATCCCTTACAAACATAAAAATTTGACCAAAAAAACACATTTTCCTCACATTTCTGTGGTGGAAAGTTCTGGAATCTGCGTGGATCAACAAATTACCACCCACCCAGCGTGCCCCCAGGTCTCCCGAAAAAAATGGTACCTCACTTGCGTGGGTAGGCATAGTGGCTGCGACATGAAACAGCGCAAAACGCAGCATGGTCGCACCTCAATTTCCCAGTGAAATTTTGCACGATTCGGACAAAAAGACTACCTTTTGTTTTTGCGCCGTAGCTCTGCCAGCACCTAGGGAACCCTAGCAAACCTATACATTTCTGAAAACTAGACACCCAGGGCAATTCAGGATGGGGTGACTCGTCTGCCTACCCCCAGGTTTTGTTACCCAGAATCCCTTTCAAACAAAAAAATGTAACCAAAAAAACACATTTTCCTCACATTTCTGTGGTGGAAAGTTCTGGAATCTGCGTGGATCAACAAATTTCCATCCACCCAGTGTGCCCCCAGGTCTCCCGAAAAAAATGGTACCTCACTTGCGTGGGTAGGCATAGTGGCTGCGACATGAAACAGCGCAAAACGCAGCATGGTCGCACCTCAATTTCCCAGTGAAATTTTGCACGATTCGGACAAAAAGACTACCTTTTGTTTTTGCGCCGTAGCTCTGCCAGCACCTAGGGAAACCTAGCAAACCTATACATTTCTGAAAACTAGACACCCAGGGCAATTCAGGATGGGGTGACTCGTCTGCCTACCCCCAGGTTTTGTTACCCAGAATCCCTTTCAAACAAAAACATTTGACCAAAAAAACACATTTTCCTCACATTTCTGTGGTGGAAAGTTCTGGAATCTGCGTGGATCAACAAATTTACATGCACCCAGTGTGCCCCCAGGTCTCCCGAAAAAAATGGTACCTCACTTGCGTGGGTAGGCATAGTGGCTGCGACATGAAACAGCGCAAAACGCAGCATGGTCGCACCTCAATTTCCCAGTGAAATTTAGCACGATTCGGACAAAAAGACTACCTTTTGTTTTTACGCCGTAGCTCTGCCAGCACCTAGGGAAACCTAGCAAACCTATACATTTCTAAAAACTAGACACCCAGGGCAATTCAGGATGGGGTGACTCGTCTGCCTACCCCCAGGTTTTGTTACCCAGAATCCCTTACAAACATAAAAATTTGACCACAAAAACACATTTTCCTCACATTTCTGTGGTGGAAAGTTCTGGAATCTGCGTGGATCAACAAATTTCCACCCACCCAGCGTGCCCCCAGGTCTCCCGAAAAAAATGGTACCTCACTTGCGTGGGTAGGCATAGTGGCTGCGACATGAAACAGCGCAAAACGCAGCATGGTCGCACCTCAATTTCCCAGTGAAATTTTGCACGATTCGGACAAAAAGACTACCTTTTGTTTTTGCGCCGTAGCTCTGCCAGCACCTAGGGAAACCTAGCAAACCTATACATTTCTGAAAACTAGACACCCAGGGCAATTCAGGATGGGGTGACTCGTCTGCCTACCCCCAGGTTTTGTTACCCAGAATCCCTTTCAAACAAAAAAATTTAACCAAAAAAACACATTTTCCTCACATTTCTGTGGTGGAAAGTTCTGGAATCTGCGTGGATCAACAAATTTCCATCCACCCAGTGTGCACCCAGGTCTCCCGAAAAAAATGGTACCTCACTTGCGTGGGTAGGCATAGTGGCTGCGACATGAAACAGCGCAAAACGCAGCATGGTCGCACCTCAATTTCCCAGTGAAATTTAGCACGATTCGGACAAAAAGACTACCTTTTGTTTTTGCGCCGTAGCTCTGCCAGCACCTAGGGAAACCTAGCAAACCTATAAATTTCTGAAAACTAGACACCCAGGGCAATTCAGGATGGGGTGACTCGTCTGCCTACCCCCAGGTTTTGTTACCCAGAATCCCTTACAAACATAAAAATTTGACCAAAAAAACACATTTTCCTCACATTTCTGTGGTGGAAAGTTCTGGAATCTGCGTGGATCAACAAATTACCACCCACCCAGCGTGCCCCCAGGTCTCCCGAAAAAAATGGTACCTCACTTGCGTGGGTAGGCATAGTGGCTGCGACATGAAACAGCGCAAAACGCAGCATGGTCGCACCTCATTTTCCCAGTGAAATTTTGCACGATTCGGACAAAAAGACTACCTTTTGTTTTTGCGCCGTAGCTCTGCCAGCACCTAGGGAAACCTAGCAAACCTATACATTTCTGAAAACTAGACACCCAGGGCAATTCAGGATGGGGTGACTCGTCTGCCTACCCCCAGGTTTTGTTACCCAGAATCCCTTACAAACATAAAAATTTGACCAAAAAAACACATTTTCCTCACATTTCTGTGGTGGAAAGTTCTGGAATCTGCGTGGATCAACAAATTACCACCCACCCAGCGTGCCCCCAGGTCTCCCGAAAAAAATGGTACCTCACTTGCGTGGGTAGGCATAGTGGCTGCGACATGAAACAGCGCAAAACGCAGCATGGTCGCACCTCAATTTCCAAGTGAAATTTAGCACGATTCGGACAAAAAGACTACCTTTTGTTTTTGCGCCGTAGCTCTGCCAGCACCTAGGGAAACCTAGCAAACCTATACAGTTTTTGAAAACTACCCAGGGCAATTCAGGATGGGGTGACTCGTCTGCCTACCCCCAGGTTTTGTTACCCAGAATCCCTTACAAACATAAAAATGTGACCACAAAAACACATTTTCCTCACATTTCTGTGGTGGAAAGTTCTGGAATCTGCGTGGATCAACAAATTTCCACCCACCCAGCGTGCCCCCAGGTCTCCCGAAAAAAATGGTACCTCACTTGCGTGGGTAGGCATAGTGGCTGCGACATGAAACAGCGCAAAACGCAGCATGGTCGCACCTCAATTTCCCAGTGAAATTTTGCACGATTCGGACAAAAAGACTACCTTTTGTTTTTGCGCCGTAGCTCTGCCAGCACCTAGGGAAACCTAGCAAACCTATACATTTCTGAAAACTAGACACCCAGGGCAATTCAGGATGGGGTGACTCGTCTGCCTACCCCCAGGTTTTGTTACCCAGAATCCCTTTCAAACAAAAAAATTTAACCAAAAAAACACATTTTCCTCACATTTCTGTGGTGGAAAGTTCTGGAATCTGCGTGGATCAACAAATTTCCATCCACCCAGTGTGCCCCCAGGTCTCCCGAAAAAAATGGTACCTCACTTGCGTGGGTAGGCATAGTGGCTGCGACATGAAACAGCGCAAAACGCAGCATGGTCGCACCTCAATTTCCCAGTGAAATTTTGCACGATTCGGACAAAAAGACTACCTTTTGTTTTTGCGCCGTAGCTCTGCCAGCACCTAGGGAACCCTAGCAAACCTATACATTTCTGAAAACTAGACACCCAGGGCAATTCAGGATGGGGTGACTCGTCTGCCTACCCCCAGGTTTTGTTACCCAGAATCCCTTTCAAACAAAAAAATTTAACCAAAAAAACACATTTTCCTCACATTTCTGTGGTGGAAAGTTCTGGAATCTGCGTGGATCAACAAATTTCCATCCACCCAGTGTGCCCCCAGGTCTCCCGAAAAAAATGGTACCTCACTTGCGTGGGTAGGCATAGTGGCTGCGACATGAAACAGCGCAAAACGCAGCATGGTCGCACCTCAATTTCCCAGTGAAATTTTGCACGATTCGGACAAAAAGACTACCTTTTGTTTTTGCGCCGTAGCTCTGCCAGCACCTAGGGAAACCTAGCAAACCTATACATTTCTGAAAACTAGACACCCAGGGCAATTCAGGATGGGGTGACTCGTCTGCCTACCCCCAGGTTTTGTTACCCAGAATCCCTTTCAAACAAACAAATTTGACCAAAAAAACACATTTTCCTCACATTTCTGTGGTGGAAAGTTCTGGAATCTGCGTGGATCAACAAATTTCCACCCACCCAGCGTGCCCCCAGGTCTCCCGAAAAAAATGGTACCTCACTTGCATGGGCAGGCATAGTGGCTGCGACATGAAACAGCGCAAAACGCAGCATGGTCGCACCTCAATTTCCCAGTGAAATTTAGCACGATTCGGACAAAAAGACTACCTTTTGTTTTTGCGCCGTAGCTCTGCCAGCACCTAGGGAAACCTAGCAAACCTATAAATTTCTGAAAACTAGACACCCAGGGCAATTCAGGATGGGGTGACTCGTCTGCCTACCCCCAGGTTTTGTTACCCAGAATCCCTTACAAACATAAAAATTTGACCAAAAAAACACATTTTCCTCACATTTCTGTGGTGGAAAGTTCTGGAATCTGCGTGGATCAACAAATTACCACCCACCCAGCGTGCCCCCAGGTCTCCCGAAAAAAATGGTACCTCACTTGCGTGGGTAGGCATAGTGGCTGCGACATGAAACAGCGCAAAACGCAGCATGGTCGCACCTCAATTTCCCAGTGAAATTTTGCACGATTCGGACAAAAAGACTACCTTTTGTTTTTGCGCCGTAGCTCTGCCAGCACCTAGGGAAACCTAGCAAACCTATACATTTCTGAAAACTAGACACCCAGGGCAATTCAGGATGGGGTGACTCGTCTGCCTACCCCCAGGTTTTGTTACCCAGAATCCCTTACAAACATACAAATTTGACCAAAAAAACACATTTTCCTCACATTTCTGTGGTGGAAAGTTCTGGAATCTGCGTGGATCAACAAATTTCCACCCACCCAGCGTGCCCCCAGGTCTCCCGAAAAAAATGGTACCTCACTTGCATGGGTAGGCATAGTGGCTGCGACATGAAACAGCTCAAAACGCAGCATGGTCGCACCTCAATTTCCCAGTGAAATTTTGCACGATTCGGACAAAAAGACTACCTTTTGTTTTTGCGCCGTAGCTCTGCCAGCACCTAGGGAAACCTAGCAAACCTATACATTTCTGAAAACTAGACACCCAGGGCAATTCAGGATGGGGTGACTCGTCTGCCTACCCCCAGGTTTTGTTACCCAGAATCCCTTACAAACATAAAAATTTGACCAAAAAAACACATTTTCCTCACATTTCTGTGGTGGAAAGTTCTGGAATCTGCGTGGATCAACAAATTACCACCCACCCAGCGTGCCCCCAGGTCTCTCGAAAAAAATGGTACCTCACTTGCGTGGGTAGGCATAGTGGCTGCGACATGAAACAGCGCAAAACGCAGCATGGTCGCACCTCAATTTCCAAGTGAAATTTAGCACGATTCGGACAAAAAGACAACCTTTTGTTTTTGCGCCGTAGCTCTGCCAGCACCTAGGGAAACCTAGCAAACCTATACATTTCTGAAAACTAGACACCCAGGGCAATTCAGGATGGGGTGACTCGTCTGCCTACCCCCAGGTTTTGTTACCCAGAATCCCTTTCAAACAAAAAAATTTGACCAAAAAAACACATTTTCCTCACATTTCTGTGGTGGAAAGTTCTGGAATCTGCGTGGATCAACAAATTTCCATGCACCCAGTGTGCCCCCAGGTCTCCCGAAAAAAATGGTACCTCACTTGCGTGGGTAGGCATAGTGGCTGCGACATGAAACAGCGCAAAACGCAGCATGGTCGCACCTCAATTTCCCAGTGAAATTTAGCACGATTCGGACAAAAAGACTACCTTTTGTTTTTACGCCGTAGCTCTGCCAGCACCTAGGGAAACCTAGCAAACCTATACATTTCTGAAAACTAGACACCCAGGGCAATTCAGGATGGGGTGACTCGTCTGCCTACCCCCAGGTTTTGTTACCCAGAATCCCTTACAAACATAAACATTTGACCACAAAAACACATTTTCCTCACATTTCTGTGGTGGAAAGTTCTGGAATCTGCGTGGATCAACAAATTTCCACCCACCCAGCGTGCCCCCAGGTCTCCCGAAAAAAATGGTACCTCACTTGCGTGGGTAGGCATAGTGGCTGCGACATGAAACAGCGCAAAACGCAGCATGGTCGCACCTCAATTTCCCAGTGAAATTTTGCACGATTCGGACAAAAAGACTACCTTTTGTTTTTGCGCCGTAGCTCTGCCAGCACCTAGGGAAACCTAGCAAACCTATACATTTCTGAAAACTAGACACCCAGGGCAATTCAGGATGGGGTGACTCGTCTGCCTACCCCCAGGTTTTGTTACCCAGAATCCCTTTCAAACAAAAAAATTTAACCAAAAAAACACATTTTCCTCACATTTCTGTGGTGGAAAGTTCTGGAATCTGCGTGGATCAACAAATTTCCATCCACCCAGTGTGCCCCCAGGTCTTCCGAAAAAAATGGTACCTCACTTGCGTGGGTAGGCATAGTGGCTGCGACATGAAACAGCGCAAAACGCAGCATGGTCGCACCTCAATTTCCCAGTGAAATTTTGCACGATTCGGACAAAAAGACTACCTTTTGTTTTTGCGCCGTAGCTCTGCCAGCACCTAGGGAAACCTAGCAAACCTATACATTTCTGAAAACTAGACACCCAGGGCAATTCAGGATGGGGTGACTCGTCTGCCTACCCCCAGGTTTTGTTACCCAGAATCCCTTTCAAACAAAAACATTTAACCAAAAAAACACATTTTCCTCACATTTCTGTGGTGGAAAGTTCTGGAATCTGCGTGGATCAACAAATTTCCATCCACCCAGTGTGCCCCCAGGTCTCCCGAAAAAAATGGTACCTCACTTGCGTGGGTAGGCATAGTGGCTGCGACATGAAACAGCGCAAAACGCAGCATGGTCGCACCTCAATTTCCCAGTGAAATTTTGCACGATTCGGACAAAAAGACTACCTTTTGTTTTTGCGCCGTAGCTCTGCCAGCACCTAGGGAAACCTAGCAAACCTATACATTTCTGAAAACTAGACACCCAGGGCAATTCAGGATGGGGTGACTCGTCTGCCTACCCCCAGGTTTTGTTACCCAGAATCCCTTTCAAACAAACAAATTTGACCAAAAAAACACATTTTCCTCACATTTCTGTGGTGGAAAGTTCTGGAATCTGCGTGGATCAACAAATTTCCACCCACCCAGCGTGCCCCCAGGTCTCCCGAAAAAAATGGTACCTCACTTGCATGGGCAGGCATAGTGGCTGCGACATGAAACAGCGCAAAACGCAGCATGGTCGCACCTCAATTTCCCAGTGAAATTTAGCACGATTCGGACAAAAAGACTACCTTTTGTTTTTGCGCCGTAGCTCTGCCAGCACCTAGGGAAACCTAGCAAACCTATAAATTTCTGAAAACTAGACACCCAGGGCAATTCAGGATGGGGTGACTCGTCTGCCTACCCCCAGGTTTTGTTACCCAGAATCCCTTACAAACATAAAAATTTGACCAAAAAAACACATTTTCCTCACATTTCTGTGGTGGAAAGTTCTGGAATCTGCGTGGATCAACAAATTACCACCCACCCAGCGTGCCCCCAGGTCTCCCGAAAAAAATGGTACCTCACTTGCGTGGGTAGGCATAGTGGCTGCGACATGAAACAGCGCAAAACGCAGCATGGTCGCACCTCAATTTCCCAGTGAAATTTTGCACGATTCGGACAAAAAGACTACCTTTTGTTTTTGCGCCGTACCTCTGCCAGCACCTAGGGAAACCTAGCAAACCTATACATTTCTGAAAACTAGACACCCAGGGCAATTCAGGATGGGGTGACTCGTCTGCCTACCCCCAGGTTTTGTTACCCAGAATCCCTTAGAAACATACAAATTTGACCAAAAAAACAAATTTTCCTCACATTTCTGTGGTGGAAAGTTCTGGAATCTGCGTGGATCAACAAATTTCCACCCACCCAGCGTGCCCCCAGGTCTCCCGAAAAAAATGGTACCTCACTTGCATGGGTAGGCATAGTGGCTGCGACATGAAACAGCGCAAAACGCAGCATGGTCGCACCTCAATTTCCCAGTGAAATTTTGCACGATTCGGACAAAAAGACTACCTTTTGTTTTTGCGCCGTAGCTCTGCCAGCACCTAGGGAAACCTAGCAAACCTATACATTTCTGAAAACTAGACACCCAGGGCAATTCAGGATGGGGTGACTCGTCTGCCTACCCCCAGGTTTTGTTACCCAGAATCCCTTACAAACATAAAAATTTGACCAAAAAAACACATTTTCCTCACATTTCTGTGGTGGAAAGTTCTGGAATCTGCGTGGATCAACAAATTACCACCCACCCAGCGTGCCCCCAGGTCTCCCAAAAACAATGGTACCTCACTTGCGTGGGTAGGCATAGTGGCTGCGACATGAAACAGCGCAAAACGCAGCATGGTCGCACCTCAATTTCCAAGTGAAATTTAGCACGATTCGGACAAAAAGACTACCTTTTGTTTTTGCGCCGTAGCTCTGCCAGCACCTAGGGAAACCTAGCAAACCTATACAGTTTTTGAAAACTACCCAGGGCAATTCAGGATGGGGTGACTCGTCTGCCTACCCCCAGGTTTTGTTACCCAGAATCCCTTACAAACATAAAAATTTGACCACAAAAACACATTTTCCTCACATTTCTGTGGTGGAAAGTTCTGGAATCTGCGTGGATCAACAAATTTCCACCCACCCAGCGTGCCCCCAGGTCTCCCGAAAAAAATGCTACCTCACTTGCGTGGGTAGGCATAGTGGCTGCGACATGAAACAGCGCAAAACGCAGCATGGTCGCACCTCAATTTCCCAGTGAAATTTTGCACGATTCGGACAAAAAGACTACCTTTTGTTTTTGCGCCGTAGCTCTGCCAGCACCTAGGGAAACCTAGCAAACCTATACATTTCTGAAAACTAGACACCCAGGGCAATTCAGGATGGGGTGACTCGTCTGCCTACCCCCAGGGTTTGTTACCCAGAATCCCTTTCAAACAAAAAAATTTAACCAAAAAAACACATTTTCCTCACATTTCTGTGGTGGAAAGTTCTGGAATCTGCGTGGATCAACAAATTTCCATCCACCCAGTGTGCCCCCAGGTCTCCCGAAAAAAATGGTACCTCACTTGCGTGGGTAGGCATAGTGGCTGCGACATGAAACAGCGCAAAACGCAGCATGGTCGCACCTCAATTTCCCAGTGAAATTTTGCACGATTCGGACAAAAAGACTACCTTTTGTTCTTGCGCCGTAGCTCTGCCAGCACCTAGGGAAACCTAGCAAACCTATACATTTCTGAAAACTAGACACCCAGGGCAATTCAGGATGGGGTGACTCGTCTGCCTACCCCCAGGTTTTGTTACCCAGAATCCCTTTCAAACAAACAAATTTGACCAAAAAAACACATTTTCCTCACATTTCTGTGGTGGAAAGTTCTGGAATCTGCGTGGATCAACAAATTTCCACCCACCCAGCGTGCCCCCAGGTCTCCCGAAAAAAATGGTACCTCACTTGCATGGGCAGGCATAGTGGCTGCGACATGAAACAGCGCAAAACGCAGCATGGTCGCACCTCAATTTCCCAGTGAAATTTAGCACGATTCGGACAAAAAGACTACCTTTTGTTTTTGCGCCGTAGCTCTGCCAGCACCTAGGGAAACCTAGCAAACCTATAAATTTCTGAAAACTAGACACCCAGGGCAATTCAGGATGGGGTGACTCGTCTGCCTACCCCCAGGTTTTGTTACCCAGAATCCCTTTCAAACAAACAAATTTGACCAAAAAAACACATTTTCCTCACATTTCTGTGGTGGAAAGTTCTGGAATCTGCGTGGATCAACAAATTTCCACCCACCCAGCGTGCCCCCAGGTCTCCGGAAAAAAATGGTACCTCACTTGCATGGGCAGGCATAGTGGCTGCGACATGAAACAGCGCAAAACGCAGCATGGTCGCACCTCAATTTCCCAGTGAAATTTAGCACGATTCGGACAAAAAGACTACCTTTTGTTTTTGCGCCGTAGCTCTGCCAGCACCTAGGGAAACCTAGCAAACCTATAAATTTCTGAAAACTAGACACCCAGGGCAATTCAGGATGGGGTGACTCGTCTGCCTACCCCCAGGTTTTGTTACCCAGAATCCCTTACAAACATAAAAATTTGACCAAAAAAACACATTTTCCTCACATTTCTGTGGTGGAAAGTTCTGGAATCTGCGTGGATCAACAAATTACCACCCACCCAGCGTGCCCCCAGGTCTCCCGAAAAAAATGGTACCTCACTTGCGTGGGTAGGCATAGTGGCTGCGACATGAAACAGCGCAAAACGCAGCATGGTCGCACCTCAATTTCCCAGTGAAATTTTGCACGATTCGGACAAAAAGACTACCTTTTGTTTTTGCGCCGTAGCTCTGCCAGCACCTAGGGAAACCTAGCAAACCTATACATTTCTGAAAACTAGATACCCAGGGCAATTCAGGATGGGGTGACTCGTCTGCCTACCCCCAGGTTTTGTTACCCAGAATCCCTTACAAACATACAAATTTGACCAAAAAAACACATTTTCCTCACATTTCTGTGGTGGAAAGTTCTGGAATCTGCGTGGATCAACAAATTTCCACCCACCCAGCGTGCCCCCAGGTCTCCCGAAAAAAATGGTACCTCACTTGCATGGGTAGGCATAGTGGCTGCGACATGAAACAGCGCAAAACGCAGCATGGTCGCACCTCAATTTCCCAGTGAAATTTTGCACGATTCGGACAAAAAGACTACCTTTTGTTTTTGCGCCGTAGCTCTGCCAGCACCTAGGGAAACCTAGCAAACCTATACATTTCTGAAAACTAGACACCCAGGGCAATTCAGGATGGGGTGACTCGTCTGCCTACCCCCAGGTTTTGTTACCCAGAATCCCTTACAAACATAAAAATTTGACCAAAAAAACACATTTTCCTCACATTTCTGTGGTGGAAAGTTCTGGAATCTGCGTGGATCAACAAATTACCATCCACCCAGCGTGCCCCCAGGTCTCCCGAAAAAAATGGTACCTCACTTGCGTGGGTAGGCATAGTGGCTGCGACATGAAACAGCGCAAAACGCAGCATGGTCGCACCTCAATTTCCAAGTGAAATTTAGCACGATTCGGACAAAAAGACTACCTTTTGTTTTTGCGCCGTAGCTCTGCCAGCACCTAGGGAAACCTAGCAAACCTATACAGTTTTTGAAAACTACCCAGGGCAATTCAGGATGGGGTGACTCGTCTGCCTACCCCCAGGTTTTGTTACCCAGAATCCCTTACAAACATAAAAATTTGACCACAAAAACACATTTTCCTCACATTTCTGTGGTGGAAAGTTCTGGAATCTGCGTGGATCAACAAATTTCCACCCACCCAGCGTGCCCCCAGGTCTCCCGAAAAAAATGGTACCTCACTTGCGTGGGTAGGCATAGTGGCTGCGACATGAAACAGCGCAAAACGCAGCATGGTCGCACCTCAATTTCCCAGTGAAATTTTGCACGATTCGGACAAAAAGACTACCTTTTGTTTTTGCGCCGTAGCTCTGCCAGCACCTAGGGAAACCTAGCAAACCTATACATTTCTGAAAACTAGACACCCAGGGCAATTCAGGATGGGGTGACTCGTCTGCCTACCCCCAGGTTTTGTTACCCAGAATCCCTTTCAAACAAACAAATTTGACCAAAAAAACACATTTTCCTCACATTTCTGTGGTGGAAAGTTCTGGAATCTGCGTGGATCAACAAATTTCCACCCACCCAGCGTGCCCCCAGGTCTCCGGAAAAAAATGGTACCTCACTTGCATGGGCAGGCATAGTGGCTGCGACATGAAACAGCGCAAAACGCAGCATGGTCGCACCTCAATTTCCCAGTGAAATTTAGCACGATTCGGACAAAAAGACTACCTTTTGTTTTTGCGCCGTAGCTCTGCCAGCACCTAGGGAAACCTAGCAAACCTATAAATTTCTGAAAACTAGACACCCAGGGCAATTCAGGATGGGGTGACTCGTCTGCCTACCCCCAGGTTTTGTTACCCAGAATCCCTTACAAACATAAAAATTTGACCACAAAAACACATTTTCCTCACATTTCTGTGGTGGAAAGTTCTGGAATCTGCGTGGATCAACAAATTTCCACCCACCCAGTGTGCCCCCAGGTCTCCCGAAAAAAATGGTACCTCACTTGCGTGGGTAGGCATAGTGGCTGCGACATGAAACAGCGCAAAACGCAGCATGGTCGCACCTCAATTTCCCAGTGAAATTTTGCACGATTCGGACAAAAAGACTACCTTTTGTTTTTGCGCCGTAGCTCTGCCAGCACCTAGGGAAACCTAGCAAACCTATACATTTCTGAAAACTAGACACCCAGGGCAATTCAGGATGGGGTGACTCGTCTGCCTACCCCCAGGTTTTGTTACCCAGAATCCCTTTCAAACAAACAAATTTGACCAAAAAAACACATTTTCCTCACATTTCTGTGGTGGAAAGTTCTGGAATCTGCGTGGATCAACAAATTTCCACCCACCCAGCGTGCCCCCAGGTCTCCCGAAAAAAATGGTACCTCACTTGCATGGGTAGGCATAGTGGCTGCGACATGAAACAGCGCAAAACGCAGCATGGTCGCACCTCAATTTCCCAGTGAAATTTTGCACGATTCGGACAAAAAGACTACCTTTTGTTTTTGCGCCGTAGCTCTGCCAGCACCTAGGGAAACCTAGCAAACCTATACATTTCTGAAAACTAGACACCCAGGGCAATTCAGGATGGGGTGACTGGTCTGCCTACCCCCAGGTTTTGTTACCCAGAATCCCTTACAAACATAAAAATTTGACCAAAAAAACACATTTTCCTCACATTTCTGTGGTGGAAAGTTCTGGAATCTGCGTGGATCAACAAATTACCACCCACCCAGCGTGCCCCCAGGTCTCCCGAAAAAAATGGTACCTCACTTGCGTGGGTAGGCATAGTGGCTGCGACATGAAACAGCGCAAAACGCAGCATGGTCGCACCTCAATTTCCAAGTGAAATTTAGCACGATTCGGACAAAAAGACTACCTTTTGTTTTTGCGCCGTAGCTCTGCCAGCACCTAGGGAAACCTAGCAAACCTATACAGTTTTTGAAAACTACCCAGGGCAATTCAGGATGGGGTGACTCGTCTGCCTACCCCCAGGTTTTGTTACCCAGAATCCCTTACAAACATAAAAATTTGACCACAAAAACACATTTTCCTCACATTTCTGTGGTGGAAAGTTCTGGAATCTGCGTGGATCAACAAATTTCCACCCACCCAGCGTGCCCCCAGGTCTCCCGAAAAAAATGGTACCTCACTTGCGTGGGTAGGCATAGTGGCTGCGACATGAAACAGCGCAAAACGCAGCATGGTCGCACCTCAATTTCCCAGTGAAATTTAGCACGATTCGGACAAAAAGACTACCTTTTGTTTTTGCGCCGTAGCTCTGCCAGCACCTAGGGAAACCTAGCAAACCTATAAATTTCTGAAAACTAGACACCCAGGGCAATTCAGGATGGGGTGACTCGTCTGCCTACCCCCAGGTTTTGTTACCCAGAATCCCTTTCAAACAAACAAATTTGACCAAAAAAACACATTTTCCTCACATTTCTGTGGTGGAAAGTTCTGGAATCTGCGTGGATCAACAAATTTCCACCCACCCAGCGTGCCCCCAGGTCTCCGGAAAAAAATGGTACCTCACTTGCATGGGCAGGCATAGTGGCTGCGACATGAAACAGCGCAAAACGCAGCATGGTCGCACCTCAATTTCCCAGTGAAATTTAGCACGATTCGGACAAAAAGACTACCTTTTGTTTTTGCGCCGTAGCTCTGCCAGCACCTAGGGAAACCTAGCAAACCTATAAATTTCTGAAAACTAGACACCCAGGGCAATTCAGGATGGGGTGACTCGTCTGCCTACCCCCAGGTTTTGTTACCCAGAATCCCTTACAAACATAAAAATTTGACCAAAAAAACACATTTTCCTCACATTTCTGTGGTGGAAAGTTCTGGAATCTGCGTGGATCAACAAATTACCACCCACCCAGCGTGCCCCCAGGTCTCCCGAAAAAAATGGTACCTCACTTGCGTGGGTAGGCATAGTGGCTGCGACATGAAACAGCGCAAAACGCAGCATGGTCGCACCTCATTTTCCCAGTGAAATTTTGCACGATTCGGACAAAAAGACTACCTTTTGTTTTTGCGCCGTAGCTCTGCCAGCACCTAGGGAAACCTAGCAAACCTATACATTTCTGAAAACTAGACACCCAGGGCAATTCAGGATGGGGTGACTCGTCTGCCTACCCCCAGGTTTTGTTACCCAGAATCCCTTACAAACATAAAAATTTGACCAAAAAAACACATTTTCCTCACATTTCTGTGGTGGAAAGTTCTGGAATCTGCGTGGATCAACAAATTACCACCCACCCAGCGTGCCCCCAGGTCTCCCGAAAAAAATGGTACCTCACTTGCGTGGGTAGGCATAGTGGCTGCGAAATGAAACAGCGCAAAACGCAGCATGGTCGCACCTCAATTTCCAAGTGAAATTTAGCACGATTCGGACAAAAAGACTACCTTTTGTTTTTGCGCCGTAGCTCTGCCAGCACCTAGGGAAACCTAGCAAACCTATACAGTTTTTGAAAACTACCCAGGGCAATTCAGGATGGGGTGACTCGTCTGCCTACCCCCAGGTTTTGTTACCCAGAATCCCTTACAAACATAAAAATGTGACCACAAAAACACATTTTCCTCACATTTCTGTGGTGGAAAGTTCTGGAATCTGCGTGGATCAACAAATTTCCACCCACCCAGCGTGCCCCCAGGTCTCCCGAAAAAAATGGTACCTCACTTGCGTGGGTAGGCATAGTGGCTGCGACATGAAACAGCGCAAAACGCAGCATGGTCGCACCTCAATTTCCCAGTGAAATTTTGCACGATTCGGACAAAAAGACTACCTTTTGTTTTTGCGCCGTAGCTCTGCCAGCACCTAGGGAAACCTAGCAAACCTATACATTTCTGAAAACTAGACACCCAGGGCAATTCAGGATGGGGTGACTCGTCTGCCTACCCCCAGGTTTTGTTACCCAGAATCCCTTTCAAACAAAAAAATTTAACCAAAAAAACACATTTTCCTCACATTTCTGTGGTGGAAAGTTCTGGAATCTGCGTGGATCAACAAATTTCCATCCACCCAGTGTGCCCCCAGGTCTCCCGAAAAAAATGGTACCTCACTTGCGTGGGTAGGCATAGTGGCTGCGACATGAAACAGCGCAAAACGCAGCATGGTCGCACCTCAATTTCCCAGTGAAATTTTGCACGATTCGGACAAAAAGACTACCTTTTGTTTTTGCGCCGTAGCTCTGCCAGCACCTAGGGAAACCTAGCAAACCTATACATTTCTGAAAACTAGACACCCAGGGCAATTCAGGATGGGGTGACTCGTCTGCCTACCCCCAGGTTTTGTTACCCAGAATCCCTTTCAAACAAACAAATTTGACCAAAAAAACACATTTTCCTCACATTTCTGTGGTGGAAAGTTCTGGAATCTGCGTGGATCAACAAATTTCCACCCACCCAGCGTGCCCCCAGGTCTCCCGAAAAAAATGGTACCTCACTTGCATGGGCAGGCATAGTGGCTGCGACATGAAACAGCGCAAAACGCAGCATGGTCGCACCTCAATTTCCCAGTGAAATTTAGCACGATTCGGACAAAAAGACTACCTTTTGTTTTTGCGCCGTAGCTCTGCCAGCACCTAGGGAAACCTAGCAAACCTATAAATTTCTGAAAACTAGACACCCAGGGCAATTCAGGATGGGGTGACTCGTCTGCCTACCCCCAGGTTTTGTTACCCAGAATCCCTTACAAACATAAAAATTTGACCAAAAAAACACATTTTCCTCACATTTCTGTGGTGGAAAGTTCTGGAATCTGCGTGGATCAACAAATTACCACCCACCCAGCGTGCCCCCAGGTCTCCCGAAAAAAATGGTACCTCACTTGCGTGGGTAGGCATAGTGGCTGCGACATGAAACAGCGCAAAACGCAGCATGGTCGCACCTCAATTTCCCAGTGAAATTTTGCACGATTCGGACAAAAAGACTACCTTTTGTTTTTGCGCCGTAGCTCTGCCAGCACCTAGGGAAACCTAGCAAACCTATACATTTCTGAAAACTAGACACCCAGGGCAATTCAGGATGGGGTGACTCGTCTGCCTACCCCCAGGTTTTGTTACCCAGAATCCCTTACAAACATACAAATTTGACCAAAAAAACACATTTTCCTCACATTTCTGTGGTGGAAAGTTCTGGAATCTGCGTGGATCAACAAATTTCCACCCACCCAGCGTGCCCCCAGGTCTCCCGAAAAAAATGGTACCTCACTTGCATGGGTAGGCATAGTGGCTGCGACATGAAACAGCTCAAAACGCAGCATGGTCGCACCTCAATTTCCCAGTGAAATTTTGCACGATTCGGACAAAAAGACTACCTTTTGTTTTTGCGCCGTAGCTCTGCCAGCACCTAGGGAAACCTAGCAAACCTATACATTTCTGAAAACTAGACACCCAGGGCAATTCAGGATGGGGTGACTCGTCTGCCTACCCCCAGGTTTTGTTACCCAGAATCCCTTACAAACATAAAAATTTGACCAAAAAAACACATTTTCCTCACATTTCTGTGGTGGAAAGTTCTGGAATCTGCGTGGATCAACAAATTACCACCCACCCAGCGTGCCCCCAGGTCTCTCGAAAAAAATGGTACCTCACTTGCGTGGGTAGGCATAGTGGCTGCGACATGAAACAGCGCAAAACGCAGCATGGTCGCACCTCAATTTCCAAGTGAAATTTAGCACGATTCGGACAAAAAGACTACCTTTTGTTTTTGCGCCGTAGCTCTGCCAGCACCTAGGGAAACCTAGCAAACCTATACATTTCTGAAAACTAGACACCCAGGGCAATTCAGGATGGGGTGACTCGTCTGCCTACCCCCAGGTTTTGTTACCCAGAATCCCTTTCAAACAAAAAAATTTGACCAAAAAAACACATTTTCCTCACATTTCTGTGGTGGAAAGTTCTGGAATCTGCGTGGATCAACAAATTTCCATGCACCCAGTGTGCCCCCAGGTCTCCCAAAAAAAATGGTACCTCACTTGCGTGGGTAGGCATAGTGGCTGCGACATGAAACAGCGCAAAACGCAGCATGGTCGCACCTCAATTTCCCAGTGAAATTTAGCACGATTCGGACAAAAAGACTACCTTTTGTTTTTACGCCGTAGCTCTGCCAGCACCTAGGGAAACCTAGCAAACCTATACATTTCTGAAAACTAGACACCCAGGGCAATTCAGGATGGGGTGACTCGTCTGCCTACCCCCAGGTTTTGTTACCCAGAATCCCTTACAAACATAAACATTTGACCACAAAAACACATTTTCCTCACATTTCTGTGGTGGAAAGTTCTGGAATCTGCGTGGATCAACAAATTTCCACCCACCCAGCGTGCCCCCAGGTCTCCCGAAAAAAATGGTACCTCACTTGCGTGGGTAGGCATAGTGGCTGCGACATGAAACAGCGCAAAACGCAGCATGGTCGCACCTCAATTTCCCAGTGAAATTTTGCACGATTCGGACAAAAAGACTACCTTTTGTTTTTGCGCCGTAGCTCTGCCAGCACCTAGGGAAACCTAGCAAACCTATACATTTCTGAAAACTAGACACCCAGGGCAATTCAGGATGGGGTGACTCGTCTGCCTACCCCCAGGTTTTGTTACCCAGAATCCCTTTCAAACAAAAAAATTTAACCAAAAAAACACATTTTCCTCACATTTCTGTGGTGGAAAGTTCTGGAATCTGCGTGGATCAACAAATTTCCATCCACCCAGTGTGCCCCCAGGTCTCCCGAAAAAAATGGTACCTCACTTGCGTGGGTAGGCATAGTGGCTGCGACATGAAACAGCGCAAAACGCAGCATGGTCGCACCTCAATTTCCCAGTGAAATTTTGCACGATTCGGACAAAAAGACTACCTTTTGTTTTTGCGCCGTAGCTCTGCCAGCACCTAGGGAAACCTAGCAAACCTATACATTTCTGAAAACTAGACACCCAGGGCAATTCAGGATGGGGTGACTCGTCTGCCTACCCCCAGGTTTTGTTACCCAGAATCCCTTTCAAACAAACAAATTTGACCAAAAAAACACATTTTCCTCACATTTCTGTGGTGGAAAGTTCTGGAATCTGCGTGGATCAACAAATTTCCACCCACCCAGCGTGCCCCCAGGTCTCCCGAAAAAAATGGTACCTCACTTGCATGGGCAGGCATAGTGGCTGCGACATGAAACAGCGCAAAACGCAGCATGGTCGCACCTCAATTTCCCAGTGAAATTTAGCACGATTCGGACAAAAAGACTACCTTTTGTTTTTGCGCCGTAGCTCTGCCAGCACCTAGGGAAACCTAGCAAACCTATAAATTTCTGAAAACTAGACACCCAGGGCAATTCAGGATGGGGTGACTCGTCTGCCTACCCCCAGGTTTTGTTACCCAGAATCCCTTACAAACATAAAAATTTGACCAAAAAAACACATTTTCCTCACATTTCTGTGGTGGAAAGTTCTGGAATCTGCGTGGATCAACAAATTACCACCCACCCAGCGTGCCCCCAGGTCTCCCGAAAAAAATGGTACCTCACTTGCGTGGGTAGGCATAGTGGCTGCGACATGAAACAGCGCAAAACGCAGCATGGTCGCACCTCAATTTCCCAGTGAAATTTTGCACGATTCGGACAAAAAGACTACCTTTTGTTTTTGCGCCGTAGCTCTGCCAGCACCTAGGGAAACCTAGCAAACCTATACATTTCTGAAAACTAGACACCCAGGGCAATTCAGGATGGGGTGACTCGTCTGCCTACCCCCAGGTTTTGTTACCCAGAATCCCTTAGAAACATACAAATTTGACCAAAAAAACAAATTTTCCTCACATTTCTGTGGTGGAAAGTTCTGGAATCTGCGTGGATCAACAAATTTCCACCCACCCAGCGTGCCCCCAGGTCTCCCGAAAAAAATGGTACCTCACTTGCATGGGTAGGCATAGTGGCTGCGACATGAAACAGCGCAAAACGCAGCATGGTCGCACCTCAATTTCCCAGTGAAATTTTGCACGATTCGGACAAAAAGACTACCTTTTGTTTTTGCGCCGTAGCTCTGCCAGCACCTAGGGAAACCTAGCAAACCTATACATTTCTGAAAACTAGACACCCAGGGCAATTCAGGATGGGGTGACTCGTCTGCCTACCCCCAGGTTTTGTTACCCAGAATCCCTTACAAACATAAAAATTTGACCAAAAAAACACATTTTCCTCACATTTCTGTGGTGGAAAGTTCTGGAATCTGCGTGGATCAACAAATTACCACCCACCCAGCGTGCCCCCAGGTCTCCCAAAAACAATGGTACCTCACTTGCGTGGGTAGGCATAGTGGCTGCGACATGAAACAGCGCAAAACGCAGCATGGTCGCACCTCAATTTCCAAGTGAAATTTAGCACGATTCGGACAAAAAGACTACCTTTTGTTTTTGCGCCGTAGCTCTGCCAGCACCTAGGGAAACCTAGCAAACCTATACAGTTTTTGAAAACTACCCAGGGCAATTCAGGATGGGGTGACTCGTCTGCCTACCCCCAGGTTTTGTTACCCAGAATCCCTTACAAACATAAAAATTTGACCACAAAAACACATTTTCCTCACATTTCTGTGGTGGAAAGTTCTGGAATCTGCGTGGATCAACAAATTTCCACCCACCCAGCGTGCCCCCAGGTCTCCCGAAAAAAATGCTACCTCACTTGCGTGGGTAGGCATAGTGGCTGCGACATGAAACAGCGCAAAACGCAGCATGGTCGCACCTCAATTTCCCAGTGAAATTTTGCACGATTCGGACAAAAAGACTACCTTTTGTTTTTGCGCCGTAGCTCTGCCAGCACCTAGGGAAACCTAGCAAACCTATACATTTCTGAAAACTAGACACCCAGGGCAATTCAGGATGGGGTGACTCGTCTGCCTACCCCCAGGGTTTGTTACCCAGAATCCCTTTCAAACAAAAAAATTTAACCAAAAAAACACATTTCCTCACATTTCTGTGGTGGAAAGTTCTGGAATCTGCGTGGATCAACAAATTTCCATCCACCCAGTGTGCCCCCAGGTCTCCCGAAAAAAATGGTACCTCACTTGCGTGGGTAGGCATAGTGGCTGCGACATGAAACAGCGCAAAACGCAGCATGGTCGCACCTCAATTTCCCAGTGAAATTTTGCACGATTCGGACAAAAAGACTACCTTTTGTTCTTGCGCCGTAGCTCTGCCAGCACCTAGGGAAACCTAGCAAACCTATACATTTCTGAAAACTAGACACCCAGGGCAATTCAGGATGGGGTGACTCGTCTGCCTACCCCCAGGTTTTGTTACCCAGAATCCCTTTCAAACAAACAAATTTGACCAAAAAAACACATTTTCCTCACATTTCTGTGGTGGAAAGTTCTGGAATCTGCATGGATCAACAAATTTCCACCCACCCAGCGTGCCCCCAGGTCTCCCGAAAAAAATGGTACCTCACTTGCATGGGCAGGCATAGTGGCTGCGACATGAAACAGCGCAAAACGCAGCATGGTCGCACCTCAATTTCCCAGTGAAATTTAGCACGATTCGGACAAAAAGACTACCTTTTGTTTTTGCGCCGTAGCTCTGCCAGCACCTAGGGAAACCTAGCAAACCTATAAATTTCTGAAAACTAGACACCCAGGGCAATTCAGGATGGGGTGACTCGTCTGCCTACCCCCAGGTTTTGTTACCCAGAATCCCTTTCAAACAAACAAATTTGACCAAAAAAACACATTTTCCTCACATTTCTGTGGTGGAAAGTTCTGGAATCTGCGTGGATCAACAAATTTCCACCCACCCAGCGTGCCCCCAGGTCTCCGGAAAAAAATGGTACCTCACTTGCATGGGCAGGCATAGTGGCTGCGACATGAAACAGCGCAAAACGCAGCATGGTCGCACCTCAATTTCCCAGTGAAATTTAGCACGATTCGGACAAAAAGACTACCTTTTGTTTTTGCGCCGTAGCTCTGCCAGCACCTAGGGAAACCTAGCAAACCTATAAATTTCTGAAAACTAGACACCCAGGGCAATTCAGGATGGGGTGACTCGTCTGCCTACCCCCAGGTTTTGTTACCCAGAATCCCTTACAAACATAAAAATTTGACCAAAAAAACACATTTTCCTCACATTTCTGTGGTGGAAAGTTCTGGAATCTGCGTGGATCAACAAATTACCACCCACCCAGCGTGCCCCCAGGTCTCCCGAAAAAAATGGTACCTCACTTGCGTGGGTAGGCATAGTGGCTGCGACATGAAACAGCGCAAAACGCAGCATGGTCGCACCTCAATTTCCCAGTGAAATTTTGCACGATTCGGACAAAAAGACTACCTTTTGTTTTTGCGCCGTAGCTCTGCCAGCACCTAGGGAAACCTAGCAAACCTATACATTTCTGAAAACTAGATACCCAGGGCAATTCAGGATGGGGTGACTCGTCTGCCTACCCCCAGGTTTTGTTACCCAGAATCCCTTACAAACATACAAATTTGACCAAAAAAACACATTTTCCTCACATTTCTGTGGTGGAAAGTTCTGGAATCTGCGTGGATCAACAAATTTCCACCCACCCAGCGTGCCCCCAGGTCTCCCGAAAAAAATGGTACCTCACTTGCATGGGTAGGCATAGTGGCTGCGACATGAAACAGCGCAAAACGCAGCATGGTCGCACCTCAATTTCCCAGTGAAATTTTGCACGATTCGGACAAAAAGACTACCTTTTGTTTTTGCGCCGTAGCTCTGCCAGCACCTAGGGAAACCTAGCAAACCTATACATTTCTGAAAACTAGACACCCAGGGCAATTCAGGATGGGGTGACTCGTCTGCCTACCCCCAGGTTTTGTTACCCAGAATCCCTTACAAACATAAAAATTTGACCAAAAAAACACATTTTCCTCACATTTCTGTGGTGGAAAGTTCTGGAATCTGCGTGGATCAACAAATTACCATCCACCCAGCGTGCCCCCAGGTCTCCCGAAAAAAATGGTACCTCACTTGCGTGGGTAGGCATAGTGGCTGCGACATGAAACAGCGCAAAACGCAGCATGGTCGCACCTCAATTTCCAAGTGAAATTTAGCACGATTCGGACAAAAAGACTACCTTTTGTTTTTGCGCCGTAGCTCTGCCAGCACCTAGGGAAACCTAGCAAACCTATACAGTTTTTGAAAACTACCCAGGGCAATTCAGGATGGGGTGACTCGTCTGCCTACCCCCAGGTTTTGTTACCCAGAATCCCTTACAAACATAAAAATTTGACCACAAAAACACATTTTCCTCACATTTCTGTGGTGGAAAGTTCTGGAATCTGCGTGGATCAACAAATTTCCACCCACCCAGCGTGCCCCCAGGTCTCCCGAAAAAAATGGTACCTCACTTGCGTGGGTAGGCATAGTGGCTGCGACATGAAACAGCGCAAAACGCAGCATGGTCGCACCTCAATTTCCCAGTGAAATTTTGCACGATTCGGACAAAAAGACTACCTTTTGTTTTTGCGCCGTAGCTCTGCCAGCACCTAGGGAAACCTAGCAAACCTATACATTTCTGAAAACTAGACACCCAGGGCAATTCAGGATGGGGTGACTCGTCTGCCTACCCCCAGGTTTTGTTACCCAGAATCCCTTTCAAACAAACAAATTTGACCAAAAAAACACATTTTCCTCACATTTCTGTGGTGGAAAGTTCTGGAATCTGCGTGGATCAACAAATTTCCACCCACCCAGCGTGCCCCCAGGTCTCCGGAAAAAAATGGTACCTCACTTGCATGGGCAGGCATAGTGGCTGCGACATGAAACAGCGCAAAACGCAGCATGGTCGCACCTCAATTTCCCAGTGAAATTTAGCACGATTCGGACAAAAAGACTACCTTTTGTTTTTGCGCCGTAGCTCTGCCAGCACCTAGGGAAACCTAGCAAACCTATAAATTTCTGAAAACTAGACACCCAGGGCAATTCAGGATGGGGTGACTCGTCTGCCTACCCCCAGGTTTTGTTACCCAGAATCCCTTACAAACATAAAAATTTGACCACAAAAACACATTTTCCTCACATTTCTGTGGTGGAAAGTTCTGGAATCTGCGTGGATCAACAAATTTCCACCCACCCAGTGTGCCCCCAGGTCTCCCGAAAAAAATGGTACCTCACTTGCGTGGGTAGGCATAGTGGCTGCGACATGAAACAGCGCAAAACGCAGCATGGTCGCACCTCAATTTCCCAGTGAAATTTTGCACGATTCGGACAAAAAGACTACCTTTTGTTTTTGCGCCGTAGCTCTGCCAGCACCTAGGGAAACCTAGCAAACCTATACATTTCTGAAAACTAGACACCCAGGGCAATTCAGGATGGGGTGACTCGTCTGCCTACCCCCAGGTTTTGTTACCCAGAATCCCTTTCAAACAAACAAATTTGACCAAAAAAACACATTTTCCTCACATTTCTGTGGTGGAAAGTTCTGGAATCTGCGTGGATCAACAAATTTCCACCCACCCAGCGTGCCCCCAGGTCTCCCGAAAAAAATGGTACCTCACTTGCATGGGTAGGCATAGTGGCTGCGACATGAAACAGCGCAAAACGCAGCATGGTCGCACCTCAATTTCCCAGTGAAATTTTGCACGATTCGGACAAAAAGACTACCTTTTGTTTTTGCGCCGTAGCTCTGCCAGCACCTAGGGAAACCTAGCAAACCTATACATTTCTGAAAACTAGACACCCAGGGCAATTCAGGATGGGGTGACTCGTCTGCCTACCCCCAGGTTTTGTTACCCAGAATCCCTTACAAACATAAAAATTTGACCACAAAAACACATTTTCCTCACATTTCTGTGGTGGAAAGTTCTGGAATCTGCGTGGATCAACAAATTTCCACCCACCCAGCGTGCCCCCAGGTCTCCCGAAAAAAATGGTACCTCACTTGCGTGGGTAGGCATAGTGGCTGCGACATGAAACAGCGCAAAACGCAGCATGGTCGCACCTCAATTTCCCAGTGAAATTTTGCACGATTCGGACAAAAAGACTACCTTTTGTTTTTGCGCCGTAGCTCTGCCAGCACCTAGGGAAACCTAGCAAACCTATACATTTCTGAAAACTAGACACCCAGGGCAATTCAGGATGGGGTGACTCGTCTGCCTACCCCCAGGTTTTGTTACCCAGAATCCCTTTCAAACAAAAAAATTTAACCAAAAAAACACATTTTCCTCACATTTCTGTGGTGGAAAGTTCTGGAATCTGCGTGGATCAACAAATTTCCATCCACCCAGTGTGCCCCCAGGTCTCCCGAAAAAAATGGTACCTCACTTGCGTGGGTAGGCATAGTGGCTGCGACATGAAACAGCGCAAAACGCAGCATGGTCGCACCTCAATTTCCCAGTGAAATTTTGCACGATTCGGACAAAAAGACTACCTTTTGTTTTTGCGCCGTAGCTCTGCCAGCACCTAGGGAAACCTAGCAAACCTATACATTTCTGAAAACTAGACACCCAGGGCAATTCAGGATGGGGTGACTCGTCTGCCTACCCCCAGGGTTTGTTACCCAGAATCCCTTTCAAACAAAAAAAGTTAACCAAAAAAACACATTTTCCTCACATTTCTGTGGTGGAAAGTTCTGGAATCTGCGTGGATCAACAAATTTCCATCCACCCAGTGTGCCCCCAGGTCTCCCGAAAAAAATGGTACCTCACTTGCGTGGGTAGGCATAGTGGCTGCGACATGAAACAGCGCAAAACGCAGCATGGTCGCACCTCAATTTCCCAGTGAAATTTTGCACGATTCGGACAAAAAGACTACCTTTTGTTTTTGCGCCGTAGCTCTGCCAGCACCTAGGGAAACCTAGCAAACCTATACATTTCTGAAAACTAGACACCCAGGGCAATTCAGGATGGGGTGACTCGTCTGCCTACCCCCAGGTTTTGTTACCCAGAATCCCTTTCAAACAAACAAATTTGACCAAAAAAACACATTTTCCTCACATTTCTGTGGTGGAAAGTTCTGGAATCTGCGTGGATCAACAAATTTCCACCCACCCAGCGTGCCCCCAGGTCTCCCGAAAAAAATGGTACCTCACTTGCATGGGCAGGCATAGTGGCTGCGACATGAAACAGCGCAAAACGCAGCATGGTCGCACCTCAATTTCCCAGTGAAATTTAGCACGATTCGGACAAAAAGACTACCTTTTGTTTTTGCGCCGTAGCTCTGCCAGCACCTAGGGAAACCTAGCAAACCTATAAATTTCTGAAAACTAGACACCCAGGGCAATTCAGGATGGGGTGACTCGTCTGCCTACCCCCAGGTTTTGTTACCCAGAATCCCTTACAAACATAAAAATTTGACCAAAAAAACACATTTTCCTCACATTTCTGTGGTGGAAAGTTCTGGAATCTGCGTGGATCAACAAATTACCACCCACCCAGCGTGCCCCCAGGTCTCCCGAAAAAAATGGTACCTCACTTGCGTGGGTAGGCATAGTGGCTGCGACATGAAACAGCGCAAAACGCAGCATGGTCGCACCTCAATTTCCCAGTGAAATTTTGCACGATTCGGACAAAAAGACTACCTTTTGTTTTTGCGCCGTAGCTCTGCCAGCACCTAGGGAAACCTAGCAAACCTATACATTTCTGAAAACTAGACACCCAGGGCAATTCAGGATGGGGTGACTCGTCTGCCTACCCCCAGGTTTTGTTACCCAGAATCCCTTACAAACATACAAATTTGACCAAAAAAACACATTTTCCTCACATTTCTGTGGTGGAAAGTTCTGGAATCTGCGTGGATCAACAAATTTCCACCCACCCAGCGTGCCCCCAGGTCTCCCGAAAAAAATGGTACCTCACTTGCATGGGTAGGCATAGTGGCTGCGACATGAAACAGCGCAAAACGCAGCATGGTCGCACCTCAATTTCCCAGTGAAATTTTGCACGATTCGGACAAAAAGACTACCTTTTGTTTTTGCGCCGTAGCTCTGCCAGCACCTAGGGAAACCTAGCAAACCTATACATTTCTGAAAACTAGACACCCAGGGCAATTCAGGATGGGGTGACTCGTCTGCCTACCCCCAGGGTTTGTTACCCAGAATCCCTTTCAAACAAAAAAAGTTAACCAAAAAAACACATTTTCCTCACATTTCTGTGGTGGAAAGTTCTGGAATCTGCGTGGATCAACAAATTTCCATCCACCCAGTGTGCCCCCAGGTCTCCCGAAAAAAATGGTACCTCACTTGCGTGGGTAGGCATAGTGGCTGCGACATGAAACAGCGCAAAACGCAGCATGGTCGCACCTCAATTTCCCAGTGAAATTTTGCACGATTCGGACAAAAAGACTACCTTTTGTTTTTGCGCCGTAGCTCTGCCAGCACCTAGGGAAACCTAGCAAACCTATACATTTCTGAAAACTAGACACCCAGGGCAATTCAGGATGGGGTGACTCGTCTGCCTACCCCCAGGTTTTGTTACCCAGAATCCCTTTCAAACAAACAAATTTGACCAAAAAAACACATTTTCCTCACATTTCTGTGGTGGAAAGTTCTGGAATCTGCGTGGATCAACAAATTTCCACCCACCCAGCGTGCCCCCAGGTCTCCCGAAAAAAATGGTACCTCACTTGCATGGGCAGGCATAGTGGCTGCGACATGAAACAGCGCAAAACGCAGCATGGTCGCACCTCAATTTCCCAGTGAAATTTAGCACGATTCGGACAAAAAGACTACCTTTTGTTTTTGCGCCGTAGCTCTGCCAGCACCTAGGGAAACCTAGCAAACCTATAAATTTCTGAAAACTAGACACCCAGGGCAATTCAGGATGGGGTGACTCGTCTGCCTACCCCCAGGTTTTGTTACCCAGAATCCCTTACAAACATAAAAATTTGACCAAAAAAACACATTTTCCTCACATTTCTGTGGTGGAAAGTTCTGGAATCTGCGTGGATCAACAAATTACCACCCACCCAGCGTGCCCCCAGGTCTCCCGAAAAAAATGGTACCTCACTTGCGTGGGTAGGCATAGTGGCTGCGACATGAAACAGCGCAAAACGCAGCATGGTCGCACCTCAATTTCCCAGTGAAATTTTGCACGATTCGGACAAAAAGACTACCTTTTGTTTTTGCGCCGTAGCTCTGCCAGCACCTAGGGAAACCTAGCAAACCTATACATTTCTGAAAACTAGACACCCAGGGCAATTCAGGATGGGGTGACTCGTCTGCCTACCCCCAGGTTTTGTTACCCAGAATCCCTTACAAACATACAAATTTGACCAAAAAAACACATTTTCCTCACATTTCTGTGGTGGAAAGTTCTGGAATCTGCGTGGATCAACAAATTTCCACCCACCCAGCGTGCCCCCAGGTCTCCCGAAAAAAATGGTACCTCACTTGCATGGGTAGGCATAGTGGCTGCGACATGAAACAGCGCAAAACGCAGCATGGTCGCACCTCAATTTCCCAGTGAAATTTTGCACGATTCGGACAAAAAGACTACCTTTTGTTTTTGCGCCGTAGCTCTGCCAGCACCTAGGGAAACCTAGCAAACCTATACATTTCTGAAAACTAGACACCCAGGGCAATTCAGGATGGGGTGACTCGTCTGCCTACCCCCAGGTTTTGTTACCCAGAATCCCTTACAAACATAAAAATTTGACCAAAAAAACACATTTTCCTCACATTTCTGTGGTGGAAAGTTCTGGAATCTGCGTGGATCAACAAATTACCACCCACCCAGCGTGCCCCCAGGTCTCCCGAAAAAAATGGTACCTCACTTGCGTGGGTAGGCATAGTGGCTGCGACATGAAACAGCGCAAAACGCAGCATGGTCGCACCTCAATTTCCAAGTGAAATTTAGCACGATTCGGACAAAAAGACTACCTTTTGTTTTTGCGCCGTAGCTCTGCCAGCACCTAGGGAAACCTAGCAAACCTATACAGTTTTTGAAAACTAGACACCCAGGGGAATTCAGGATGGGGTGACTCGTCTGCCTACCCCCAGGTTTTGTTACCCAGAATCCCTTACAAACATAAAAATTTGACCAAAAAAACACATTTTCCTCACATTTCTGTGGTGGAAAGTTCTGGAATCTGCGTGGCTCAACAAATTTCCACCCACCCAGCGTGCCCCCAGGTCTCCCGAAAACAATGGTACCTCACTTGTGTGGGTCGGCCTTGTGCCTACGACGGGAAACGGCACAAAATGCAACGTGGTCGCTCCTCAATTTCCCAGTGAAATCTTAAGCTCTTTGGACAAAGAGACTACCTTTTATTTTTGAGCCGTAGCTCAACCAGCACCTAGGGAAACCTAGCAAACCTATACATTTTTGAAAACTAGACACCCAGGGCAATTCAGGATGGGGTGACTCGTCTGCCTACCCCCAGGTTTTGTTACCCAGAATCCCTTGCAAACATAAATATTTGACCAAAAAAACACATTTTCCTCACATTTCTGTGGTGGAAAGTTCTGGAATCTGCGTGGATCAACAAATTTCCACCCACCCAGCGTGCCCCTAGGTCTCCCGAAAAAAATGGTACCTCACTTGCGTGGGTAGGCATAGTGGCTGCGACATGAAACCGCGCAAAACGCAGCATGGTCGCATCTCAATTTCCCAGTGAAATTTAGCACGATTCGGACAAAAAGACTACCTTTTGTTTTTGCGCCGTAGCTCTGCCAGCACCTAGGGAAACCTAGCAACCCTATACATTTTTGAAAACTAGACAACCAGGGCAATTCAGGATGGGGTGACTCGTCTGCCTACCCCCAGGTTTTGTTACCCAGAATCCCTTTCAAACAAAAAAATTTGACCAAAAAAACACATTTTCCTCACATTTCTGTGGTGGAAAGTTCTGGAATCTGCGTGGATCAACAAATTTCCACCCACCCAGCGTGCCCCCAGGTCTCCCGAAAAAAATGGTACCCCACTTGCGTGGGTAGGCATAGTGGCTGCGACATGAAACAGCGCAAAACGCAGCATGGTCGCACCTCAATTTCCCAGTGAAATTTTGCACGATTTGGACAAAAAGACTACCTTTTGTTTTTGCGCCGTAGCTCTGCCAGCACCTAGGGAAACCTAGCAAACCTACACATTTCTGAAAACTAGACACCCAGGGCAATTCAGGATGGGGTGACTCGTCTGCCTACCCCCAGGTTTTGTTACCCAGAATCCCTTACAAACATAAAAATTTGACCAAAAAAACACATTTTCCTCACATTTCTGTGGTGGAAAGTTCTGGAATCTGCGTGGATCAACAAATTTCCACCCACCCAGCGTGCCCCCAGGTCTCCCGAAAAAAATGGTACCTCACTTGCGTGGGTAGGCATAGTGGCTGCGACATGAAACAGCGCAAAACGCAGCATGGTCGCACCTCAATTTCCCAGTGAAATTTTGCACGATTCGGACAAAAAGACTACCTTTTGTTTTTGCGCCGTAGCTCTGCCAGCACCTAGGGAAACCTAGCAAACCTATACATTTCTGAAAACTAGACACCCAGGGCAATTCAGGATCGGGTGACTCGTCTGCCTACCCCCAGGTTTTGTTACCCAGAATCCCTTTCAAACAAAATAATTTAACCACAACAAACACATTTTCCTCACATTTCTGTGGTGGAAAGTTCTGGAATCTGCGTGGATCAACAAATTTCCATCCACCCAGTGTGCCCCCAGGTCTCCCGAAAAAAATGGTACCTCACTTGCGTGGGTAGGCATAGTGGCTGCGACATGAAACAGCGCAAAACGCAGCATGGTCGCACCTCAATTTCCCAGTGAAATTTTGCACGATTCGGACAAAAAGACTACCTTTTGTTTTTGCGCCGTAGCTCTGCCAGCACCTAGGGAAACCTAGCAAACCTATACATTTCTGAAAACTAGACACCCAGGGCAATTCAGGATGGGGTGACTCGTCTGCCTACCCCCAGGTTTTGTTACCCAGAATCCCTTTCAAACAAAAAAATTTGACCAAAAAAACACATTTTCCTCACATTTCTGTGGTGGAAAGTTCTGGAATCTGCGTGGATCAACAAATTTCCACCCACCCAGCGTGCCCCCAGGTCTCCCGAAAACAATGGTACCTCACTTGTGTGGGTCAGCCTTGTGCCTACGACGGGAAACGGCACAAAATGCAACGTGGTCGCTCCTCAATTTCCCAGTGAAATCTTAAGCTCTTTGGACAAAGAGACTACCTTTTGTTTTTGAGCCGTAGCTCAACCAGCACCTAGGGAAACCTAGCAAACCTATACATTTTTGAAAACTAGACAACCAGGGCAATTCAGGATGGGGTGACTCGTCTGCCTACCCCCAGGTTTTGTTACCCAGAATCCCTTGCAAACATAAATATTTGACCAAAAAAACACATTTTCCTCACATTTCTGTGGTGGAAAGTTCTGGAATCTGCGTGGATCAATAAATTTCCACCCACCCAGCGTGCCCCTAGGTCTCCCGAAAAAAATGGTACCTCACTTGCGTGGGTAGGCATAGTGGCTGCGACATGAAACCGCGCAAAACGCAGCATGGTCGCATCTCAATTTCCCAGTGAAATTTAGCACGATTCGGACAAAAAGACTACCTTTTGTTTTTGCGCCGTAGCTCTGCCAGCACCTAGGGAAACCTAGCAACCCTATACATTTTTGAAAACTAGACAACCTGGGAAATTCAGGATGGGGTGACTCGTCTGCCTACCCCCCAGGTTTTGTTACCCAGAATCCCTTTCAAACAAAAAAATTTGACCAAAAAAACACATTTTCCTCACATTTCTGTGGTGGAAAGTTCTGGAATCTGCGTGGATCAACAAATTTCCACCCACCCAGCGTGCCCCCAGGTCTCCCGAAAAAAATGGTACCCCACTTGCGTGGGTAGGCATAGTGGCTGCGACATGAAACAGCGCAAAACGCAGCATGGTCGCACCTCAATTTCCCAGTGAAATTTTGCACGATTTGGACAAAAAGACTACCTTTTGTTTTTGCGCCGTAGCTCTGCCAGCACCTAGGGAAACCTAGCAAACCTATACATTTCTGAAAACTAGACACCCAGGGCAATTCAGGATGGGGTGACTCGTCTGCCTACCCCCAGGTTTTGTTACCCAGAATCCCTTTCAAACAATAAAATTTGACCAAAAAAACACATTTTCCTCACATTTCTGTGGTGGAAAGTTCTGGAATCTGCGTGGATCAACAAATTTCCATCCATCCAGTGTGCCCCCAGGTCTCCCGAAAAAAATGGTACCTCACTTGCGTGGGTAGGCATAGTGGCTGCGACATGAAACAGCGCAAAACGCAGCATGGTCGCACCTCAATTTCCCAGTGAAATTTAGCACGATTCGGACAAAAAGACTACCTTTTGTTTTTGCGCCGTAGCTCTGCCAGCACCTAGGGAACCCTAGCAAACCTATACATTTCTGAAAACTAGACACCCAGGGCAATTCAGGATGGGGTGACTCGTCTGCCTACCCCCAGGTTTTGTTACCCAGAATCCCTTTCAAACAAAAAAATGTAACCAAAAAAACACATTTTCCTCACATTTCTGTGGTGGAAAGTTCTGGAATCTGCGTGGATCAACAAATTTCCATCCACCCAGTGTGCCCCCAGGTCTCCCGAAAAAAATGGTACCTCACTTGCGTGGGTAGGCATAGTGGCTGCGACATGAAACAGCGCAAAACGCAGCATGGTCGCACCTCAATTTCCCAGTGAAATTTTGCACGATTCGGACAAAAAGACTACCTTTTGTTTTTGCGCCGTAGCTCTGCCAGCACCTAGGGAAACCTAGCAAACCTATACATTTCTGAAAACTAGACACCCAGGGCAATTCAGGATGGGGTGACTCGTCTGCCTACCCCCAGGTTTTGTTACCCAGAATCCCTTTCAAACAAAAACATTTGACCAAAAAAACACATTTTCCTCACATTTCTGTGGTGGAAAGTTCTGGAATCTGCGTGGATCAACAAATTTCCATGCACCCAGTGTGCCCCCAGGTCTCCCGAAAATAATGGTACCTCACTTGCGTGGGTAGGCATAGTGGCTGCGACATGAAACAGCGCAAAACGCAGCATGGTCGCACCTCAATTTCCCAGTGAAATTTAGCACGATTCGGACAAAAAGACTACCTTTTGTTTTTACGCCGTAGCTCTGCCAGCACCTAGGGAAACCTAGCAAACCTATACATTTCTGAAAACTAGACACCCAGGGCAATTCAGGATGGGGTGACTCGTCTGCCTACCCCCAGGTTTTGTTACCCAGAATCCCTTACAAACATAAAAATTTGACCACAAAAACACATTTTCCTCACATTTCTGTGGTGGAAAGTTCTGGAATCTGCGTGGATCAACAAATTTCCACCCACCCAGCGTGCCCCCAGGTCTCCCGAAAAAAATGGTACCTCACTTGCGTGGGTAGGCATAGTGGCTGCGACATGAAACAGCGCAAAACGCAGCATGGTCGCACCTCAATTTCCCAGTGAAATTTTGCACGATTCGGACAAAAAGACTACCTTTTGTTTTTGCGCCGTAGCTCTGCCAGCACCTAGGGAAACCTAGCAAACCTATACATTTCTGAAAACTAGACACCCAGGGCAATTCAGGATGGGGTGACTCGTCTGCCTACCCCCAGGTTTTGTTACCCAGAATCCCTTTCAAACAAAAAAATTTAACCAAAAAAACACATTTTCCTCACATTTCTGTGGTGGAAAGTTCTGGAATCTGCGTGGATCAACAAATTTCCATCCACCCAGTGTGCCCCCAGGTCTCCCGAAAAAAATGGTACCTCACTTGCGTGGGTAGGCATAGTGGCTGCGACATGAAACAGCGCAAAACGCAGCATGGTCGCACCTCAATTTCCCAGTGAAATTTTGCACGATTCGGACAAAAAGACTACCTTTTGTTTTTGCGCCGTAGCTCTGCCAGCACCTAGGGAAACCTAGCAAACCTATACATTTCTGAAAACTAGACACCCAGGGCAATTCAGGATGGGGTGACTCGTCTGCCTACCCCCAGGTTTTGTTACCCAGAATCCCTTTCAAACAAACAAATTTGACCAAAAAAACACATTTTCCTCACATTTCTGTGGTGGAAAGTTCTGGAATCTGCGTGGATCAACAAATTTCCACCCACCCAGCGTGCCCCCAGGTCTCCCGAAAAAAATGGTACCTCACTTGCATGGGCAGGCATAGTGGCTGCGACATGAAACAGCGCAAAACGCAGCATGGTCGCACCTCAATTTCCCAGTGAAATTTAGCACGATTCGGACAAAAAGACTACCTTTTGTTTTTGCGCCGTAGCTCTGCCAGCACCTAGGGAAACCTAGCAAACCTATAAATTTCTGAAAACTAGACACCCAGGGCAATTCAGGATGGGGTGACTCGTCTGCCTACCCCCAGGTTTTGTTACCCAGAATCCCTTACAAACATAAAAATTTGACCAAAAAAACACATTTTCCTCACATTTCTGTGGTGGAAAGTTCTGGAATCTGCGTGGATCAACAAATTACCACCCACCCAGCGTGCCCCCAGGTCTCCCGAAAAAAATGGTACCTCACTTGCGTGGGTAGGCATAGTGGCTGCGACATGAAACAGCGCAAAACGCAGCATGGTCGCACCTCAATTTCCCAGTGAAATTTTGCACGATTTGGACAAAAAGACTACCTTTTGTTTTTGCGCCGTAGCTCTGCCAGCACCTAGGGAAACCTAGCAAACCTACACATTTCTGAAAACTAGACACCCAGGGCAATTCAGGATGGGGTGACTCGTCTGCCTACCCCCAGGTTTTGTTACCCAGAATCCCTTACAAACATAAAAATTTGACCAAAAAAACACATTTTCCTCACATTTCTGTGGTGGAAAGTTCTGGAATCTGCGTGGATCAACAAATTTCCACCCACCCAGCGTGCCCCCAGGTCTCCCGAAAAAAATGGTACCTCACTTGCGTGGGTAGGCATAGTGGCTGCGACATGAAACAGCGCAAAACGCAGCATGGTCGCACCTCAATTTCCCAGTGAAATTTTGCACGATTCGGACAAAAAGACTACCTTTTGTTTTTGCGCCGTAGCTCTGCCAGCACCTAGGGAAACCTAGCAAACCTATACATTTCTGAAAACTAGACACCCAGGGCAATTCAGGATCGGGTGACTCGTCTGCCTACCCCCAGGTTTTGTTACCCAGAATCCCTTTCAAACAAAATAATTTAACCACAACAAACACATTTTCCTCACATTTCTGTGGTGGAAAGTTCTGGAATCTGCGTGGATCAACAAATTTCCATCCACCCAGTGTGCCCCCAGGTCTCCCGAAAAAAATGGTACCTCACTTGCGTGGGTAGGCATAGTGGCTGCGACATGAAACAGCGCAAAACGCAGCATGGTCGCACCTCAATTTCCCAGTGAAATTTTGCACGATTCGGACAAAAAGACTACCTTTTGTTTTTGCGCCGTAGCTCTGCCAGCACCTAGGGAAACCTAGCAAACCTATACATTTCTGAAAACTAGACACCCAGGGCAATTCAGGATGGGGTGACTCGTCTGCCTACCCCCAGGTTTTGTTACCCAGAATCCCTTTCAAACAAAAAAATTTGACCAAAAAAACACATTTTCCTCACATTTCTGTGGTGGAAAGTTCTGGAATCTGCGTGGATCAACAAATTTCCACCCACCCAGCGTGCCCCCAGGTCTCCCGAAAACAATGGTACCTCACTTGTGTGGGTCAGCCTTGTGCCTACGACGGGAAACGGCACAAAATGCAACGTGGTCGCTCCTCAATTTCCCAGTGAAATCTTAAGCTCTTTGGACAAAGAGACTACCTTTTGTTTTTGAGCCGTAGCTCAACCAGCACCTAGGGAAACCTAGCAAACCTATACATTTTTGAAAACTAGACAACCAGGGCAATTCAGGATGGGGTGACTCGTCTGCCTACCCCCAGGTTTTGTTACCCAGAATCCCTTGCAAACATAAATATTTGACCAAAAAAACACATTTTCCTCACATTTCTGTGGTGGAAAGTTCTGGAATCTGCGTGGATCAATAAATTTCCACCCACCCAGCGTGCCCCTAGGTCTCCCGAAAAAAATGGTACCTCACTTGCGTGGGTAGGCATAGTGGCTGCGACATGAAACCGCGCAAAACGCAGCATGGTCGCATCTCAATTTCCCAGTGAAATTTAGCACGATTCGGACAAAAAGACTACCTTTTGTTTTTGCGCCGTAGCTCTGCCAGCACCTAGGGAAACCTAGCAACCCTATACATTTTTGAAAACTAGACAACCTGGGAAATTCAGGATGGGGTGACTCGTCTGCCTACCCCCCAGGTTTTGTTACCCAGAATCCCTTTCAAACAAAAAAATTTGACCAAAAAAACACATTTTCCTCACATTTCTGTGGTGGAAAGTTCTGGAATCTGCGTGGATCAACAAATTTCCACCCACCCAGCGTGCCCCCAGGTCTCCCGAAAAAAATGGTACCCCACTTGCGTGGGTAGGCATAGTGGCTGCGACATGAAACAGCGCAAAACGCAGCATGGTCGCACCTCAATTTCCCAGTGAAATTTTGCACGATTTGGACAAAAAGACTACCTTTTGTTTTTGCGCCGTAGCTCTGCCAGCACCTAGGGAAACCTAGCAAACCTATACATTTCTGAAAACTAGACACCCAGGGCAATTCAGGATGGGGTGACTCGTCTGCCTACCCCCAGGTTTTGTTACCCAGAATCCCTTTCAAACAATAAAATTTGACCAAAAAAACACATTTTCCTCACATTTCTGTGGTGGAAAGTTCTGGAATCTGCGTGGATCAACAAATTTCCATCCATCCAGTGTGCCCCCAGGTCTCCCGAAAAAAATGGTACCTCACTTGCGTGGGTAGGCATAGTGGCTGCGACATGAAACAGCGCAAAACGCAGCATGGTCGCACCTCAATTTCCCAGTGAAATTTAGCACGATTCGGACAAAAAGACTACCTTTTGTTTTTGCGCCGTAGCTCTGCCAGCACCTAGGGAACCCTAGCAAACCTATACATTTCTGAAAACTAGACACCCAGGGCAATTCAGGATGGGGTGACTCGTCTGCCTACCCCCAGGTTTTGTTACCCAGAATCCCTTTCAAACAAAAAAATGTAACCAAAAAAACACATTTTCCTCACATTTCTGTGGTGGAAAGTTCTGGAATCTGCGTGGATCAACAAATTTCCATCCACCCAGTGTGCCCCCAGGTCTCCCGAAAAAAATGGTACCTCACTTGCGTGGGTAGGCATAGTGGCTGCGACATGAAACAGCGCAAAACGCAGCATGGTCGCACCTCAATTTCCCAGTGAAATTTTGCACGATTCGGACAAAAAGACTACCTTTTGTTTTTGCGCCGTAGCTCTGCCAGCACCTAGGGAAACCTAGCAAACCTATACATTTCTGAAAACTAGACACCCAGGGCAATTCAGGATGGGGTGACTCGTCTGCCTACCCCCAGGTTTTGTTACCCAGAATCCCTTTCAAACAAAAACATTTGACCAAAAAAACACATTTTCCTCACATTTCTGTGGTGGAAAGTTCTGGAATCTGCGTGGATCAACAAATTTCCATGCACCCAGTGTGCCCCCAGGTCTCCCGAAAATAATGGTACCTCACTTGCGTGGGTAGGCATAGTGGCTGCGACATGAAACAGCGCAAAACGCAGCATGGTCGCACCTCAATTTCCCAGTGAAATTTAGCACGATTCGGACAAAAAGACTACCTTTTGTTTTTACGCCGTAGCTCTGCCAGCACCTAGGGAAACCTAGCAAACCTATACATTTCTGAAAACTAGACACCCAGGGCAATTCAGGATGGGGTGACTCGTCTGCCTACCCCCAGGTTTTGTTACCCAGAATCCCTTACAAACATAAAAATTTGACCACAAAAACACATTTTCCTCACATTTCTGTGGTGGAAAGTTCTGGAATCTGCGTGGATCAACAAATTTCCACCCACCCAGCGTGCCCCCAGGTCTCCCGAAAAAAATGGTACCTCACTTGCGTGGGTAGGCATAGTGGCTGCGACATGAAACAGCGCAAAACGCAGCATGGTCGCACCTCAATTTCCCAGTGAAATTTTGCACGATTCGGACAAAAAGACTACCTTTTGTTTTTGCGCCGTAGCTCTGCCAGCACCTAGGGAAACCTAGCAAACCTATACATTTCTGAAAACTAGACACCCAGGGCAATTCAGGATGGGGTGACTCGTCTGCCTACCCCCAGGTTTTGTTACCCAGAATCCCTTTCAAACAAAAAAATTTAACCAAAAAAACACATTTTCCTCACATTTCTGTGGTGGAAAGTTCTGGAATCTGCGTGGATCAACAAATTTCCATCCACCCAGTGTGCCCCCAGGTCTCCCGAAAAAAATGGTACCTCACTTGCGTGGGTAGGCATAGTGGCTGCGACATGAAACAGCGCAAAACGCAGCATGGTCGCACCTCAATTTCCCAGTGAAATTTTGCACGATTCGGACAAAAAGACTACCTTTTGTTTTTGCGCCGTAGCTCTGCCAGCACCTAGGGAAACCTAGCAAACCTATACATTTCTGAAAACTAGACACCCAGGGCAATTCAGGATGGGGTGACTCGTCTGCCTACCCCCAGGTTTTGTTACCCAGAATCCCTTTCAAACAAACAAATTTGACCAAAAAAACACATTTTCCTCACATTTCTGTGGTGGAAAGTTCTGGAATCTGCGTGGATCAACAAATGTCCACCCACCCAGCGTGCCCCCAGGTCTCCCGAAAAAAATGGTACCTCACTTGCATGGGCAGGCATAGTGGCTGCGACATGAAACAGCGCAAAACGCAGCATGGTCGCACCTCAATTTCCCAGTGAAATTTAGCACGATTCGGACAAAAAGACTACCTTTTGTTTTTGCGCCGTAGCTCTGCCAGCACCTAGGGAAACCTAGCAAACCTATAAATTTCTGAAAACTAGACACCCAGGGCAATTCAGGATGGGGTGACTCGTCTGCCTACCCCCAGGTTTTGTTACCCAGAATCCCTTACAAACATAAAAATTTGACCAAAAAAACACATTTTCCTCACATTTCTGTGGTGGAAAGTTCTGGAATCTGCGTGGATCAACAAATTACCACCCACCCAGCGTGCCCCCAGGTCTCCCGAAAAAAATGGTACCTCACTTGCGTGGGTAGGCATAGTGGCTGCGACATGAAACAGCGCAAAACGCAGCATGGTCGCACCTCAATTTCCCAGTGAAATTTTGCACGATTCGGACAAAAAGACTACCTTTTGTTTTTGCGCCGTAGCTCTGCCAGCACCTAGGGAAACCTAGCAAACCTATACATTTCTGAAAACTAGACACCCAGGGCAATTCAGGATGGGGTGACTCGTCTGCCTACCCCCAGGTTTTGTTACCCAGAATCCCTTACAAACATACAAATTTGACCAAAAAAACACATTTTCCTCACATTTCTGTGGTGGAAAGTTCTGGAATCTGCGTGGATCAACAAATTTCCACCCACCCAGCGTGCCCCCAGGTCTCCCAAAAACAATGGTACCTCACTTGCATGGGTAGGCATAGTGGCTGCGACATGAAACAGCGCAAAACGCAGCATGGTCGCACCTCAATTTCCCAGTGAAATTTTGCACGATTCGGACAAAAAGACTACCTTTTGTTTTTGCGCCGTAGCTCTGCCAGCACCTAGGGAAACCTAGCAAACCTATACATTTCTGAAAACTAGACACCCAGGGCAATTCAGGATGGGGTGACTCGTCTGCCTACCCCCAGGTTTTGTTACCCAGAATCCCTTACAAACATAAAAATTTGACCAAAAAACACATTTTCCTCACATTTCTGTAGTGGAAAGTTCTGGAATCTGCGTGGATCAACAAATTACCACCCACCCAGCGTGCCCCCAGGTCTCCCGAAAAAAATGGTACCTCACTTGCGTGGGTAGGCATAGTGGCTAAGACATGAAACAGCGCAAAACGCAGCATGGTCGCACCTCAATTTCCAAGTGAAATTTAGCACGATTCGGACAAAAAGACTACCTTTTGTTTTTGCGCCGTAGCTCTGCCAGCACCTAGGGAAACCTAGCAAACCTATACAGTTTTTGAAAACTACCCAGGGCAATTCAGGATGGGGTGACTCGTCTGCCTACCCCCAGGTTTTGTTACCCAGAATCCCTTACAAACATAAAAATTTGACCACAAAAACACATTTTCCTCACATTTCTGTGGTGGAAAGTTCTGGAATCTGCGTGGATCAACAAATTTCCACCCACCCAGCGTGCCCCCAGGTCTCCCGAAAAAAATGGTACCTCACTTGCGTGGGTAGGCATAGTGGCTGCGACATGAAACAGCGCAAAACGCAGCATGGTCGCACCTCAATTTCCCAGTGAAATTTTGCACGATTCGGACAAAAAGACTACCTTTTGTTTTTGCGCCGTAGCTCTGCCAGCACCTAGGGAAACCTAGCAAACCTATACATTTCTGAAAACTAGACACCCAGGGCAATTCAGGATGGGGTGACTCGTCTGCCTACCCCCAGGTTTTGTTACCCAGAATCCCTTTCAAACAAAAACATTTAACCAAAAAAACACATTTTCCTCACATTTCTGTGGTGGAAAGTTCTGGAATCTGCGTGGATCAACAAATTTCCATCCACCCAGTGTGCCCCCAGGTCTCCCGAAAAAAATGGTACCTCACTTGCGTGGGTAGGCATAGTGGCTGCGACATGAAACAGCGCAAAACGCAGCATGGTCGCACCTCAATTTCCCAGTGAAATTTTGCACGATTCGGACAAAAAGACTACCTTTTGTTTTTGCGCCGTAGCTCTGCCAGCACCTAGGGAAACCAAGCAAACCTATACATTTCTGAAAACTAGACACCCAGGGCAATTCAGGATGGGGTGACTCGTCTGCCTACCCCCAGGTTTTGTTACCCAGAATCCCTTTCAAACAAACAAATTTGACCAAAAAAACACATTTTCCTCACATTTCTGTGGTGGAAAGTTCTGGAATCTGCGTGGATCAACAAATTTCCACCCACCCAGCGTGCCCCCAGGTCTCCCGAAAAAAATGGTACCTCACTTGCATGGGCAGGCATAGTGGCTGCGACATGAAACAGCGCAAAACGCAGCATGGTCGCACCTCAATTTCCCAGTGAAATTTAGCACGATTCGGACAAAAAGACTACCTTTTGTTTTTGCGCCGTAGCTCTGCCAGCACCTAGGGAAACCTAGCAAACCTATAAATTTCTGAAAACTAGACACCCAGGGCAATTCAGGATGGGGTGACTCGTCTGCCTACCCCCAGGTTTTGTTACCCAGAATCCCTTACAAACATAAAAATTTGACCAAAAAAACACATTTTCCTCACATTTCTGTGGTGGAAAGTTCTGGAATCTGCGTGGATCAACAAATTACCACCCACCCAGCGTGCCCCCAGGTCTCCCGAAAAAAATGGTACCTCACTTGCGTGGGTAGGCATAGTGGCTGCGACATGAAACAGCGCAAAACGCAGCATGGTCGCACCTCAATTTCCCAGTGAAATTTTGCACGATTCGGACAAAAAGACTACCTTTTGTTTTTGCGCCGTAGCTCTGCCAGCACCTAGGGAAACCTAGCAAACCTATACATTTCTGAAAACTAGACACCCAGGGCAATTCAGGATGGGGTGACTCCTCTGCCTACCCCCAGGTTTTGTTACCCAGAATCCCTTACAAACATACAAATTTGACCAAAAAAACACATTTTCCTCACATTTCTGTGGTGGAAAGTTCTGGAATCTGCGTGGATCAACAAATTTCCACCCACCCAGCGTGCCCCCAGGTCTCCCGAAAAAAATGGTACCTCATTTGCATGGGTAGGCATAGTGGCTGCGACATGAAACAGCGTAAAACGCAGCATGGTCGCACCTCAATTTCCCAGTGAAATTTTGCACGATTCGGACAAAAAGACTACCTTTTGTTTTTGCGCCGTAGCTCTGCCAGCACCTAGGGAAACCTAGCAAACCTATACATTTCTGAAAACTAGACACCCAGGGCAATTCAGGATGGGGTGACTCGTCTGCCTACCCCCAGGTTTTGTTACCCAGAATCCCTTACAAACATAAAAATTTGACCAAAAAAACAAATTTTCCTCACATTTCTGTGGTGGAAAGTTCTGGAATCTGCGTGGATCAACAAATTACCACCCACCCAGCATGCCCCCAGGTCTCTCGAAAACAATGGTACCTCACTTGCGTGGGTAGGCATAGTGGCTGCGACATGAAACAGCGCAAAACGCAGCATGGTCGCACCTCAATTTCCAAGTGAAATTTAGCACGATTCGGACAAAAAGACTACCTTTTGTTTTTGCGCCGTAGCTCTGCCAGCACCTAGGGAAACCTAGCAAACCTATACAGTTTTTGAAAACTAGACACCCAGGGGAATTCAGGATGGGGTGACTCGTCTGCCTACCCCCAGGTTTTGTTACCCAGAATCCCTTACAAACATAAAAATGTGACCAAAAAAACACATTTTCCTCACATTTCTGTGGTGGAAAGTTCTGGAATCTGCGTGGATCAACAAATTACCACCCACCCAGCGTGCCCCCAGGTCTCCCAAAAAAAATGGTACCTCACTTGCGTGGGTAGGCATAGTGGCTGCGACATGAAACAGCGCAAAACGCAGCATGGTCGCACCTCAATTTCCCAGTGAAATTTTGCACGATTCGGACAAAAAGACTACCTTTTGTTTTTGCGCCGTAGCTCTGCCAGCACCTAGGGAAACCTAGCAAACCTATACATTTCTGAAAACTAGACGCCCAGGGCAATTCAGGATGGGGTGACTCGTCTGCCTACCCCCAGGTTTTGTTACCCAGAATCCCTTTCAAACAAAAAAACTTGACCAAAAAAACACATTTTCCTCACATTTCTGTGGTGGAAAGTTCTGGAATCTGCGTGGATCAACAAATTTCCATGCACCCAGTGTGCCCCCAGGTCTCCCCAAAAAAATGGTACCTCACTTGCGTGGGTAGGCATAGTGGCTGCGACATGAAACAGCGCAAAACGCAGCATGGTCGCACCTCAATTTCCCAGTGAAATTTAGCACGATTCGGACAAAAAGACTACCTTTTGTTTTTACGCCGTAGCTCTGCCAGCACCTAGGGAAACCTAGCAAACCTATACATTTCTGAAAACTAGACACCCAGGGCAATTCAGGATGGGGTGACTCGTCTGCCTACCCCCAGGTTTTGTTACCCAGAATCCCTTACAAACATAAACATTTGACCACAAAAACACATTTTCCTCACATTTCTGTGGTGGAAAGTTCTGGAATCTGCGTGGATCAACAAATTTCCACCCACCCAGCGTGCCCCCAGGTCTCCCGAAAAAAATGGTACCTCACTTGCGTGGGTAGGCATAGTGGCTGCGACATGAAACAGCGCAAAACGCAGCATGGTCGCACCTCAATTTCCCAGTGAAATTTTGCACGATTCGGACAAAAAGACTACCTTTTGTTTTTGCGCCGTAGCTCTGCCAGCACCTAGGGAAACCTAGCAAACCTATACATTTCTGAAAACTAGACACCCAGGGCAATTCAGGATGGGGTGACTCGTCTGCCTACCCCCAGGTTTTGTTACCCAGAATCCCTTTCAAACAAAAAAATTTAACCAAAAAAACACATTTTCCTCACATTTCTGTGGTGGAAAGTTCTGGAATCTGCGTGGATCAACAAATTTCCATCCACCCAGTGTGCCCCCAGGTCTCCCGAAAAAAATGGTACCTCACTTGCGTGGGTAGGCATAGTGGCTGCGACATGAAACAGCGCAAAACGCAGCATGGTCGCACCTCAATTTCCCAGTGAAATTTTGCACGATTCGGACAAAAAGACTACCTTTTGTTTTTGCGCCGTAGCTCTGCCAGCACCTAGGGAAACCTAGCAAACCTATACATTTCTGAAAACTAGACACCCAGGGCAATTCAGGATGGGGTGACTCGTCTGCCTACCCCCAGGTTTTGTTACCCAGAATCCCTTTCAAACAAAAAAATTTAACCAAAAAAACACATTTTCCTCACATTTCTGTGGTGGAAAGTTCTGGAATCTGCGTGGATCAACAAATTTCCATCCACCCAGTGTGCCCCCAGGTCTCCCGAAAAAAATGGTACCTCACTTGCGTGGGTAGGCATAGTGGCTGCGACATGAAACAGCGCAAAACGCAGCATGGTCGCACCTCAATTTCCAAGTGAAATTTAGCACGATTCGGACAAAAAGACTACCTTTTGTTTTTGCGCCGTAGCTCTGCCAGCACCTAGGGAAACCTAGCAAACCTATACAGTTTTTGAAAACTAGACACCCAGGGGAATTCAGGATGGGGTGACTCGTCTGCCTACCCCCAGGTTTTGTTACCCAGAATCCCTTACAAACATAAAAATGTGACCAAAAAAACACATTTTCCTCACATTTCTGTGGTGGAAAGTTCTGGAATCTGCGTGGATCAACAAATTACCACCCACCCAGCGTGCCCCCAGGTCTCCCAAAAAAAATGGTACCTCACTTGCGTGGGTAGGCATAGTGGCTGCGACATGAAACAGCGCAAAACGCAGCATGGTCGCACCTCAATTTCCCAGTGAAATTTTGCACGATTCGGACAAAAAGACTACCTTTTGTTTTTGCGCCGTAGCTCTGCCAGCACCTAGGGAAACCTAGCAAACCTATACATTTCTGAAAACTAGACGCCCAGGGCAATTCAGGATGGGGTGACTCGTCTGCCTACCCCCAGGTTTTGTTACCCAGAATCCCTTTCAAACAAAAAAATTTGACCAAAAAAACACATTTTCCTCACATTTCTGTGGTGGAAAGTTCTGGAATCTGCGTGGATCAACAAATTTCCATGCACCCAGTGTGCCCCCAGGTCTCCCCAAAAAAATGGTACCTCACTTGCGTGGGTAGGCATAGTGGCTGCGACATGAAACAGCGCAAAACGCAGCATGGTCGCACCTCAATTTCCCAGTGAAATTTAGCACGATTCGGACAAAAAGACTACCTTTTGTTTTTACGCCGTAGCTCTGCCAGCACCTAGGGAAACCTAGCAAACCTATACATTTCTGAAAACTAGACACCCAGGGCAATTCAGGATGGGGTGACTCGTCTGCCTACCCCCAGGTTTTGTTACCCAGAATCCCTTACAAACATAAACATTTGACCACAAAAACACATTTTCCTCACATTTCTGTGGTGGAAAGTTCTGGAATCTGCGTGGATCAACAAATTTCCACCCACCCAGCGTGCCCCCAGGTCTCCCGAAAAAAATGGTACCTCACTTGCGTGGGTAGGCATAGTGGCTGCGACATGAAACAGCGCAAAACGCAGCATGGTCGCACCTCAATTTCCCAGTGAAATTTTGCACGATTCGGACAAAAAGACTACCTTTTGTTTTTGCGCCGTAGCTCTGCCAGCACCTAGGGAAACCTAGCAAACCTATACATTTCTGAAAACTAGACACCCAGGGCAATTCAGGATGGGGTGACTCGTCTGCCTACCCCCAGGTTTTGTTACCCAGAATCCCTTTCAAACAAAAAAATTTAACCAAAAAAACACATTTTCCTCACATTTCTGTGGTGGAAAGTTCTGGAATCTGCGTGGATCAACAAATTTCCATCCACCCAGTGTGCCCCCAGGTCTCCCGAAAAAAATGGTACCTCACTTGCGTGGGTAGGCATAGTGGCTGCGACATGAAACAGCGCAAAACGCAGCATGGTCGCACCTCAATTTCCCAGTGAAATTTTGCACGATTCGGACAAAAAGACTACCTTTTGTTTTTGCGCCGTAGCTCTGCCAGCACCTAGGGAAACCTAGCAAACCTATACATTTCTGAAAACTAGACACCCAGGGCAATTCAGGATGGGGTGACTCGTCTGCCTACCCCCAGGTTTTGTTACCCAGAATCCCTTTCAAACAAAAAAATCTAACCAAAAAAACACATTTTCCTCACATTTCTGTGGTGGAAAGTTCTGGAATCTGCGTGGATCAACAAATTTCCATCCACCCAGTGTGCCCCCAGGTCTCCCGAAAAAAATGGTACCTCACTTGCGTGGGTAGGCATAGTGGCTGCGACATGAAACAGCGCAAAACGCAGCATGGTCGCACCTCAATTTCCCAGTGAAATTTTGCACAATTCGGACAAAAAGACTACCTTTTGTTTTTGCGCCGTAGCTCTGCCAGCACCTAGGGAAACCTAGCAAACCTATACATTTCTGAAAACTAGACACCCAGGGCAATTCAGGATGGGGTGACTCGTCTGCCTACCCCCAGGTTTTGTTACCCAGAATCCCTTTCAAACAAACAAATTTGACCAAAAAAACACATTTTCCTCACATTTCTGTGGTGGAAAGTTCTGGAATCTGCGTGGATCAACAAATTTCCACCCACCCAGCGTGCCCCCAGGTCTCCCGAAAAAAATGGTACCTCACTTGCATGGGCAGGCATAGTGGCTGCGACATGAAACAGCGCAAAACGCAGCATGGTCGCACCTCAATTTCCCAGTGAAATTTAGCACGATTCGGACAAAAAGACTACCTTTTGTTTTTGCGCCGTAGCTCTGCCAGCACCTAGGGAAACCTAGCAAACCTATAAATTTCTGAAAACTAGACACCCAGGGCAATTCAGGATGGGGTGACTCGTCTGCCTACCCCCAGGTTTTGTTACCCAGAATCCCTTACAAACATAAAAATTTGACCAAAAAAACACATTTTCCTCACATTTCTGTGGTGGAAAGTTCTGGAATCTGCGTGGATCAACAAATTACCACCCACCCAGCGTGCCCCCAGGTCTCCCGAAAAAAATGGTACCTCACTTGCGTGGGTAGGCATAGTGGCTGCGACATGAAACAGCGCAAAACGCAGCATGGTCGCACCTCAATTTCCCAGTGAAATTTTGCACGATTCGGACAAAAAGACTACCTTTTGTTTTTGCGCCGTAGCTCTGCCAGCACCTAGGGAAACCTAGCAAACCTATACATTTCTGAAAACTAGACACCCAGGGCAATTCAGGATGGGGTGACTCGTCTGCCTACCCCCAGGTTTTGTTACCCAGAATCCCTTACAAACATACAAATTTGACCAAAAAAACACATTTTCCTCACATTTCTGTGGTGGAAAGTTCTGGAATCTGCGTGGATCAACAAATTTCCACCCACCCAGCGTGCCCCCAGGTCTCCCGAAAAAAATGGTACCTCACTTGCGTGGGTAGGCATAGTGGCTGCGACATGAAACAGCGCAAAACGCAGCATGGTCGCACCTCAATTTCCAAGTGAAATTTAGCACGATTCGGACAAAAAGACTACCTTTTGTTTTTGCGCCGTAGCTCTGCCAGCACCTAGGGAAACCTAGCAAACCTATACAGTTTTTGAAAACTACCCAGGGCAATTCAGGATGGGGTGACTCGTCTGCCTACCCCCAGGTTTTGTTACCCAGAATCCCTTACAAACATAAAAATTTGACCACAAAAACACATTTTCCTCACATTTCTGTGGTGGAAAGTTCTGGAATCTGCGTGGATCAACAAATTTCCACCCACCCAGCGTGCCCCCAGGTCTCCCGAAAAAAATGGTACCTCACTTGCGTGGGTAGGCATAGTGGCTGCGACATGAAACAGCGCAAAACGCAGCATGGTCGCACCTCAATTTCCCAGTGAAATTTTGCACGATTCGGACAAAAAGACTACCTTTTGTTTTTGCGCCGTAGCTCTGCCAGCACCTAGGGAAACCTAGCAAACCTATACATTTCTGAAAACTAGACACCCAGGGCAATTCAGGATGGGGTGACTCGTCTGCCTACCCCCAGGTTTTGTTACCCAGAATCCCTTTCAAACAAAAAAATTTAACCAAAAAAACACATTTTCCTCACATTTCTGTGGTGGAAAGTTCTGGAATCTGCGTGGATCAACAAATTTCCACCCACCCAGCGTGCCCCCAGGTCTCCCGAAAAAAATGGTACCTCACTTGCATGGGCAGGCATAGTGGCTGCGACATGAAACAGCGCAAAACGCAGCATGGTCGCACCTCAATTTCCCAGTGAAATTTAGCACGATTCGGACAAAAAGACTACCTTTTGTTTTTGCGCCGTAGCTCTGCCAGCACCTAGGGAAACCTAGCAAACCTATAAATTTCTGAAAACTAGACACCCAGGGCAATTCAGGATGGGGTGACTCGTCTGCCTACCCCCAGGTTTTGTTACCCAGAATCCCTTTCAAACAAACAAATTTGACCAAAAAAACACATTTTCCTCACATTTCTGTGGTGGAAAGTTCTGGAATCTGCGTGGATCAACAAATTTCCACCCACCCAGCGTGCCCCCAGGTCTCCGGAAAAAAATGGTACCTCACTTGCATGGGCAGGCATAGTGGCTGCGACATGAAACAGCGCAAAACGCAGCATGGTCGCACCTCAATTTCCCAGTGAAATTTAGCACGATTCGGACAAAAAGACTACCTTTTGTTTTTGCGCCGTAGCTCTGCCAGCACCTAGGGAAACCTAGCAAACCTATACATTTCTGAAAACTAGACACCCAGGGCAATTCAGGATGGGGTGACTCGTCTGCCTACCCCCAGGTTTTGTTACCCAGAATCCCTTACAAACATAAAAATTTGACCAAAAAAACACATTTTCCTCACATTTCTGTGGTGGAAAGTTCTGGAATCTGCGTGGATCAACAAATTACCATCCACCCAGCGTGCCCCCAGGTCTCCCGAAAAAAATGGTACCTCACTTGCGTGGGTAGGCATAGTGGCTGCGACATGAAACAGCGCAAAACGCAGCATGGTCGCACCTCAATTTCCAAGTGAAATTTAGCACGATTCGGACAAAAAGACTACCTTTTGTTTTTGCGCCGTAGCTCTGCCAGCACCTAGGGAAACCTAGCAAACCTATACAGTTTTTGAAAACTACCCAGGGCAATTCAGGATGGGGTGACTCGTCTGCCTACCCCCAGGTTTTGTTACCCAGAATCCCTTACAAACATACAAATTTGACCAAAAAAACACATTTTCCTCACATTTCTGTGGTGGAAAGTTCTGGAATCTGCGTGGATCAACAAATTTCCACCCACCCAGCGTGCCCCCAGGTCTCCCGAAAAAAATGGTACCTCACTTGCGTGGGTAGGCATAGTGGCTGCGACATGAAACAGCGCAAAACGCAGCATGGTCGCACCTCAATTTCCAAGTGAAATTTAGCACGATTCGGACAAAAAGACTACCTTTTGTTTTTGCGCCGTAGCTCTGCCAGCACCTAGGGAAACCTAGCAAACCTATACAGTTTTTGAAAACTACCCAGGGCAATTCAGGATGGGGTGACTCGTCTGCCTACCCCCAGGTTTTGTTACCCAGAATCCCTTACAAACATAAAAATTTGACCACAAAAACACATTTTCCTCACATTTCTGTGGTGGAAAGTTCTGGAATCTGCGTGGATCAACAAATTTCCACCCACCCAGCGTGCCCCCAGGTCTCCCGAAAAAAATGGTACCTCACTTGCGTGGGTAGGCATAGTGGCTGCGACATGAAACAGCGCAAAACGCAGCATGGTCGCACCTCAATTTCCCAGTGAAATTTTGCACGATTCGGACAAAAAGACTACCTTTTGTTTTTGCGCCGTAGCTCTGCCAGCACCTAGGGAAACCTAGCAAACCTATACATTTCTGAAAACTAGACACCCAGGGCAATTCAGGATGGGGTGACTCGTCTGCCTACCCCCAGGTTTTGTTACCCAGAATCCCTTTCAAACAAAAAAATTTAACCAAAAAAACACATTTTCCTCACATTTCTGTGGTGGAAAGTTCTGGAATCTGCGTGGATCAACAAATTTCCACCCACCCAGCGTGCCCCCAGGTCTCCCGAAAAAAATGGTACCTCACTTGCATGGGCAGGCATAGTGGCTGCGACATGAAACAGCGCAAAACGCAGCATGGTCGCACCTCAATTTCCCAGTGAAATTTAGCACGATTCGGACAAAAAGACTACCTTTTGTTTTTGCGCCGTAGCTCTGCCAGCACCTAGGGAAACCTAGCAAACCTATAAATTTCTGAAAACTAGACACCCAGGGCAATTCAGGATGGGGTGACTCGTCTGCCTACCCCCAGGTTTTGTTACCCAGAATCCCTTTCAAACAAACAAATTTGACCAAAAAAACACATTTTCCTCACATTTCTGTGGTGGAAAGTTCTGGAATCTGCGTGGATCAACAAATTTCCACCCACCCAGCGTGCCCCCAGGTCTCCGGAAAAAAATGGTACCTCACTTGCATGGGCAGGCATAGTGGCTGCGACATGAAACAGCGCAAAACGCAGCATGGTCGCACCTCAATTTCCCAGTGAAATTTAGCACGATTCGGACAAAAAGACTACCTTTTGTTTTTGCGCCGTAGCTCTGCCAGCACCTAGGGAAACCTAGCAAACCTATACATTTCTGAAAACTAGACACCCAGGGCAATTCAGGATGGGGTGACTCGTCTGCCTACCCCCAGGTTTTGTTACCCAGAATCCCTTACAAACATAAAAATTTGACCAAAAAAACACATTTTCCTCACATTTCTGTGGTGGAAAGTTCTGGAATCTGCGTGGATCAACAAATTACCATCCACCCAGCGTGCCCCCAGGTCTCCCGAAAAAAATGGTACCTCACTTGCGTGGGTAGGCATAGTGGCTGCGACATGAAACAGCGCAAAACGCAGCATGGTCGCACCTCAATTTCCAAGTGAAATTTAGCACGATTCGGACAAAAAGACTACCTTTTGTTTTTGCGCCGTAGCTCTGCCAGCACCTAGGGAAACCTAGCAAACCTATACAGTTTTTGAAAACTACCCAGGGCAATTCAGGATGGGGTGACTCGTCTGCCTACCCCCAGGTTTTGTTACCCAGAATCCCTTACAAACATAAAAATTTGACCACAAAAACACATTTTCCTCACATTTCTGTGGTGGAAAGTTCTGGAATCTGCGTGGATCAACAAATTTCCACCCACCCAGCGTGCCCCCAGGTCTCCCGAAAAAAATGGTACCTCACTTGCGTGGGTAGGCATAGTGGCTGCGACATGAAACAGCGCAAAACGCAGCATGGTCGCACCTCAATTTCCCAGTGAAATTTTGCACGATTCGGACAAAAAGACTACCTTTTGTTTTTGCGCCGTAGCTCTGCCAGCACCTAGGGAAACCTAGCAAACCTATACATTTCTGAAAACTAGACACCCAGGGCAATTCAGGATGGGGTGACTCGTCTGCCTACCCCCAGGTTTTGTTACCCAGAATCCCTTTCAAACAAAAAAATTTAACCAAAAAAACACATTTTCCTCACATTTCTGTGGTGGAAAGTTCTGGAATCTGCGTGGATCAACAAATTTCCATCCACCCAGTGTGCCCCCAGGTCTCCCGAAAAAAATGGTACCTCACTTGCGTGGGTAGGCATAGTGGCTGCGACATGAAACAGCGCAAAACGCAGCATGGTCGCACCTCAATTTCCCAGTGAAATTTTGCACAATTCGGACAAAAAGACTACCTTTTGTTTTTGCGCCGTAGCTCTGCCAGCACCTAGGGAAACCTAGCAAACCTATACATTTCTGAAAACTAGACACCCAGGGCAATTCAGGATGGGGTGACTCGTCTGCCTACCCCCAGGTTTTGTTACCCAGAATCCCTTTCAAACAAACAAATTTGACCAAAAAAACACATTTTCCTCACATTTCTGTGGTGGAAAGTTCTGGAATCTGCGTGGATCAACAAATTTCCACCCACCCAGCGTGCCCCCAGGTCTCCCAAAAAAAATGGTACCTCACTTGCATGGGCAGGCATAGTGGCTGCGACATGAAACAGCGCAAAATGCAGCATGGTCGCACCTCAATTTCCCAGTGAAATTTAGCACGATTCGGACAAAAAGACTACCTTTTGTTTTTGCGCCGTAGCTCTGCCAGCACCTAGGGAAACCTAGCAAACCTATAAATTTCTGAAAACTAGACACCCAGGGCAATTCAGGATGGGGTGACTCGTCTGCCTACCCCCAGGTTTTGTTACCCAGAATCCCTTACAAACATAAAAATTTGACCAAAAAAACACATTTTCCTCACATTTCTGTGGTGGAAAGTTCTGGAATCTGCGTGGATCAACAAATTACCACCCACCCAGCGTGCCCCCAGGTCTCCCGAAAAAAATGGTACCTCACTTGCGTGGGTAGGCATAGTGGCTGCGACATGAAACAGCGCAAAACGCAGCATGGTCGCACCTCAATTTCCCAGTGAAATTTTGCACGATTCGGACAAAAAGACTACCTTTTGTTTTTGCGCCGTAGCTCTGCCAGCACCTAGGGAAACCTAGCAAACCTATACATTTCTGAAAACTAGACACCCAGGGCAATTCAGGATGGGGTGACTCGTCTGCCTACCCCCAGGTTTTGTTACCCAGAATCCCTTACAAACATACAAATTTGACCAAAAAAACACATTTTCCTCACATTTCTGTGGTGGAAAGTTCTGGAATCTGCGTGGATCAACAAATTTCCACCCACCCAGCGTGCCCCCAGGTCTCCCGAAAAAAATGGTACCTCACTTGCGTGGGTAGGCATAGTGGCTGCGACATGAAACAGCGCAAAACGCAGCATGGTCGCACCTCAATTTCCAAGTGAAATTTAGCACGATTCGGACAAAAAGACTACCTTTTGTTTTTGCGCCGTAGCTCTGCCAGCACCTAGGGAAACCTAGCAAACCTATACAGTTTTTGAAAACTACCCAGGGCAATTCAGGATGGGGTGACTCGTCTGCCTACCCCCAGGTTTTGTTACCCAGAATCCCTTACAAACATAAAAATTTGACCACAAAAACACATTTTCCTCACATTTCTGTGGTGGAAAGTTCTGGAATCTGCGTGGATCAACAAATTTCCACCCACCCAGCGTGCCCCCAGGTCTCCCGAAAAAAATGGTACCTCACTTGCGTGGGTAGGCATAGTGGCTGCGACATGAAACAGCGCAAAACGCAGCATGGTCGCACCTCAATTTCCCAGTGAAATTTTGCACGATTCGGACAAAAAGACTACCTTTTGTTTTTGCGCCGTAGCTCTGCCAGCACCTAGGGAAACCTAGCAAACCTATACATTTCTGAAAACTAGACACCCAGGGCAATTCAGGATGGGGTGACTCGTCTGCCTACCCCCAGGTTTTGTTACCCAGAATCCCTTTCAAACAAAAAAATTTAACCAAAAAAACACATTTTCCTCACATTTCTGTGGTGGAAAGTTCTGGAATCTGCGTGGATCAACAAATTTCCATCCACCCAGTGTGCCCCCAGGTCTCCCGAAAAAAATGGTACCTCACTTGCGTGGGTAGGCATAGTGGCTGCGACATGAAACAGCGCAAAACGCAGCATGGTCGCACCTCAATTTCCCAGTGAAATTTTGCACGATTCGGACAAAAAGACTACCTTTTGTTCTTGCGCCGTAGCTCTGCCAGCACCTAGGGAAACCTAGCAAACCTATACATTTCTGAAAACTAGACACCCAGGGCAATTCAGGATGGGGTGATTCGTCTGCCTACCCCCAGGTTTTGTTACCCAGAATCCCTTTCAAACAAACAAATTTGACCAAAAAAACACATTTTCCTCACATTTCTGTGGTGGAAAGTTCTGGAATCTGCGTGGATCAACAAATTTCCACCCACCCAGCGTGCCCCCAGGTCTCCCGAAAAAAATGGTACCTCACTTGCATGGGCAGGCATAGTGGCTGCGACATGAAACAGCGCAAAACGCAGCATGGTCGCACCTCAATTTCCCAGTGAAATTTAGCACGATTCGGACAAAAAGACTACCTTTTGTTTTTGCGCCGTAGCTCTGCCAGCACCTAGGGAAACCTAGCAAACCTATAAATTTCTGAAAACTAGACACCCAGGGCAATTCAGGATGGGGTGACTCGTCTGCCTACCCCCAGGTTTTGTTACCCAGAATCCCTTTCAAACAAACAAATTTGACCAAAAAAACACATTTTCCTCACATTTCTGTGGTGGAAAGTTCTGGAATCTGCGTGGATCAACAAATTTCCACCCACCCAGCGTGCCCCCAGGTCTCCGGAAAAAAATGGTACCTCACTTGCATGGGCAGGCATAGTGGCTGCGACATGAAACAGCGCAAAACGCAGCATGGTCGCACCTCAATTTCCCAGTGAAATTTAGCACGATTCGGACAAAAAGACTACCTTTTGTTTTTGCGCCGTAGCTCTGCCAGCACCTAGGGAAACCTAGCAAACCTATAAATTTCTGAAAACTAGACACCCAGGGCAATTCAGGATGGGGTGACTCGTCTGCCTACCCCCAGGTTTTGTTACCCAGAATCCCTTACAAACATAAAAATTTGACCAAAAAAACACATTTTCCTCACATTTCTGTGGTGGAAAGTTCTGGAATCTGCGTGGATCAACAAATTACCACCCACCCAGCGTGCCCCCAGGTCTCCCGAAAAAAATGGTACCTCACTTGCGTGGGTAGGCATAGTGGCTGCGACATGAAACAGCGCAAAACGCAGCATGGTCGCACCTCAATTTCCCAGTGAAATTTTGCACGATTCGGACAAAAAGACTACCTTTTGTTTTTGCGCCGTAGCTCTGCCAGCACCTAGGGAAACCTAGCAAACCTATACATTTCTGAAAACTAGACACCCAGGGCAATTCAGGATGGGGTGACTCGTCTGCCTACCCCCAGGTTTTGTTACCCAGAATCCCTTACAAACATAAAAATTTGACCAAAAAAACACATTTTCCTCACATTTCTGTGGTGGAAAGTTCTGGAATCTGCGTGGATCAACAAATTACCATCCACCCAGCGTGCCCCCAGGTCTCCCGAAAAAAATGGTACCTCACTTGCGTGGGTAGGCATAGTGGCTGCGACATGAAACAGCGCAAAACGCAGCATGGTCGCACCTCAATTTCCAAGTGAAATTTAGCACGATTCGGACAAAAAGACTACCTTTTGTTTTTGCGCCGTAGCTCTGCCAGCACCTAGGGAAACCTAGCAAACCTATACAGTTTTTGAAAACTACCCAGGGCAATTCAGGATGGGGTGACTCGTCTGCCTACCCCCAGGTTTTGTTACCCAGAATCCCTTACAAACATAAAAATTTGACCACAAAAACACATTTTCCTCACATTTCTGTGGTGGAAAGTTCTGGAATCTGCGTGGATCAACAAATTTCCACCCACCCAGCGTGCCCCCAGGTCTCCCGAAAAAAATGGTACCTCACTTGCGTGGGTAGGCATAGTGGCTGCGACATGAAACAGCGCAAAACGCAGCATGGTCGCACCTCAATTTCCCAGTGAAATTTTGCACGATTCGGACAAAAAGACTACCTTTTGTTTTTGCGCCGTAGCTCTGCCAGCACCTAGGGAAACCTAGCAAACCTATACATTTCTGAAAACTAGACACCCAGGGCAATTCAGGATGGGGTGACTCGTCTGCCTACCCCCAGGTTTTGTTACCCAGAATCCCTTTCAAACAAAAAAATTTAACCAAAAAAACACATTTTCCTCACATTTCTGTGGTGGAAAGTTCTGGAATCTGCGTGGATCAACAAATTTCCATCCACCCAGTGTGCCCCCAGGTCTCCCGAAAAAAATGGTACCTCACTTGCGTGGGTAGGCATAGTGGCTGCGACATGAAACAGCGCAAAACGCAGCATGGTCGCACCTCAATTTCCCAGTGAAATTTTGCACGATTCGGACAAAAAGACTACCTTTTGTTTTTGCGCCGTAGCTCTGCCAGCACCTAGGGAAACCTAGCAAACCTATACATTTCTGAAAACTAGACACCCAGGGCAATTCAGGATGGGGTGACTCGTCTGCCTACCCCCAGGTTTTGTTACCCAGAATCCCTTTCAAACAAACAAATTTGACCAAAAAAACACATTTTCCTCACATTTCTGTGGTGGAAAGTTCTGGAATCTGCGTGGATCAACAAATTTCCACCCACCCAGCGTGCCCCCAGGTCTCCCGAAAAAAATGGTACCTCACTTGCATGGGCAGGCATAGTGGCTGCGACATGAAACAGCGCAAAACGCAGCATGGTCGCACCTCAATTTCCCAGTGAAATTTAGCACGATTCGGACAAAAAGACTACCTTTTGTTTTTGCGCCGTAGCTCTGCCAGCACCTAGGGAAACCTAGCAAACCTATAAATTTCTGAAAACTAGACACCCAGGGCAATTCAGGATGGGGTGACTCGTCTGCCTACCCCCAGGTTTTGTTACCCAGAATCCCTTACAAACATAAAAATTTGACCAAAAAAACACATTTTCCTCACATTTCTGTGGTGGAAAGTTCTGGAATCTGCGTGGATCAACAAATTACCACCCACCCAGCGTGCCCCCAGGTCTTCCGAAAAAAATGGTACCTCACTTGCGTGGGTAGGCATAGTGGCTGCGACATGAAACAGCGCAAAACGCAGCATGGTCGCACCTCAATTTCCCAGTGAAATTTTGCACGATTCGGACAAAAAGACTACCTTTTGTTTTTGCGCCGTAGCTCTGCCAGCACCTAGGGAAACCTAGCAAACCTATACATTTCTGAAAACTAGACACCCAGGGCAATTCAGGATGGGGTGACTCGTCTGCCTACCCCCAGGTTTTGTTACCCAGAATCCCTTACAAACATACAAATTTGACCAAAAAAACACATTTTCCTCACATTTCTGTGGTGGAAAGTTCTGGAATCTGCGTGGATCAACAAATTTCCACCCACCCAGCGTGCCCCCAGGTCTCCCGAAAAAAATGGTACCTCACTTGCGTGGGTAGGCATAGTGGCTGCGACATGAAACAGCGCAAAACGCAGCATGGTCGCACCTCAATTTCCCAGTGAAATTTTGCACGATTCGGACAAAAAGACTACCTTTTGTTTTTGCGCCGTAGCTCTGCCAGCACCTAGGGAAACCTAGCAAACCTATACATTTCTGAAAACTAGACACCCAGGGCAATTCAGGATGGGGTGACTCGTCTGCCTACCCCCAGGTTTTGTTACCCAGAATCCCTTTCAAACAAAAAAATTTAACCAAAAAAACACATTTTCCTCACATTTCTGTGGTGGAAAGTTCTGGAATCTGCGTGGATCAACAAATTTCCATCCACCCAGTGTGCCCCCAGGTCTCCCGAAAAAAATGGTACCTCACTTGCGTGGGTAGGCATAGTGGCTGCGACATGAAACAGCGCAAAACGCAGCATGGTCGCACCTCAATTTCCCAGTGAAATTTTGCACGATTCGGACAAAAAGACTACCTTTTGTTTTTGCGCCGTAGCTCTGCCAGCACCTAGGGAAACCTAGCAAACCTATACATTTCTGAAAACTAGACACCCAGGGCAATTCAGGATGGGGTGACTCGTCTGCCTACCCCCAGGTTTTGTTACCCAGAATCCCTTTCAAACAAAAAAATCTAACCAAAAAAACACATTTTCCTCACATTTCTGTGGTGGAAAGTTCTGGAATCTGCGTGGATCAACAAATTTCCATCCACCCAGTGTGCCCCCAGGTCTCCCGAAAAAAATGGTACCTCACTTGCGTGGGTAGGCATAGTGGCTGCGACATGAAACAGCGCAAAACGCAGCATGGTCGCACCTCAATTTCCCAGTGAAATTTTGCACAATTCGGACAAAAAGACTACCTTTTGTTTTTGCGCCGTAGCTCTGCCAGCACCTAGGGAAACCTAGCAAACCTATACATTTCTGAAAACTAGACACCCAGGGCAATTCAGGATGGGGTGACTCGTCTGCCTACCCCCAGGTTTTGTTACCCAGAATCCCTTTCAAACAAACAAATTTGACCAAAAAAACACATTTTCCTCACATTTCTGTGGTGGAAAGTTCTGGAATCTGCGTGGATCAACAAATTTCCACCCACCCAGCGTGCCCCCAGGTCTCCCGAAAAAAATGGTACCTCACTTGCATGGGCAGGCATAGTGGCTGCGACATGAAACAGCGCAAAACGCAGCATGGTCGCACCTCAATTTCCCAGTGAAATTTAGCACGATTCGGACAAAAAGACTACCTTTTGTTTTTGCGCCGTAGCTCTGCCAGCACCTAGGGAAACCTAGCAAACCTATAAATTTCTGAAAACTAGACACCCAGGGCAATTCAGGATGGGGTGACTCGTCTGCCTACCCCCAGGTTTTGTTACCCAGAATCCCTTACAAACATAAAAATTTGACCAAAAAAACACATTTTCCTCACATTTCTGTGGTGGAAAGTTCTGGAATCTGCGTGGATCAACAAATTACCACCCACCCAGCGTGCCCCCAGGTCTCCCGAAAAAAATGGTACCTCACTTGCGTGGGTAGGCATAGTGGCTGCGACATGAAACAGCGCAAAACGCAGCATGGTCGCACCTCAATTTCCCAGTGAAATTTTGCACGATTCGGACAAAAAGACTACCTTTTGTTTTTGCGCCGTAGCTCTGCCAGCACCTAGGGAAACCTAGCAAACCTATACATTTCTGAAAACTAGACACCCAGGGCAATTCAGGATGGGGTGACTCGTCTGCCTACCCCCAGGTTTTGTTACCCAGAATCCCTTACAAACATACAAATTTGACCAAAAAAACACATTTTCCTCACATTTCTGTGGTGGAAAGTTCTGGAATCTGCGTGGATCAACAAATTTCCACCCACCCAGCGTGCCCCCAGGTCTCCCGAAAAAAATGGTACCTCACTTGCGTGGGTAGGCATAGTGGCTGCGACATGAAACAGCGCAAAACGCAGCATGGTCGCACCTCAATTTCCAAGTGAAATTTAGCACGATTCGGACAAAAAGACTACCTTTTGTTTTTGCGCCGTAGCTCTGCCAGCACCTAGGGAAACCTAGCAAACCTATACAGTTTTTGAAAACTACCCAGGGCAATTCAGGATGGGGTGACTCGTCTGCCTACCCCCAGGTTTTGTTACCCAGAATCCCTTACAAACATAAAAATTTGACCACAAAAACACATTTTCCTCACATTTCTGTGGTGGAAAGTTCTGGAATCTGCGTGGATCAACAAATTTCCACCCACCCAGCGTGCCCCCAGGTCTCCCGAAAAAAATGGTACCTCACTTGCGTGGGTAGGCATAGTGGCTGCGACATGAAACAGCGCAAAACGCAGCATGGTCGCACCTCAATTTCCCAGTGAAATTTTGCACGATTCGGACAAAAAGACTACCTTTTGTTTTTGCGCCGTAGCTCTGCCAGCACCTAGGGAAACCTAGCAAACCTATACATTTCTGAAAACTAGACACCCAGGGCAATTCAGGATGGGGTGACTCGTCTGCCTACCCCCAGGTTTTGTTACCCAGAATCCCTTTCAAACAAAAAAATTTAACCAAAAAAACACATTTTCCTCACATTTCTGTGGTGGAAAGTTCTGGAATCTGCGTGGATCAACAAATTTCCACCCACCCAGCGTGCCCCCAGGTCTCCCGAAAAAAATGGTACCTCACTTGCATGGGCAGGCATAGTGGCTGCGACATGAAACAGCGCAAAACGCAGCATGGTCGCACCTCAATTTCCCAGTGAAATTTAGCACGATTCGGACAAAAAGACTACCTTTTGTTTTTGCGCCGTAGCTCTGCCAGCACCTAGGGAAACCTAGCAAACCTATAAATTTCTGAAAACTAGACACCCAGGGCAATTCAGGATGGGGTGACTCGTCTGCCTACCCCCAGGTTTTGTTACCCAGAATCCCTTTCAAACAAACAAATTTGACCAAAAAAACACATTTTCCTCACATTTCTGTGGTGGAAAGTTCTGGAATCTGCGTGGATCAACAAATTTCCACCCACCCAGCGTGCCCCCAGGTCTCCGGAAAAAAATGGTACCTCACTTGCATGGGCAGGCATAGTGGCTGCGACATGAAACAGCGCAAAACGCAGCATGGTCGCACCTCAATTTCCCAGTGAAATTTAGCACGATTCGGACAAAAAGACTACCTTTTGTTTTTGCGCCGTAGCTCTGCCAGCACCTAGGGAAACCTAGCAAACCTATACATTTCTGAAAACTAGACACCCAGGGCAATTCAGGATGGGGTGACTCGTCTGCCTACCCCCAGGTTTTGTTACCCAGAATCCCTTACAAACATAAAAATTTGACCAAAAAAACACATTTTCCTCACATTTCTGTGGTGGAAAGTTCTGGAATCTGCGTGGATCAACAAATTACCATCCACCCAGCGTGCCCCCAGGTCTCCCGAAAAAAATGGTACCTCACTTGCGTGGGTAGGCATAGTGGCTGCGACATGAAACAGCGCAAAACGCAGCATGGTCGCACCTCAATTTCCAAGTGAAATTTAGCACGATTCGGACAAAAAGACTACCTTTTGTTTTTGCGCCGTAGCTCTGCCAGCACCTAGGGAAACCTAGCAAACCTATACAGTTTTTGAAAACTACCCAGGGCAATTCAGGATGGGGTGACTCGTCTGCCTACCCCCAGGTTTTGTTACCCAGAATCCCTTACAAACATAAAAATTTGACCACAAAAACACATTTTCCTCACATTTCTGTGGTGGAAAGTTCTGGAATCTGCGTGGATCAACAAATTTCCACCCACCCAGCGTGCCCCCAGGTCTCCCGAAAAAAATGGTACCTCACTTGCGTGGGTAGGCATAGTGGCTGCGACATGAAACAGCGCAAAACGCAGCATGGTCGCACCTCAATTTCCCAGTGAAATTTTGCACGATTCGGACAAAAAGACTACCTTTTGTTTTTGCGCCGTAGCTCTGCCAGCACCTAGGGAAACCTAGCAAACCTATACATTTCTGAAAACTAGACACCCAGGGCAATTCAGGATGGGGTGACTCGTCTGCCTACCCCCAGGTTTTGTTACCCAGAATCCCTTTCAAACAAAAAAATTTAACCAAAAAAACACATTTTCCTCACATTTCTGTGGTGGAAAGTTCTGGAATCTGCGTGGATCAACAAATTTCCATCCACCCAGTGTGCCCCCAGGTCTCCCGAAAAAAATGGTACCTCACTTGCGTGGGTAGGCATAGTGGCTGCGACATGAAACAGCGCAAAACGCAGCATGGTCGCACCTCAATTTCCCAGTGAAATTTTGCACAATTCGGACAAAAAGACTACCTTTTGTTTTTGCGCCGTAGCTCTGCCAGCACCTAGGGAAACCTAGCAAACCTATACATTTCTGAAAACTAGACACCCAGGGCAATTCAGGATGGGGTGACTCGTCTGCCTACCCCCAGGTTTTGTTACCCAGAATCCCTTTCAAACAAACAAATTTGACCAAAAAAACACATTTTCCTCACATTTCTGTGGTGGAAAGTTCTGGAATCTGCGTGGATCAACAAATTTCCACCCACCCAGCGTGCCCCCAGGTCTCCCAAAAAAAATGGTACCTCACTTGCATGGGCAGGCATAGTGGCTGCGACATGAAACAGCGCAAAATGCAGCATGGTCGCACCTCAATTTCCCAGTGAAATTTAGCACGATTCGGACAAAAAGACTACCTTTTGTTTTTGCGCCGTAGCTCTGCCAGCACCTAGGGAAACCTAGCAAACCTATAAATTTCTGAAAACTAGACACCCAGGGCAATTCAGGATGGGGTGACTCGTCTGCCTACCCCCAGGTTTTGTTACCCAGAATCCCTTACAAACATAAAAATTTGACCAAAAAAACACATTTTCCTCACATTTCTGTGGTGGAAAGTTCTGGAATCTGCGTGGATCAACAAATTACCACCCACCCAGCGTGCCCCCAGGTCTCCCGAAAAAAATGGTACCTCACTTGCGTGGGTAGGCATAGTGGCTGCGACATGAAACAGCGCAAAACGCAGCATGGTCGCACCTCAATTTCCCAGTGAAATTTTGCACGATTCGGACAAAAAGACTACCTTTTGTTTTTGCGCCGTAGCTCTGCCAGCACCTAGGGAAACCTAGCAAACCTATACATTTCTGAAAACTAGACACCCAGGGCAATTCAGGATGGGGTGACTCGTCTGCCTACCCCCAGGTTTTGTTACCCAGAATCCCTTACAAACATACAAATTTGACCAAAAAAACACATTTTCCTCACATTTCTGTGGTGGAAAGTTCTGGAATCTGCGTGGATCAACAAATTTCCACCCACCCAGCGTGCCCCCAGGTCTCCCGAAAAAAATGGTACCTCACTTGCGTGGGTAGGCATAGTGGCTGCGACATGAAACAGCGCAAAACGCAGCATGGTCGCACCTCAATTTCCAAGTGAAATTTAGCACGATTCGGACAAAAAGACTACCTTTTGTTTTTGCGCCGTAGCTCTGCCAGCACCTAGGGAAACCTAGCAAACCTATACAGTTTTTGAAAACTACCCAGGGCAATTCAGGATGGGGTGACTCGTCTGCCTACCCCCAGGTTTTGTTACCCAGAATCCCTTACAAACATAAAAATTTGACCACAAAAACACATTTTCCTCACATTTCTGTGGTGGAAAGTTCTGGAATCTGCGTGGATCAACAAATTTCCACCCACCCAGCGTGCCCCCAGGTCTCCCGAAAAAAATGGTACCTCACTTGCGTGGGTAGGCATAGTGGCTGCGACATGAAACAGCGCAAAACGCAGCATGGTCGCACCTCAATTTCCCAGTGAAATTTTGCACGATTCGGACAAAAAGACTACCTTTTGTTTTTGCGCCGTAGCTCTGCCAGCACCTAGGGAAACCTAGCAAACCTATACATTTCTGAAAACTAGACACCCAGGGCAATTCAGGATGGGGTGACTCGTCTGCCTACCCCCAGGTTTTGTTACCCAGAATCCCTTTCAAACAAAAAAATTTAACCAAAAAAACACATTTTCCTCACATTTCTGTGGTGGAAAGTTCTGGAATCTGCGTGGATCAACAAATTTCCATCCACCCAGTGTGCCCCCAGGTCTCCCGAAAAAAATGGTACCTCACTTGCGTGGGTAGGCATAGTGGCTGCGACATGAAACAGCGCAAAACGCAGCATGGTCGCACCTCAATTTCCCAGTGAAATTTTGCACGATTCGGACAAAAAGACTACCTTTTGTTCTTGCGCCGTAGCTCTGCCAGCACCTAGGGAAACCTAGCAAACCTATACATTTCTGAAAACTAGACACCCAGGGCAATTCAGGATGGGGTGATTCGTCTGCCTACCCCCAGGTTTTGTTACCCAGAATCCCTTTCAAACAAACAAATTTGACCAAAAAAACACATTTTCCTCACATTTCTGTGGTGGAAAGTTCTGGAATCTGCGTGGATCAACAAATTTCCACCCACCCAGCGTGCCCCCAGGTCTCCCGAAAAAAATGGTACCTCACTTGCATGGGCAGGCATAGTGGCTGCGACATGAAACAGCGCAAAACGCAGCATGGTCGCACCTCAATTTCCCAGTGAAATTTAGCACGATTCGGACAAAAAGACTACCTTTTGTTTTTGCGCCGTAGCTCTGCCAGCACCTAGGGAAACCTAGCAAACCTATAAATTTCTGAAAACTAGACACCCAGGGCAATTCAGGATGGGGTGACTCGTCTGCCTACCCCCAGGTTTTGTTACCCAGAATCCCTTTCAAACAAACAAATTTGACCAAAAAAACACATTTTCCTCACATTTCTGTGGTGGAAAGTTCTGGAATCTGCGTGGATCAACAAATTTCCACCCACCCAGCGTGCCCCCAGGTCTCCGGAAAAAAATGGTACCTCACTTGCATGGGCAGGCATAGTGGCTGCGACATGAAACAGCGCAAAACGCAGCATGGTCGCACCTCAATTTCCCAGTGAAATTTAGCACGATTCGGACAAAAAGACTACCTTTTGTTTTTGCGCCGTAGCTCTGCCAGCACCTAGGGAAACCTAGCAAACCTATAAATTTCTGAAAACTAGACACCCAGGGCAATTCAGGATGGGGTGACTCGTCTGCCTACCCCCAGGTTTTGTTACCCAGAATCCCTTACAAACATAAAAATTTGACCAAAAAAACACATTTTCCTCACATTTCTGTGGTGGAAAGTTCTGGAATCTGCGTGGATCAACAAATTACCACCCACCCAGCGTGCCCCCAGGTCTCCCGAAAAAAATGGTACCTCACTTGCGTGGGTAGGCATAGTGGCTGCGACATGAAACAGCGCAAAACGCAGCATGGTCGCACCTCAATTTCCCAGTGAAATTTTGCACGATTCGGACAAAAAGACTACCTTTTGTTTTTGCGCCGTAGCTCTGCCAGCACCTAGGGAAACCTAGCAAACCTATACATTTCTGAAAACTAGACACCCAGGGCAATTCAGGATGGGGTGACTCGTCTGCCTACCCCCAGGTTTTGTTACCCAGAATCCCTTACAAACATAAAAATTTGACCAAAAAAACACATTTTCCTCACATTTCTGTGGTGGAAAGTTCTGGAATCTGCGTGGATCAACAAATTACCATCCACCCAGCGTGCCCCCAGGTCTCCCGAAAAAAATGGTACCTCACTTGCGTGGGTAGGCATAGTGGCTGCGACATGAAACAGCGCAAAACGCAGCATGGTCGCACCTCAATTTCCAAGTGAAATTTAGCACGATTCGGACAAAAAGACTACCTTTTGTTTTTGCGCCGTAGCTCTGCCAGCACCTAGGGAAACCTAGCAAACCTATACAGTTTTTGAAAACTACCCAGGGCAATTCAGGATGGGGTGACTCGTCTGCCTACCCCCAGGTTTTGTTACCCAGAATCCCTTACAAACATAAAAATTTGACCACAAAAACACATTTTCCTCACATTTCTGTGGTGGAAAGTTCTGGAATCTGCGTGGATCAACAAATTTCCACCCACCCAGCGTGCCCCCAGGTCTCCCGAAAAAAATGGTACCTCACTTGCGTGGGTAGGCATAGTGGCTGCGACATGAAACAGCGCAAAACGCAGCATGGTCGCACCTCAATTTCCCAGTGAAATTTTGCACGATTCGGACAAAAAGACTACCTTTTGTTTTTGCGCCGTAGCTCTGCCAGCACCTAGGGAAACCTAGCAAACCTATACATTTCTGAAAACTAGACACCCAGGGCAATTCAGGATGGGGTGACTCGTCTGCCTACCCCCAGGTTTTGTTACCCAGAATCCCTTTCAAACAAAAAAATTTAACCAAAAAAACACATTTTCCTCACATTTCTGTGGTGGAAAGTTCTGGAATCTGCGTGGATCAACAAATTTCCATCCACCCAGTGTGCCCCCAGGTCTCCCGAAAAAAATGGTACCTCACTTGCGTGGGTAGGCATAGTGGCTGCGACATGAAACAGCGCAAAACGCAGCATGGTCGCACCTCAATTTCCCAGTGAAATTTTGCACGATTCGGACAAAAAGACTACCTTTTGTTTTTGCGCCGTAGCTCTGCCAGCACCTAGGGAAACCTAGCAAACCTATACATTTCTGAAAACTAGACACCCAGGGCAATTCAGGATGGGGTGACTCGTCTGCCTACCCCCAGGTTTTGTTACCCAGAATCCCTTTCAAACAAACAAATTTGACCAAAAAAACACATTTTCCTCACATTTCTGTGGTGGAAAGTTCTGGAATCTGCGTGGATCAACAAATTTCCACCCACCCAGCGTGCCCCCAGGTCTCCCGAAAAAAATGGTACCTCACTTGCATGGGCAGGCATAGTGGCTGCGACATGAAACAGCGCAAAACGCAGCATGGTCGCACCTCAATTTCCCAGTGAAATTTAGCACGATTCGGACAAAAAGACTACCTTTTGTTTTTGCGCCGTAGCTCTGCCAGCACCTAGGGAAACCTAGCAAACCTATAAATTTCTGAAAACTAGACACCCAGGGCAATTCAGGATGGGGTGACTCGTCTGCCTACCCCCAGGTTTTGTTACCCAGAATCCCTTACAAACATAAAAATTTGACCAAAAAAACACATTTTCCTCACATTTCTGTGGTGGAAAGTTCTGGAATCTGCGTGGATCAACAAATTACCACCCACCCAGCGTGCCCCCAGGTCTTCCGAAAAAAATGGTACCTCACTTGCGTGGGTAGGCATAGTGGCTGCGACATGAAACAGCGCAAAACGCAGCATGGTCGCACCTCAATTTCCCAGTGAAATTTTGCACGATTCGGACAAAAAGACTACCTTTTGTTTTTGCGCCGTAGCTCTGCCAGCACCTAGGGAAACCTAGCAAACCTATACATTTCTGAAAACTAGACACCCAGGGCAATTCAGGATGGGGTGACTCGTCTGCCTACCCCCAGGTTTTGTTACCCAGAATCCCTTACAAACATACAAATTTGACCAAAAAAACACATTTTCCTCACATTTCTGTGGTGGAAAGTTCTGGAATCTGCGTGGATCAACAAATTTCCACCCACCCAGCGTGCCCCCAGGTCTCCCGAAAAAAATGGTACCTCACTTGCATGGGTAGGCATAGTGGCTGCGACATGAAACAGCGCAAAACGCAGCATGGTCGCACCTCAATTTCCCAGTGAAATTTTGCACGATTCGGACAAAAAGACTACCTTTTGTTTTTGCGCCGTAGCTCTGCCAGCACCTAGGGAAACCTAGCAAACCTATACATTTCTGAAAACTAGACACCCAGGGCAATTCAGGATGGGGTGACTCGTCTGCCTACCCCCAGGTTTTGTTACCCAGAATCCCTTACAAACATAAAAATTTGACCAAAAAAACACATTTTCCTCACATTTCTGTGGTGGAAAGTTCTGGAATCTGCGTGGATCAACAAATTACCACCCACCCAGCGTGCCCCCAGGTCTCTCAAAAAAAATGGTACCTCACTTGCGTGGGTAGGCATAGTGGCTGCGACATGAAACAGCGCAAAACGCAGCATGGTCGCACCTCAATTTCCAAGTGAAATTTAGCACGATTCGGACAAAAAGACTACCTTTTGTTTTTGCGCCGTAGCTCTGCCAGCACCTAGGGAAACCTAGCAAACCTATACAGTTTTTGAAAACTAGACACCCAGGGGAATTCAGGATGGGGTGACTCGTCTGCCTACCCCCAGGTTTTGTTACCCAGAATCCCTTACAAACATAAAAATTTGACCAAAAAAACACATTTTCCTCACATTTCTGTGGTGGAAAGTTCTGGAATCTGCGTGGATCAACAAATTACCACCCACCCAGCGTGCCCCCAGGTCTCCCAAAAAAAATGGTACCTCACTTGCGTGGGTAGGCATAGTGGCTGCGACATGAAACAGCGCAAAACGCAGCATGGTCGCACCTCAATTTCCCAGTGAAATTTTGCACGATTCGGACAAAAAGACTACCTTTTGTTTTTGCGCCGTAGCTCTGCCAGCACCTAGGGAAACCTAGCAAACCTATACATTTCTGAAAACTAGACACCCAGGGCAATTCAGGATGGGGTGACTCGTCTGCCTACCCCCAGGTTTTGTTACCCAGAATCCCTTACAAACATAACAATTTGACCAAAAAAACACATTTTCCTCACATTTCTGTGGTGGAAAGTTCTGGAATCTGCGTGGAGCAACAAATTTCCACTCACCCAGCGTGCCCCCAGGTCTCCCGAAAAAAACGGTACCTCACTTGCGTGGATAGACATAGTGGCTGCAACAGGAAACGGTTCAAATCGTACGGTGGTGAATTTACATTACCTTATTGCAAAACTACCTTGATTTTGGGGGGGGGGATCTGAATTTGTGGCCCGGGGCTCGGTGGTATTCTTTGCAAAGTAGCAAACCCAAACAGTTCTGAAAACTAGACACCTGGGGGAGTCCAGGGAGGTATGGCATGCATGGGTCCCCCAATGTTTTCCTACCCAGAACTCTCTGCAAACCTTAATATTAGGTAAAAATTGCCCTTTTCCAAACTTTTTGGCGTGGGATCGCCGTGCCGGCCAAAAGGTCGTACCACCCTGCGTTCCCCTTGTTCTCCCGAGTAAAAGGATACCTCACTTGTGTGGGTGCCCCAAAGCAGAACACCCCAAAAATGAATTTTGAAAAAAGTAGTTTTTACTCACATTTACGTTTTACAAATTAAGCACCCCAGCCTAAGTCACTTGCCTTTGGCCCACCCACACAAGTGAGGTATCATTTTACTCGGGAGAACAAGGGAAACGCTGGGTGGTAGGACATTTGTTCCGGCAGCGAGATCCCACCCAAAAAAGTATGGAAAAGTGGGTTTTTGGACCAAAATTTCAGGTTTGCAGGGGTTTCTGGGTAGGAAAACATTGGGGGACCCACGCATGCCATACCACCCTGGACTCCCCCGGGTGTCTAGTTCTCAGAACTGTTTGGGTTTGGTAGTTTCCAAAGATGCCTGTCAAGCCCCGGGCCAAAAGCTCAGGTAACCCCCTCAAAAAATAAGATTATTTGGCTAAAGGTAATGTTTTCGTCTCCACAGTATGAATTGGGCCTTTTCCTAAAGCAGCCGCTATGCCTAACCACGCAAGTGAGGTACCATTTTTATCGGGAGACCTTGGGGAACGCTGGGTGGGAGGTAATTTGTGTGAGCCCAGTGATGCCACGCTTGCCCACACTAAAACGTGTGAAAAAACTGATTTTTTCCAAGCAAAAAATGAGGTTTGCAAGGGATTCTGGGTAAAGGAACGTTGGAGGATCCACGCAAGCCATACCTCCTTGGAAGCCCCCGGGTGTCTACTTTTCAGAAATGTGTGGGTTTGGTAGGTTTCCCTAGATGGCTGTCTCGCACGGGGCCAAAAACCCGGGTAACCCCTCTTGCAAAAGCTGGTGGACATGAATTCTCCAGCTTTTGCAAGAGGGGTTACCTGGGTTTCTGGCCCCGTGCGAGACAGCCATCTAGGGAAACCTACCAAACCCACACATTTCTGAAAAGTAGACACCCGGGGGAGTCCAGGGAGGTATGGCATGCATGGGTCCCCCAATGTTTTCCTACCCAGAACTCCTTGCAAACCTTAATTAGGTAAAAATAGCACTTTTCCAAAAATTTTGCCGTGGGATCGCCGTGCAGGCAAAAATGTCCTACCACCCAGCGTTCCCCTTGTTCTCCCGAGTAAAAGGGTACCTCACCTTAACAGAGTTACTCAAAAGTCAAACATTCAAGCACGGCTATCTATTCCTCAAAGACACACACATACAGGTTGGATTTGGCACGAGGGCAAGTGATGGTTCAGTATATAAAATTTTATTAACAAGATATTTCAAAAAAATGAAATGCTCTGTCAATAAATAAATGCATAAAAACCGAACCAGTGACTCGCAACTCGTGAGCTGTAAAGCCACGACAAGGCACCAACCATTTTACAGGCCATTCACGCACCTTTCATACCTGATACAAACAAGACCACTGACACCATCTGGAATAAAAGCAACACATTACAACAATCACAATAAGGGACAAGGTACACCCTAATGCAGAAAGAGAAAAAAAAACAATTATTACTGCACACCCATCTAATCCGCAAGCACACACACATACTGGTTGGATTTGGCACGAGGGTGAGTGATGATTCAGTACATACAATTGTATACGCAAGTAATTTCACAAAAATGAAATACACTGTGTATAATTGCAAGTATGATAAACTGAACCACTGACTCACAGCTCGTGAGCTGTAAAGCCACGTCAAGGCACCAACCTCTTTACAGGCCATTCATACACCTTTCGTACGTGTGACACATTCAAAACATTCACAACGCCAGCCGCGGACCCATCACATTTCAACACTCACACCAGCAAACAGCGCCATTCAAGGGCCCATCACTTTCACACGCCCACATTTCTGACACTGGAACTACACAAATTGATGGACTGCATGGAGTGTCACTCAACAAGCAGTGTGTGCAGTGACCAACAGAAAGTAACTACTCACACACCGCCAGCCGAGCGCCAGTCCACCCACACCACCAGCCAAGCACCAGACCATGCACACCGCCAGCCAAACACTCAGCGCACACCACCAGCCAAGCGCCTCTCCACGCACACCGCCAGCCAAGCACCACTCCGTGCACAGACAGCTAAACACCGCTCCACGCACACCCTCCAGCCAAGTACCACTCCACAAACACCACCAGCCAAGCGCCACTCCACACACACTGCCAGCCAAGCACCATTCCACACACACTGCCAGCCAAGCACCACTCCACACACACCGCCAGCCAAGCAGCACTCCACACACACCGCCAGCCAAGCACCACTCCATGCACAGACAGCCAAGCACCACTCCACGAACACCACCAGCCAAGCGCCACTCCACACACACCGCCAGCAAAGCACCACTCCACACACACCGCCAGCCAAGCACCACTCCACACACACCGCCAGCCAAGCACCACTCCACACACACCGCCAGCCAAGCACCACTCCATGCACAGACAGCCAAGTACCACTCCACGAACACCACCAGCCAAGCGCCACTCCACACACACCGCCAGCAAAGCACCACTCCGTGCACAGACAGCCAAGCACCACTCCACACACACCGCCAGCCAAGCACCACTCCACACACACCGCCAGCCAAGCACCACTCCACACACACCGCCAGCCAAGCACCACTCCACACACACCGCCAGCCAAGCACCACTCCACACACACCGCCAGCCAAGCACCACTCCATGCACAGACAGCCAAGTACCACTCCACGAACACCACCAGCCAAGCGCCACTCCACACACACCGCCAGCCAAGCACCAGCCGGCACAAACCACAAACACATTTAGAATTCTTTTTTTGAAAATAACACTAAACAAATGGAAATACCTACAAATCAGGTAACACAAATTCTTAAAATAAAAACTTTGCACTAAGGCCAATCCTTGAAACAAACTAAAAATGTTTTACAGAATGCAGACCAAGCAATTCACTTTACAGCTCAATCAAACTCCCAATAGTTCTTTTGCGTGTGGTACGATTTAAAACAAGCTGACATACACAATGCAGGCTTAGAAGGACAGTCAGGACAGTATATACGAGACTCCTTCCGCACGCCTCTTCGCCAACAGACTCTGCATCTTCTAGTCGGAAAGTCTCTAGCAGTAGTGGAAGGAATAGATTCAGGAAAGTGGCGATCTTGCAATCTAGCCACTTCCTCCACCACTCCAAATCTAGGAACACTTGCCTGCTGCACAAGTACAAGGCTGCCTATTATAGACTCCTGAAACTTAAGAAAAGTCATCTTCGTCCCAGGACAAGACTTCTGGTACACAACGAAAGCATTAAATGATGCCAAGTGGAACAGATGGATAGCCAACTTCTTGTACCAAACGTAAGCCTTTCGAAGAGCAGCATAAGGTTCCAACCTCTGATCTACTCTGTCAACACCACCCATGAACTTATTGTAAGCTAGAATGCACACAGGTTTGCGCACTTCAGCACCCTGACCCCAAACAGGCACAGGTACAGTACTTTCATCGTGGATAGTAGTCAGCATGTACACATCTCTCTTGTCTGAATACTTCACAGCTAAAAGCTCCCCACATCGCAATGCCGTAGACTGTCCCCGCACAAGCCTTTTGCAAACAAGTTCCTTTGGGAAACCTTTACGGTTACTGCGCATTGTGCCACAAGCAACAGTGCCCACTTTGGCCAACTCCTTGAACAACTGCACACCAGTGTAGAAGTTATCTACATATAAATGATGGCCTTTGTTAAATAATCCTCTACCTAGTTCCCACACAATTTTCTCAGTTACTCCAAAAGTAGAAGGACAACCAGGAGGGTTAATGCGGGACTCCTTACCAGTGTACACCCTGAAATTGTAGACATATCCAGTCTCACTGTCACACAGCATATACAGTTTGATTCCATAGCGTGACCTCTTACTAGGAATGTATTGCCTAAAAACCAAGCGGCCCTTGAACAACACCAAAGACTCATCCACTGCAATTTCTTTACCAGGGACAAAAATCTCAGAAAAACGATCAACAAAGTGATCAAGGACAGGCCGAATTTTAAACAAACGGTCACAATCAGGGTGATCGCGTGACAACGCTAAACTATTATCAGCAAAATGCATCATCCGAAGAAGAAGCGTATACCGATCACGACTTATGACTGCTGGAAATATAGCTGTTACCATCAAGGGACTAGTGGACCAATATGAAGTAATTGATGACTTCCTTATCAAGCCCATCAAAAAAGTTAATCCCAGAAACTTCTTCATCTCTTCAACATTGGTGGGAGTCCACCGGATTGCTCTACAATAGGGCTTAAGGCTGGCACTGTTGGCCCTCAAATATTGTTCTGCATATAAATTGGTTTGCTCAACAATCTCTTGCAAAAACACATCGTCAAAAAACAACTGAAAAAAATTAATTGGCAGAAAATTCTCTGTATTCACTCTACACCCAGGAACACCAGTGAACTCTGGCAATGCCGGCTGCACCAAGCCAGGGGGAACCCAGAGGCCATCCCTATCAACGGGGGGAGCAGCCACCCCAGCCTGCAGCACCGAAACATCTTGCTGCTGTTCTCCAACGGGAAGCCTAACAGCCACAGATACTTCTGGCTGCACAACACCAACAGAAGACGTAGCATCCCCAGAGGGCTCTTCCTGCACTACACCAACGGGAAGCCCAGCAGCCTGAGATGCTTCTTGCTGCACTACACCACCGGGAAACCCAGCAGGCCCAGATGCCTCTTGCCGCTCTACACCAATGGGAAGCCTAACAGCCCCAGATGCCTCTTGCTGCACTACACGAGCAGGAAGACGAAAAGCACCAGATGCCCCTTTGCGCACCACAGCAATGTGAAGCCTTTTGGGTGCAGGCTCCAGCCCACATGCCTCTTGCCGACGTAAAAAGAAAGGAAACCTTGCGGCCCTAGGCAGCAGCACAGGTGCCTCTTGGCCCACTACCGGCAACACAATGTCCTCCTGTACCATAGGCCCTTCATCAGCACTAGAAGAAGAGTCATCATCCGATGATGATGATTCCATGCGAAGAGAAAACTCACTGCCTGAATCTTCTGCCGCTTCCTGGGAGTCCGAATCGGACTCAGACTCTGAACCATGGTCCGAGGAAGACTCAAAAAGCAAACCAAGAATCTGCTGAGCAGTAATCCTGCGACTAGCCATTATCCTTACAAAGCAAGAAGACTGCACACACAAGTGAACAACAACCTACACTGTGCAAAGTAAGAAGTAAACAAGGTAAGGCTTTCACTAAAAGATAAATACAATCCAAAACAATTTCACTCTTACAAAATATAGCTACACTCACCAGCACCTACTCTGTTGAGACACAGCGAAATGAAATCCCACTAGAAAGAAAAAAAGAAATGACATTAGAAAACAAAGTGCACATCAAACACTAATGCTGAAAAAAAAAAACAGAGCCACACAAACTGCTAGAAGTACAACCTTTTTCAAAAAGACAAACATCAAGGAGAAGTAGTACAAAATACATTCACTTACCAAGCACAAGCAACTACACAAGCTGCAAACAGACACGCAACCTACAACAATCCAAACAGCAAAAGCCTGGAACAAGACAAAAATAGAGAAGAAAAAAAAATGACTACCACATTTCACAAACAATATAACAATTAAAAAAACAACACACAAATTTGCCCCCCAAATTAAAATTCGGCCAGATGGGCCATCAATTAGGGCTTAGACCAAATGAGATTAGATGAGGTTTAACATCAAGACACTGGATAATTTTTTGAATTTTTTTAAAGTGCCTGACCACTTTGGTGCCAGTCAGTCTTTTGCTACTACCAGTACCCATATCACACAGGGGCAGTAAGGACATTCATACACCTTTTGTACGTGTGACACATACAAAACATTCACACCGCCAGCCGCCCATCACTTTCACACGCCCACATATCTGACATAGCAACTACAGAAAATGATGGACTGCGTAGAGTGTCACTCAACTAGCAGTGTGTGTAGTGACCAACAGAAAGTAACTACTCACACACCGCCAGCAGAGTTCCAGTCCACCCACACCACCATCCAAGCACCAGACCATGCACACCGCCAGCCAAACCCCACTCAGCGCACACCGACAGCCAAGTACCACTCCACGCACACCATCCAGCCAAGTACCACTCCCCACACACCGCCAGCCAAACACCACTCCCCACACACCGCCAGCCAAACACCACTCCACACACACCGCCAGCCAAGCAGCACTCCGTGCACAGACAGCAAAGTAGCACTCCAGCACACCACCAGCCAAGCGCCACTCCACACACACCGCCAGCCAAGCAGCACTCCGTGCACAGACAGCAAAGTAGCACTCCACGCACACCACCAGCCAAGCGCCACTCAACACACACCTCCAGCCAAGCAGCACTCCACGCACACCACCAGCCAAGCGCCACTCAACACACACCTCCAGCCAAGCAGCACTCCGTGCACAGACAGCAAAGTAGCACTCCACGCACACCACCAGCCAAGCGCCACTCCACACACACCGCCAGCCAAGCAGCACTCCGTGCACAGACAGCAAAGTAGCACTCCACGCACACCACCAGCCAAGCGCCACTCCACACACACCGCCAGCCAAGCAGCACTCCACACACACCGCCAGCCAAGCAGCACTCCGTGCAGACAGCAAAGTAGCACTCCACGCACACCACCAGCCAAGCGCCACTCCACACACACCGCCAGCCAAGCAGCACTCCGTGCACAGACAGCAAAGTAGCACTCCACGCACACCACCAGCCAAGCGCCACTCCACACACACCGCCAGCCAAGCAGCACTCCGTGCACAGACAGCAAAGTAGCACTCCACGCACACCACCAGCCAAGCGCCACTCCACACACACCGCCAGCCAAGCAGCACTCCGTGCACAGACAGCAAAGTAGCACTCCACGCACACCACCAGCCAAGCGCCACTCCACACACACCGCCAGCCAAGCAGCACTCCGTGCACAGACAGCAAAGTAGCACTCCACGCACACCACCAGCCAAGCGCCACTCCACACACACCGCCAGCCAAGCAGCACTCCGTGCACAGACAGCAAAGTAGCACTCCACGCACACTAACAGCCAAGCGCCACTCCACACACACCGCCAGCCAAGCACCACTCCGTGCACAGACAGCAAAGTAGCACTCCACGCACACCACCTGCCAGGCGCCACTCCACAAGCACCACCAGCCAAGCACCACTCACCGCCAGCCAAGCACCATCCAGCCAAGCGCCACTCCACACACACCGCCAGCCAAGGGCCACTCCCCACACACCGCCAGCCAAGCAGCACTCCGTGCACAGACAGCAAAGTAGCACTCCACGCACACCACCAGCCAAGCGCCACTCCACACACACCGCCAGCCAAGCAGCACTCCGTGCACAGACAGCAAAGTAGCACTCCACGCACACCACCAGCCAAGCGCCACTCCACACACACTGCCAGCCAAGCAGCACTCCGTGCACAGACAGCAAAGTAGCACTCCACGCACACTAACAGCCAAGCGCCACTCCACACACACCGCCAGCCAAGCACCACTCCGTGCACAGACAGCAAAGTAGCACTCCACGCACACCACCTGCCAAGCGCCACTCCACAAGCACCACCAGCCAAGCACCACTCACCGCCAGCCAAGCACCATCCAGCCAAGCGCCACTCCACACACACCGCCAGCCAAGCGCCACTCCACACACACCGCCAGCCAAGCAGCACTCCGTGCACAGACAGCAAAGTAGCACTCCACGCACACCACCAGCCAAGCGCCACTCCACACACACCGCCAGCCAAGCAGCACTCCGTGCACAGACAGCAAAGTAGCACTCCACGCACACCACCAGCCAAGCGCCACTCCACACACACCGCCAGCCAAGCAGCACTCCGTGCACAGACAGCAAAGTAGCACTCCACGCACACCACCAGCCAAGCGCCACTCCACACACACCGCCAGCCAAGCAGCACTCCGTGCACAGACAGCAAAGTAGCACTCCACGCACACCACCAGCCAAGCGCCACTCCACACACACCACCAGCCAAGCAGCACTCCGTGCACAGACAGCAAAGTAGCACTCCACGCACACCACCAGCCAAGCGCCACTCCACACACACCGCCAGCCAAGCACCACTCCGTGCATAGATAGCCAAGTACCCCTCCACGCACACCGCCAGCCAAACACCACTCAGCGCACACCGACAGCCAAGTACCACTCCACACACACCGCCAGCCAAGCACCACTCCGTGCACAGACAGCCAAGTACCACTCTACACACACCACCAGCCAAGCGCCACTCCACACACACCGCCAGCCAAGCACCACTCCGTGCATAGATAGCCAAGTACCCCTCCACGCACACCGCCAGCCAAACACCACTCAGCGCACACCGACAGCCAAGTACCACTCCACACACACCGCCAGCCAAGCACCGCTCCACACACACCATCCAGCCAAGTACCACTCCCCACACACACCACCAGCAAACATGCCCAAGGGGTCGCTTCCTAAAAACTTTGTGTTAGTGGGCATTTTCCGCCCCCCCCTGGGGGCAAAACGGCAAAAAAAACAGGCCGATTTGCCCCCAGGGTGGACAGAAAAACAAAAACACAATCATGTCCACCTGGAAGCGACCCTTACCCAAGGGGTCGCTTCCCAAAACAAACACATTGCCCCAACAAAAATCCCTGGTTCTAGTGGGTAATTTCTGCCCCCCCTGGGGGCAAAACGGCCGAAAAACGGGCCGATTTCCCCCCAGGGGGGGCAGAAAAACGAAAACATACTCAGACCCCGCCTGGAAGCGACCCTTGCCCAAGGGGTCGCTTCCTAAAAACTAAAATTACATCCCTGGTGTCTAGTGGGCATTTTCTGTCCCCCCTGGGGGCAAAACAGCAAAAAAAACGGGCCGATTTGCCCCCAGGGGGGACAGAAAAACGTAAACAAAATCAATGGCCGCCATCTTGGCAAAAATCAATATCCCTGGTGCTAGTGGGGAATTTCTGCCCCCCCTGGGGGCAAAACGGCCGAAAAAATGGGCCGATTTCCCCCCAGGGGGGGCAGAAAAACGAAAACATATTGCCAGCCAGCCTGGAAGCGACCCTTGCCCAAGGGGTCACTTCCTAAAAACTAAAAGTATATCCCTGGTGTCTAGTGGGGGCATTTCCGCCGCACAATCGCGACGCTGTGCGCGATCGTGAGGCAGAAATGCCCTGCAAAGAGACATCAGGGGAAAGGAAAATCTCTTTCCTCTCCCCTGATGCCTCTTCGCTGCCCCCAAACCCCCGCCAGCCTCGAGAAACCTACCTTCTTCCAGCGCGGTCAGGAAGCAAATGGCTTCCTGAGCGCTGGGAATCCCTGATGAAGTCAGCGCGCGCTGTGCGCGCTGACGTCATCAGGGATTACCATGGGGGGGGGGGGGGGGGGCGGCAGCGGAAGCTCTTCCACTGCCGCCCCCAGCAAAACAACGAGGATCAGAGAGCCTCGGGGGGAGCGCCAGCGCTTCCCCCGAGGGTGGGGCTGATGACGAGCTGGCCTTGTCATCCGCGCAGGACAGGTAAGCGCGATGACGAGCCCAGCTCGTCATTAGCCCCGAAGGGGTTAAGGAAAGCTTACAAAGGAGCAGTAGAACAGAGGAGGCGGGAGATTAGGGAAGATGCTTGGGCAGAATTGACCTCTATAGATGTCATAAAAAATAGTGCAAAATTCTGGAAAGTAATTAACCAACCATACTTCTCAGATTCAAGCAATGACGTTTTAGATTGCGGCATCCAAGAGGACAAGTGGTTTTCACATTTCAAATCAGTTTACGAACACATGTCCGTAGGAGGCGACAACAGTAGCAGGGGGTCTACCTTTTCTTATTCCTTAGAAGTGAACGAGGCAGAGGTGGCCGAAGCTATCAATAAAATGACTAGTAACAAGGCCCCTGGTCCTGATGGTGTGCCAGCCGACCTTTTTAAGTGTGATATAGAGATATGGTCCAAAGTTCTAACCAATATCTTCAATAGAATCCCAACAACTGGGATCCCTAAGACCTGGTCGCAGTCGGTAATTGTCCCCATTTTCAAAAAAGGTAACAGAGGAGAGCCAAGCAATTACCGCCCAATCTCCCTTATAGATTCTGCAGTAAAGGTACTTGGCAGGGTGGTACTATCCAAATTATCTGATTGGCTAGAGGATACAAACACCCTTGCTCCCGTACAGTACGGGTTTAGAAAGGGACACAGCACCATTGACCAGAGCCTTAATCTTCAATTGTTAATCGGAAAGTATACCTTAGCAAAGCCAGGAAGTCTGTACATAGCTTTTATGGACCTGTCCTCTGCCTTTGATCGAGTAAACAGGTCCAAGCTGTGGGAACTACTTCTCAAAATGGGCATCGATGAGAACATAGTATACTTTCTTGCGGACCTCCATCGGGATCTCACTGCTACAGTGAGATACGATCGGAAGGGGAATAGGACAGGTGAGATTGGAATATCCAATGGGGTCAGGCAAGGTTGTATTCTAGCCCCATTATTATTTACCTTATACATTAATGAACTAGCAAGCGTTCTGGGACTAGCCTGTAAAGATATTCCAAAGGCAGGCAAGTTTTTATTGCCCGCCCTGTTATATGCGGATGATGCCGCACTTATATCACGTACTCCAGTGGGTTTACAAAGTCTTTTAAATACATTTTATGAGTTCATGTCCGCTTTGGACCTTGGTGTCAATTACACTAAATCCCATGTTATGGCCTTGGGTACGAGGGGCAGGCAAAGGAAGCTGATGACCTTACATTGTAATGGAAATAGGCTATCCAGGGTATCTAAATTCCCATACCTAGGGGTAGTCTTTGATGAAAAATCCACCTGGCTTCCCCAACTATTTGAGAAGAGAAATGCATTTGTAAGATCTATCTCGGCTGTTTTGAGCTTTTCTCGTAAATTGGGAGTAAAACCACTGGAAGCAGTTTTAAAAGTTTATGACGCTAAATGCGTTTCTATTGCAATGTACGGTGCAGACTTATGGGGATTTAAGAATGTCAAGCAGCTACAAGTGGCAGAGGACACATTTTTAAAGTCTATCCTCTCTGTCCCCCAATCGACACCATGTTTTATCGCCCACCAAGAGTGTGGGGTAGGCTACTTAGAAGATCGAATTGCTATTGCCCCCCTACTAAAGTGGATTTCGGTATGGTTAAACTCAGAGGTTGAGGTAAATCATGAGATCTTGAAGGATTGTCTTAGACTAGCACATTGGGACTCTATACCATGGTTAAGCTATGTGAAAAAAACTGCAGTCTCGCTGGGACGTCCAGAACTTTTCGAGGAACCATCTAAACTGGTTAAAGCAGATATAAAATGGGTTAAGACCAACTTTAAACTCCACAGAGGGATGGATAGAGAGGGTTTGGAGTTGATTAAGCCATCCGTAAGATCCCATCAGTTGGTTGTCACATCGGAAAACGATCTAGAACCATATTAGAAAGTTGTCAACAATGCCAACCATAGATATCTGTTAACTAAGTTTAGATTAAACAAGATTCATTTACTTATATCTGGGAGGACATGTTGGACTAAGGATATAGACCTGAAAGTATGTACTTGCGACGGTTTCTCAATAATGGACACGGCCCACTTTATGTTCTTTTGTGGGCACCTTAGGGAGATACGGAAAAAATGTATTGTACCACTGTTAAAGGACAAGGGGTTTAAACAAGTGAAACCGGCGCTTCTATATCTCCAATTGTTGTCCAACACATGGGAAATTTTTAATGTTGCCACTTTTTTAAATATAGTCATGAGATCGAGGGAAAAATTAATTAAATAGTCGGAGATGATACCAAGGAAACTGTTACATTATTGATTTATGGGCCCTCAATTTAGATAAATTGTTGTAAGTTTTAAAATCAATATTTTTGTAATGTAGTTTTTTTTTTAGTCAGTTGATAATGTATTGTTTCTGAAGGTCAATTCATATTGTATTACGAATGTTTTTTCTTTTTTGATATGTTTACTTTTATGGTTTTCTGCATAAACCGAATAAAGTATTGTTGACTTGACTTGAGAACGTAGTCCATCAGGGATGGAATGACCCAAATGAGGGCATCTGTCAGGCAGTCTCCTCCCCTTGGGAGAGTAGAAGTATAGAGAAAATGAAGGTGGGACTGCCCACACCAATAGGGAGTGTGCCAGGAATTCCAAGAAAGAAGCCCTGGCCCACCTGACTGGTAATGTGCTTTATCTGGGCTCAAATAAAGCAACTTCTCGTAAATTACAGGTGATTCAAAATTCAGCATCCAGACTGCTATGCAAAATCCCTAGAACCATAGGGTCCCGGGACAGTAAAATAAAAAAGTAATAAATTAAAAAACGTACCTGCAGCCGCTGCGTCACGCTCTTCTGCTACTGTCTGCACAGGATCAGGCTCCCAGACTGCCCTGTGGCCAATCCTGAAGCTGCTTTCATGCATGAGAGCAGCTTCATGATTGGCCTGAGCGCCTCCGATTTACGCTCCCAGGTAGGCTGGGAGCCGGTGCCTGCTCTCTCCTCCTGTCATCCCCTGGTCCTGCCCCCAGAGACTCAGCCAGCAGGGAAGGAAAAATAAAACAATAATAAAACGTGTTTATTATCGTTTTATTTTTCCGTTCCTGGCGCTTTTGAGGCAGCTGGCAGGTGGGGCGGTGCTCCTCCGCCATAGTGGAGGAGCGGCTGCCGCTGCACAGGAGTGGTTGGCAGGAATTGACTGGCACCAACGGTTGGATCTGTAGATTGTTGACTGGGGCGGTTACATGACCCCTTTCCATGCACAGTGACAAGGTTTCTTTTTGCCATTTACAGCTCATACATTAACTCTAAAAATCTCAGAGTTAGTGCACAGCTTGCAGAGAGCAGAGCATGGAAACAAGGCAGTAAGGCAAGCCTCTTTTTGTTTCCAAACTCAGCTGTCAGCAGCATATGCACTTACGTTGAATTTTTTTGCGTTAATGTGTGTGCTGTTTATTGGAAAAAGAATCGCACAGGCTCGCCCTGCATTGACAAGGTGTGCAAAAAGGATTACAATATGGCCCTGAAGTACATAATAGTGTGACAGAGAGTCTTGTGAGAGGTCCCTTTGTGTGACTCCAGCACTAGCATATTACAGTGCACTAGTAGGGACTGAGCAGCCTACATGACACTCTTGCCTTCACAATGATGAATCTAGATGCTGTACATGGGAATCAATCATTTATATGTACTATAGTTACTTGAAAAGCAAGATTAGTGGCTCAGTGAACTAAATCATCCGCTACAGAAATATATGTGTTCAAGAATCCAAATTCCTGTGGGTCCGCTCAACCTTTCATCCTTTCGAGGTCGATACAACGAGTACCATTGAGTTAGGCAAATAAGCATCTGTTATTTTAGCGTCAAGAAATGCAGCGGTAAGCGTATGCCTTACAAATGCTTCCTTTTTGTAATGTTAGTATCGCAGGTGTGGGGTAGCATGTTGGCACCAGAGTTGCCACAAAAGCAAACAAGGTCTACTTGGAACAAAAGAAAAGAAGAGGGCGAGAGGGGGAGTGGCTGAGGTCATTCAATGCCATGATCTGAGAAGAACACTCATGACTCAATTGAAAGTGACACTGAAAGCGTCAACGCTTTTGCTCCCTGGCAACCACCTAACACACTTTAAAGGAAATAGAGGTGTTGTTGCACTTCCTTCTACTGTAGGTGAAGCTCAAGGAGCATTCAAACAGAAGGCGGGCTTTGAAAAGAAAATTCTCTTAGTAAGTTGACTGTTCCGGGAACCAGTCAAAGGTGCTATTTGGTGCTGTCAAGTTTCTTCCACCTCTCAGAACAGAAGTGAAAGTCACAGTTATGGAACGGAGAAAATAAACCCTCATTTAACGTTTCTGCTGGTCCAGATTTGCAGGATTCACTTTGGGTATACAGCTAAACTGTACACAATGCATCCATTCCTTACAAATCTCTCTTTCAGATCAATACCCAAAGACATAGCAATACAGACCAGCATATATTTTTCTGTGCTTCTGGGATTTTTCTCCTGTAGTAACCTAGGACATATAGCAACACAAAGGAAGGCATCCTAAATATTCTTTGAATGCAACGAGCCAGTTCGGCTCTTTTTGCATAGGAATTCCAGAGCAGTCTGCTAATTCATAGAACTTTTAGCAATGTTTTTAAACAGAGCAGGCTACCTTGAGGGAAGTAGGAAGATGTGGTATCAAGTCCGAGTCTCTGTGAGGTGCAGTGAGTTAAATTGTTACTGCGGAGAAAGAAATAGATTTGGGGCCAGATGTACATAGATTTCTGATTGGGATTTCGTAATAGCGAATTTTTGCAATTCTGTGTTAGTCAATCGCCAACAGCTATATATAATAGTGAGTTTTACACTGTTTGTGATCCCCAATGGGTCGAACGGACCCGCTTCATTAATTTTCATGAGGCAGGTCGCAATTTGCGACTCATTGGAAATGGCCGGCCCTCACAGGGATTGTGGCCTGCTGGGGTGAGTAGACCACCATGTCTGTGACTGCTTTTTAAATAAAGCAGTTATTTATTTTGAAATGCAGCCTGTTTTACTTAAAGGAAAACAGTATGCATTTAAAAAATAAAAATGAGGTTTCCTTTTTCATTTCTCAAGATTAGGCAGTGGTCTGTGGGCCCGGGGTCCCTTGCAGACCATTAGGAGCCCCTTCCTGTTTGCGAATTGGTTACCTCCAAGGTAACTGCAAATGTTTAGCAACCTCATTCCTGGTGGCAAAACATTCCTACATACCAGTGTTACTGGCTATTAGGAAGGGTCGCCCTTGGCACGCCCCTTCCTAATAGCGACTTGCAATCCCAATTTGTATGTATGTATGTATTTATTTCTTATATAGCGCAACAACTTCACCCTACGGGTATCTTGGTGCTCAGCTTTCTACATATGGCCTCCGTTGCAGCAGCATGGTCGAATTAACAGCCTCATGGAAACAGCCAGGTTTTTAGGCTCTTCCTAAAAATAGTCAGTGTGTTGGATTGTCTGATTTGAAGAGGCCGCACGTTCCAAAGACGAGCCGCCGCCACACTAAAAGCCCGACCCCCATCCTAGTCCGTTTAAATCTGGATGTTGCCGCTAAATTTGTGATTCGGTAATGGCTTACGGAATCGCAACTAGGGCTTTGTACATTTAAAAATGCTAATCTAGATTGAACCCCAACTCAGACGTGTATCTTTCTGAAGTCAGTGGATTGAGTACCAATAAAGTGGATATTTGTAACAGTGGTTATTTGCAGTGCTTGGAGTTGGCAAGAGCACTTTATGAAAACAAGTTATCATTACTACTACTACTACTACTACTACTACTACTGCAGGTAGTAGGGCTGGGGAAGGATCTATGCTGCCCCTGCTCCAGCTCCACTGGCTCTCCAGGAGTCCAAGCTCATGTCCAAATTTGTGTTTTCCTGCTAGACCAGCCCGATTTCTGATTTTGACTCTCTAATAATTTACAGTATGCTAGGCACTCACAGAGATCTTGGCAGCATTAGCCAGTTTCTGTAAAAGTATTGCTGAGGAGAGTTCTCAGAGTTATCAATCAATCAATCAATAAGTACTTGTAGAGAGCGACCTATCACCCTAGAGTGTATCCAGGTGCTGTGCTGCTTGTCTCAGTCGAAGAGCCAGGTGTTGAGCTCCTTCCTGGAGTGGCTAAGAGAGGGGGCAGTGCGGAGGGGGGGTGGGGGCCTTCCAGGCTGTGGTGGTGAGGTGAGAGAAGGAGCATCTTCCTGTGCGACTGTGGCGGATGCTTGGGGTCTGTGCCAGTGCAAGGTATGCAGAGCGGAAGTTTTTGATTGGTTGGTGTAAGGTCTGGTGTTAGCTCACGCACTGTGGTCCTTGGTTATGGAGCACCTTGTATGCATGGCTCAAGGGTTGGAAGTGGCATCTCTTCTCGGCGGGGAGCCAGGTGTCGATTATGGACATGGCAGTCTTTAGCCAGACACTGTAATTCAGACGTGCACATCTTCATCACTTTTTAGGTCTCGCCGCGAGACCTATAGCCCTCAGCTCTGCTTTCAAGGAGCCAAGGGAGGCAAGAGATGGTCACACGCAGCACGCCAGAATCGGATCAGGTCGCGCGCGTGAACACACGTTCCGATTCCAGCATGCTGTGCACACACACACACACACACAGAGAGACATACAGACACACGCACACACAGACACACACACGCACACACACCCTTGCCCAGCTGGCAGCCGCGGCACTCGTCGCTCACCACCACCTCCACGAGGCGGCCGCGTGCTGTGCAGCCCCGGAAGGACACCGTGTTCAGGCTCCAGTCCAGGTCGAGCAGCAGTCGGGGGTCGAAGAGCGGCGTGTCGTCTGGCATCATGCAGGAGGGAGCGTCTACATGTCCAGCCCCGGTCGTCGATACCAGCCCGGCAGGAGCGCGAGCCTCTGACGTGGCATGGTGGGCACTGGCTCCTGGCGCGCGCCATGTGTCCCCCAATTGGGAAACAAGCGCAACCGCAGGGTGAAATAGGTTGGAAGCAAGCCGCACCCCTAGCGTGGCGGAGAGGGGCAGGAGCCAACCGATGTGGCAGCGCGGGCTGCTTACTGGAGAGGAGCGGAGGTCGGGAGGAGGAGAAGACTTGTGAGTCGTAACACTCGTGTCATTTGTTTATATGCAGTTGTTTGTTTGCACGGATTTTTATGTGGGTGTATTTGCATGCGTGCCCATGCATGTATTTGAATGCTGTTGTGATTGTATGCCGTAGTACCTGTTTGTGCGTTTTGTATGTATGTCACATTAGTGTGGAGCTCTAAGCAACTCGTCTTTCACATTTCAAATTGTCGAGTGTTCATTGGTTTCAGGAGATCATAACATTGTATTGAACTATAGGTGCAGTAAAAGGTGTTCCATGAGTCGGGCCCTGCGATTGAGGGTCCCTTTAGAGCTGATGAAAGTGCTTGCTCACATATGGCCCCCCATCTTTCTGTTGATGATACGTTTTTACTGGGGCACAGGTTGTGGGGCGTGCGTGCACATGCAGTGCCATTCATTTGGGGCCCATTGGGGAAAGGGGGGGGGAGAAAGCACCGACCCGAGACTCAATGTAAGTGTGATAAAGGCCGCTTTATTGGAAGCAGGTGCATCCTACACAATAACATCCTCGGCCTGCGCCGCACAATCTAAACCTCATAAATATTTAATTTCCTGCCTCACCCCCACCCCTAACTGATTCCCACCATCCACAAACAGTAACAATTAGCATAACGTCAATTTGCCTCTCCACCTGGCTAAATACTTTATTGTGCTTGACCTACCCCCCGATACTCCAAACAGTTCTCCTACTCTTCCCCCATATATTAGGAAGAACCGCCCCTACATACAGAATGCACCCCACACCTGCTCCAGCGACATGCGAAAACCCCCCACCCAATCCAAAAAAAACCCTTTTTGCACAGAATACAAAACACTGTAAATAGCCTTGAAAAAGCCCTGGCGCAATTCGCCACAGAGGCGAAGCACGTGACGGCTGTCTACGTTTCCATCTATACAAATAAAGAGCAATTATCCACAAAGCACGAACTCCTCTGCTTCTATTCATACACCACCCCGTTCAAACCCCTTCTGCACCAGCCTCCAACAAGCCTGGCCAAAATCCCCATCGCCCCCCAAACTCCCCCGCAAAGGAAAAAACCCCTGTAAAGAGTAGAGCCTGCCCGTGGGCACCCCCCCCGAATCATGGCCCAGGGAGGGAGGGAGGGAAAAATTTGTCCAGCCGACACCCCCCGCCCGGCGGCCGAGACACCTCACTTAAAATGGTGTCTCTGCCGCGTGGCCGGACGGACTACAGCCCCGCCCAAAGGAAGCCCAACCCAGCCCCGCCCCCAGCCCAAAAGCTACCAAAACCCTTAAAACCCCGTCCTCGTGCGGCGCCATCTCTACCCCCCCCTCTCCCCGGCCCCAAATTCCCCCGGGTGGGGCAGGCCTCCCTACGGTCGGCCCCCCCCCCAGGACCCCATTGGGGCCCATTGGGGAAAGGGGGGGGGGGAGAAAGCACCGACCCGAGACTCAATATAAGTGTGATAAAGGCCGCTTTATTTTTATTGGAAGCAGGTGCATCCTACACAATAACATCCTCGGCCTGCGCCGCACAATCTAAACCTCATAAATATTTAATTTCCTGCCTCACCCCCACCCCTAACTGATTCCCACCATCCACAAACAGTAACAATTAGCATAACGTCAATTTGCCTCTCCACCTGGCTAAATACTTTATTGTGCTTGACCTACCCCCCGATACTCCAAACAGTTCTCCTACTCTTCCCCCATATATTAGGAAGAACCGCCACTCGAGGGACGTGCTAACGGTCCTCGACCCCCCCCTAGGACTCCCCCTCCCTGAACCCAGGCCGCGCCACCTGCCCCATTCGGCAGGCCCACCCCCTAACTATATGGCTGCCGCGAACCCCCCTCAAACCCTGTGCTCCGGACCACGTGTTCAAACCGCCGGCAGGTCCTCCCCCCTAACCACAGGGCCATGCCCTCCATCCCAATGCATAGGGCCATGCCCTCCGTCATCACGTATAGGGCCATGCCCTCCGTCACCACGTATAGGGCCATGCCCTCCGTCACCACTGTATAGGGCCATGCCCTCCGTCACCAATGTATAGGGCCATGCCCTCCGTCACCAATGTATAGGGCCATGCCCTCCGTCACCAATGTATAGGGCCCTGCCCTCCGTCACCAACGTAGCGGGCCATGCCCTCCGTCACCAATGTATAGGGCCTTGCCCTTCGTCTCCAATGCGTAGGGCCATGCCCTCCGACACCCATGCATAGGGCCATGCCCTCCGTCACTAACCGTATAGGGCCATGCCCTCAGTCGACGTCACCCCCGGGGCGTGCTTCCTGGCCGCGGAATCGAGCTCCCTAACAGGTATGCCGCACTAACACGGGGCCGTGCCCCCTCTCTGGCGCCCAGGGCCTACCCCTGTCAACACCAGGCCTGAGAAGCCGCTCAGCGCCTGCAGGCAGCCCGCCGAGCCGGCCGTCCCACCAGAGAGAAGCCCTCCGGATGCGTGTCCCACACCTGCGCCCGTCCGCCAGGAAGAAACCCCTGCCGCAGCGTCCCCAACCCCCCGTCACCTACCCTACCCCGCAGCCCCCGACATAGCAGCGGCACCGGTCGGCGTCAGACCCCCCCTGCGCGTTGTGACCCCCCTGTCCTCCGGCGGGCGTGCTCCCTGGCCACGGAGTCGAGCTCACCACGTAGAATGACCACACCTGACATGGGACCGTGCTTCCTCTCTGGCCCCCAGAAAGAAGTCCTCCACACAGTGCGTCACCCCCAGAGCCTGTCCGCCAGGAAAAAGCCCACTACAAAGAACGTACCCCTCATCCCGCGCAACTCGAAATGCCCGCGGCCCATTGAAACGGGAATTTTGTGTGCCGTATTCGCAAGCGCCCTGCAGATATTCGTTAGGTTGTTCACTCCAGGCCTTCAACCGTGAAAAATGTCACTATCCCAAACTATGCGCTCGCCTCCTTGTCCCACCCTAATACAATGGCCCCACAGCAGATATCCGCGTGGTACTCCGTAATGCCCTTGCCTAGAATAGATCCGGAATATGTAAACTGTAAAGAAAAGTATGTATACCTTTCATCGCTTAAGAGTCTAACACAAAATGCAAGAACAGTAACCTGGGCCCCGAATTCAATATATTTCACCGAAACGGAGGCGCAAAGTGCAACTCCGCAGTGCTCTACCGAAAAGCCGTGTAGCACCAAATGTACCAAGAGTCGCCGCACAATAAAGCGCCATCTCAAATTAAGTACAATACTATACCTGGATCACCAAGCATGTGATCCCGCTCTGCTCTCCACTCACCCAATCCTTCGCAACTTCAGAAACAAGTGGACCCCACCACTTCGGTAAAGTAGCTGATATTAGTCCTGTCAGTGCACATGCATCGCTCATGTCAGCTGCAAGGATGCAAAGCCATATGCTCCATATTCCGCTTCAGAGTGAATGAGCGCACTAGGCCTACACCATTCAGTTGCCCAACAGAGCCCTGCTCCTCGCACCAAGAAGCCGGTAAAACAATATTTTGAGTCCATGACCACAAGATATCCCTACTAATCAAGGCAAGATGTAATCAAACTTTCCCCCCGCATATGCCAGACATCCCCTCCCTACCTCAGCATAGGAGATGGCAGACTCGGCCAGGTAACTCCTGCATAGATACAACCCGTCAATAAAGGAGCAGAAGGTCATTAGAAAAGAAAATATGATGACTGTCATACGTGAGACAATACCACGAATGAATAAATATTTAAGCATAACGCACACCGTCGGCCCCCCCCCCCCAGGACCCCATTCTCAAAATGTACCCGTCATCCGGAAATGATTTACGATGGGGCACCCAGGACCTGGCTACGGTTAGAGGGTGCTCATATGTGATTCGGGAGGTTGTTTTAGGTAGCACACCTGGGACATGGATATTATTTACTGTAGAAAAACTGTTTCCGCAGAGTAATTAGGGCTAGCACACCTGCAACCACCTGCAACCACCATGAGATGGGTAGACTGGTACACCTGTGACTTTGAAATTAGTTATGGTAGTATCTTTGTAATGTAAACTAATATTAGTGTGGTGGCGCTATGAACAGAAACGGATTGGGGGGGACCCCTTTGATTTAGAAACGATACAGTGACAAAGAGAGGCAGTGATGGTTAGCAAACCCGCGAACCCTACACGTTAAAGGATTTTCCATCTAAAAATGCATAGCTTCGTCACCTGTAAATGCATACTGCCGTACATCTGTTTTCTGAAAATTGAACACAGTGCGTCTTTATTTCTAAACCGCACACTTACAGACAAAAGAGTTTGAGGGTGACGACCAGATGACTCCATGTCAGTGGAACACAATGTAGTCCGTCTTAAATGTAATTTTATGAAACACTCCTTTTTAGGTTTCTTAGATAAACCAAATCGATTCAAGAGAATCAAGAACACGTTTCCCTGGTTGTACTTGTTGCTCAACCGCTAGCCTAGGACCAGTATTGGTGATGAAGTGCCAAACCCATAAACATCTAGGTGTTGTAACGAAAGGTGCACGTCTTTTATCTCTCAAACGCAGCCCCCCCCCTCCCCCCCCCACACACACATACCAAATGTCCATGTTTTATTTCCACAGCACCATCATGGGCACCGCCAACTCAGCCATCCCCAGGTGCGTGAGGCAATCAATGCCAATGGTGTCTGATCCCATTGCTGAATGTGGCAGCGTGTTTGGTGGATTGCTGCCTAGCGCCTCCATTCAATCTATGACACCTTCAACGAGTCTGGGATTTTTGCCAAGATACCTTTACACACCTTTTGCACATATACTAACACCGTTTAACCCGATACAACTACCAGGATCCAATTTGCAATCAACCAACAATTTAGTACTGGCTGAAAGTGTCACGCATGACACGAGGACTCTTTGCAGTTATGAAAGTGGTGGAAGTTTAGTTATTGTTGAAAATGAAAAGACGTGTGTGTGCCCTCCTTATTGACACGACCTGCGACACTCCTGACCTTGATTTACTTTCACACTGCCACCCAATAGACAGCAGTGCCGCCAACACTGTATGTTGACTGCGCTCAAACTGTCCGCACAACACTGCACATTGTTGTTGTAGCTCCCTCCTCCAGACATATAACCTGCATTTTTAACCCAAATAGAGAGGAAAGTGCGCAAGAACATTATCTGCAGACATGACAGATGTTCGTGCTGTAGCCACCACTTAAACCACACTGCAACAAACCTTGTACTTTAAGCATCTCAATTAGAACAGTAGGTAATAAACAGTGTAAAAGGAAATGTGGATTGCAAAACACATCTTTCTCATCATTACACAGCACTTCCGCACATTGCAAAATCGCCAAGAAGCACCGCCGTCTTTCTTCCCCCCTGCCCCAAATTACACCCCGGCGGCCGTACGGACCCATCGGGTAGGGGCAGCGGGACTCACCTAGTCCCACGTGGGAGCCTGACCGCCCGCATCAGGCAGAACAGGCCCATCCGCTCGGCCGGTGGAGCCGCATGCTGCTCACCCGAGCTCCTCTGGCCTCCAGCGACGTTTCCGGCCCATCCCCGCACCCGCGAAGTGTCTGGCCTGCCGGGAAATCGGTGCCAATAGTAGCATTTCCCAAAGTTCGCCGCTATTGCCGCCGCGTTCTCCATGGTGCAATCGAGCCTTGCCAAACACCAGCGATCTCCGGGAACAGTCCGTGCACCGTTGCAGCAACTTCAGAAACAAGCGAGGCATTTCCTCCCAAAGAAAGTCCTTTCAACCCAACAAAGACCAAATAGAGTGAAAAAATTTGTCCAGCCGACACCCCCCGCCCGGCGGCCGAGACACCTCACTTAAAATGGTGTCTCTGCCGCGTGGCCGGACGGACTACAGCCCCGCCCAAAGGAAGCCCAACCCAGCCCCGCCCCCCAGCCCAAAAGCTACCAAAACCCTTAAAACCCCGTCCTCGTGCGGCGCCATCTCTACCCCCCCCCCCCCCCCTCTCCCCGGCCCCAAATTCCCCCGGGTGGGGCAGGCCTCCCTACGGTCGCCCCCCCCCCCCCAGGACCCCATTTTGGCATGACGCAACACACTCGGCGAGGGAAGGGGCTTTGACTTGTTGAAAGCACTCCCGCATTTGTAGAGGTCCCTGCTTCTGTAGGCCCCAGCCCCTGGCCCTTTGGCTCAGTGACCTGCAGTGATTGGGTCTGGCAAGTCCTTTGTGGAACTTTCAGCTGATCACCTGCAAACGGTTTCTGCAGCACCCAGTGGCTTTTAAATGGGCTACGGGGAATATGAAGAAATAATACGAAAAAAGTCTAGTTCAATATTGTTATATTTTGGTGTCGGTTATTTTTGTCTAATCTTGTGTGTTGCATCTGTTTATATTTTGTATTTGCCATTAAAATCTCCCTTGGTTTCTTTAACGTTGGAACCTATTGCCTCGCGTGGGTTCAGATAAAAACCATACCTATAAGTCCGATGCCTGAAGCCCACCGGCCTCGACTTGGACCAAGTAAGATGTCCATAGGGGTAAACAGTTCCACCTCGCCCCTGGCGGGTCCCAGCTATCCGTACCAGATGGATAATAGCAAAGCATTACTTCCACTCTCCTGAAATATTGTAGGAGGGATGTAATACTGGACGCATTCTCAAAGGTATGCAGGAGTAGGTAAAACACACTTCTGTAGTACTCTGTTACAAACTCTTATATGTATTTCTGAATTGACACCAACACTTCTAAACAAGGAATAGTTCGGGGATATTAATGTACAATTAGTCCAAATGGAAAGGGCCATGTGCCCAGTGCACTTTTACGGATAAGGAGTCGTACCTTTTGGGCTGATTAACAAATGCACGTAAGAGTACATAAAAGGATAGAACAGGAGCATGTTTACTCACGTCACACCAAATTGCCTGTGTAAATTGAACCCAGTGTGTTTAAACTGCACGGCGTAGATGCAGGAGGCCTCAGTCCCGGCTTCATCCTTGTTTTTTTTGGTTCCATTTTACGACGAAGCATCTAATGAAAACAACCGCTGATGTCTTTTAAAAGGTGTGTGCTGAGCCGCGATCTCACAACCCAAGCTCAGCTCGTTTTTTAACGTTGCAAACTTTTCAAAGTTTGTGAAGCCTGGAGGTTTGTGAACATCTTTTAGAAAGTTCACAGGCGAAAACTTTGCAATGTTGCACACCTCAGTGCACAGCTACTCGAATTTCTTGTTTACTTAGCCAGAGGTCTGTGTGCTCAGTGTCTGCACACACTGAGCATACAAAGGGAACACAACCTCCAAGTATCCTTTTAAACAGTGAGCATACCTGTGTACCCCTCTCTGTATCTCTGAATCCTGTGTACCCATATATGTACCTCACTGTGTATACCCCATGTCTTTGCGTGCCTCCCCTGCATTGTCTCGCTGCACGGTGAATACAAATGGATTACGACCTTCAGATTTCCTTCCGACTTGTGTATATGCTTGTGTACTTATCCCGCATGCTCTTCCCAGAAATCACTATTCGTATTCTGTCACCTGTATATGTCTCTACTAACAATGCACGACTCCCATCTATGCAGTACATACAACCACACACACACACAACCACACCGTCAGTGCACACTTTCACCAGACGCAAACACCATCAGTCGTCAGTGCACGCTTTCACCGGGCACAAAGACCACCAGCCGTCAGTGTATGCTTTTACCGGGCACAAACACCACCACCCATCAGTGCACGCTTTCACCAGGCACACACCACCAGCCGTCAGTGTACACTTTCACCAGGCACACACCACCAGCCGTCAGTGCACGCTTTCACCAGGCACACACACACCACCAGCCATCAGTGCACGGTTTCACCAGGCACACACACACCATCAGCCGTCAGTGCAAGCTTCCACCAGGCACACACACCACCAGCCGTCATTGCACGCTTCCACAAGCACACACACCACCAGCCGGCAGTTCACACTTCCACCAGTCACACACACCACCAGCCATCAGTGCACAATTTCTACAGGCACACACACCACCAGCCATTAGTGCACACATCAATTGTTAACGCATCCACAATTAACTATTGTATCAATCACAGTATGGCACACTTTACTTTTAAACATATTCATCCAAAGCGCAGCATGCCATCATTGCTACAAAAAAAATCCACATTTTTTGGGCTTACAATTTATAGACTTTTGTTGCAATTGGTGTTGCAATATTTAGCAATGCCAATAGCTCAAACTTAATTAATGCGAGACCTATTGCATTGCAAATGCTTGTTTCTCTTTTTTTTTTATCGTGAACTAGACCCGAATCGGGTATCAGGGTGCTTTACATGAGCACCAGTTTCGTTACAGAAGGACACATTCATTTTTCTGTTAGGCATGGGGAGATTAAGGGCCAGATGTAGGAAGGCAAATACCGGTCGGTAACGGCCGATTTCGGCCGTTACCGACCGGTATGTGGAGTTTGGGATGTAGGGGCATGTTAAAATACAGAATCAGTAATTTTACCGAATTGTTAAAATACCGAATCGGTATAATTACCAAATCCGTATTTTGACATGTAGGTAGCACTGTAATCAGTGCTACAGGGGTTTAAGAATTCTTAATTTACCACCAACTAGAAGTTGGTGGTAAATTATGAAAACCCTTTAAAAAGCATTTCTTTTGCTTTTTAAACAGTGCCATGTTGCAGACATACTTGCCTTAAGGGCATGTATGTCTGCAACGTGTGTACCCATGCACAATTGAGGGGTGCAACAGGGTGTCAAAGTGACACCCTGCCACCCTTCAATGTTTCCCCCAATTACCGAATCAGTATTTACCGATTCAGTAATTGACATTCATTCCTATGGGCCTCCAGGCCCATAGGAATGAATGGCAATTACCGAATCGGTAAATACCAATTCGGTAATTACCGAATCATACCGATTCGGTAATTAATTCGGTAAAATTACCTACATCCTGAATGCCAGTTCTTAAATACCGAATCGGTATGATTCGGTATTTAAGAATCGGTAATCTGGGATTACCTACATCTGGCCCTAAGTGATTTGCCAAGAACCACAGGATGATGAGCATCTTTGCCAAGATTCAAACCTGGTTCCCCAGCTACGAGGTGGACCGGTCTAGCCGTAAGGCTACATCCTCTCCCCTCTCACTTGACACCTCTTTTAAACAGGGTACAGAGATTCAGGGTAAAAAGGCCTAACAATAATACATTTCTGCAGCCCTCAAAGAGGGAAAACACATTTACAGTCTCATTTTGAGTTGCTTACCTTTGAGGTAATATTGCACCCAGTGCTGTATTACATCAGTAGTATTGCCTCTCTGTATGAGTTCTTCACCTTGTGATGGGGTTAACAGGGTAATACTGCTTGTTTCTCCTTTTCCAAGACGCAAAACTCTGTGGTATTTTGCCTCACCCACTCTACATAGGTTTTACCTGATAGAAGGTGTACAGGGAAAGTGCGTTACTACTGAATGAGTTGTAATACCCTTTGGGGCAGAAGTTCCTGTTTCACTCAACTCAGTTATCAATGTTTTAAGAGAAGTGAAGAGATACAGGATTCTGGGGCCGAACTGGCCATTCTGCCACTCTAGTATTTCACCAGTAGTCTGGTTGCTAGGGTGCTGCTTTCACAGCAGGATGGGCCATAATCCAACCATGCCACCATGTCCCAATTTAATTGTAAGCACCTGCAGTGTGGGGCTGCTTAGAACATTCCTGCCAAGGCTGATTCTGGTTTCCGCTCTCTGGCCCTGCAGGTATCACATTTAAATGATAGACGGCACATATGTAAGGTTGAAATATCAGGGTGTGTTCCTTTCCAGGCTGATGAGCCCTGTTCATGCTGGATCTTCTGCACTTCCTATAGTGAAGATGCTCTATTCTACTGGAGAATTACAATAGCTGGAAGATGGAGGCAAGATGCCTATTTTCAAGTGGTATGACTTGTACATTGGGTGCTGTTTGTTGCTCACTCTCGTTAGAAGAACGTTGGCTTTCCAGCAAGAAGACACCCTAGGTTCAAGGGTTACGGAGATTCCTGCTATATATCAACAAGCAGGTATCAAAAATAGGTTGTAATCACTGATAAAGTCAAGTTGAACTCAGTCATAATCTTGTAACTGCTACAAAAGTCAATATGTCAAGTGAGGAGGGGTGTGGCCGCGACCAGGACCCATGCAGTTGTGTCCTTGCTGAGCTCCAGACACCAGACACCCTTCCCTGGGGTCAAAGCAGAGGGAAGCACGCTTCAACCAAAAGATAAAACACTGGTTGAATGAATTAATGAATTAAATGAGACTTCTAAGGCACATAGCTACTCCCAGGAGTGTCCCGGCTCTGCACTTTCAGTAACCGCAAATGCAACCACCTCATCTATACATGATGAAAGAACCATGTCTTCATTATTTTCTCAAACAGGTCTGAGGACGTTATTGAATGTAGCTCCAAAGGGAGTTTATTCCAGGCCAATGATCCCAGATAGGAAAGGGTCCTTCCACCCATTCTTGTGTGCCAGACCTTAGGATCCTTGCCAGGTGACCAAGGGCTGACTTCTGTAGGAGGCATAGAAGCTAAGGGCCATATGTATCATCCTCACCATTTGCGATTTCTAAATAGCGAATTTTAAGGAATCGCTATTTAGAAATCGCAAAACGGTATGTATGGAGAAAATCGCTTCTTTTTAGCGATTCCTTAACATTCCTAAATTGCGATTAGCAAATTGCTAATCGCAAATTTCCCATTCATTTCTAAGGGCCAGGAGGCCCATAGGAATGAAGGGGAAATTTGCGATTAGCAATTTGCTAATCGCAATTTAGGAATATTTTCAAGGGTGCAGGGGTGTCACAAGAACACCCTGCTGCACCCCTGAAAATGACATGTGTGGGCATATGGCGCACATGCATGCCCTAAGGGCATGTATGAGCGTCATATGCCACCTTTGGATTTTGAATAAATTGCTTTTTCAAAAGAATTCGCAACTTACCACCAACTAGAAGTTGGTGGTAATTTGCGAATCCTTATGGGCATTTTTGCATTAATTTTTATTTGATACATTGCATTTAAGGAATCGCTAAATTTGCGATTCCTTAAGTGCAATCGCAAAATAAGGAATGGCAAATTTTGCGATTCCTTATTTTGCTGCAAAAATGTTTCATACATTCCATTTAGCAAATTAGCATTCGCAATGGCCGAAATTCTGCGAATTTCGGCCTTTGCGAATGCTAATTTGCTTGATACATATGGCCCTAAATCTAGCTCTAAGATAGCCTGCACCCAGAATGATGCAGTGATCTATGGACTAGGGCGCCAGTGGTTTGAACAGAATTCTCTTCTTTAACGGCAGCCAGTGGAGTGCCCGCGGATGTATGACATTACAACGCATGCTTCTACATCGCATGCTTTTACAATGCGGTTTTTACAACGCATACCATTACAACGCATAGTGCTTTGGGGCGCTGGATAGTGAATAGTTTAATTTACTATTCCAACTCCAGTCCCCGTGGATAGTAGGGAAGGTGTTGGACAGTAAATTGAACCTATTCCCTATCCTAGAGCGCCCCCCAGCGCAATGCGTTGTAATGGTTTGCATTGTAAAAGTTGCGTCGTAAAGGCACTGCATGGTAAAAGTTGCGTTGTAAAGGATGTTTCCTGTGCACGCAGATGAGACGACACTTGTGTTCGGGGGGGGGCATGTTAAGTAGAGTACGGGCTGTCATGTTTTAGACCATTTGCAGCTTGTTAACCAGATATTCCGGGAGTCCTAAGTATAGGGCATTTCTATAATCCAATCTCAATGTTATAAATGACTGGATCACAACCTTTTTTGCTGACAGAGAGAGATAGTCTAAGCATTTTTTCAAAGTCTGCAAGAGCCCAAAGCAAGTTCCAACCACTTACATGATCTGTGGCTGTAAGACAAAGCATTATCAAATGTGATGCCAACATTTTTTACTACTTCCCACTGAGGCCCAGGGGTTGGGGCATTTTTAGGACATAGCATCTGCCAGTCTGAGGGATTAGGGCTAAAGCATTAAATCCCTGGGGCATATTCTCAAGGAGTTATTGCTGAGTTAACGGCACTTTATCGCAGGCAAAGTTTAGATACATTTATCACCCCATTCACAAGCTGGTGCTAACACCCGTAGCACGGTTAGCACCAGTTTACCCGCGATAGCAGCCACAAAAAACATCGCCACAGACGACCCTGGCAACTATCGCTAATGAGATGCAGAGTAGGCGTTCCCGTGCCAAAAGCCACGACAACACCACTCCGCAACATTCTCAACGACCAGCCAGATCGGCGAAAAGACCACGAAACATGCGTTAAGGCGCGTTAGCTGCAGTAAAGTAACACCTGCGCTGACCTGCTGTAAAGTCGGATGGCAGCCTGCACCACAAAAGGGAGCCCAGGCCATAGCCACACCTGAAGAACCACAGATGCCATGGAGCAACTGAACATGCGGGCCGGACACCCAAGAGGGCAACAACACCCACCGCCACCACCCCCAGGCCAACACTGAGGCAGCGCAGACAAAGACAGCGACCCCTGAAAATTCACCAACCTCACAGACCCAACACCAGAGAATGTCATTGCCCACTACAGGCTCAAAGGGACAACCCACCTCCGCATCCTCACCACCATTGGCCACAGGCTGACGGTACCAACACAGCGGACAACCAACATCCCACCTCAGACAAAGCTGCTGGCTGTGATGCACCTGTTGGCCTCTGGTACCCTCCAACGAACAACCGCCCGAGTCGGCGGAGTCACACAGCCAGGCAATCCCAAGTCCCTCACAACAGTCATAGATGACACCATCAGCTTGGTACCCCACTATCTATACTTCCCCCACATTGCGGAGGAACAGCCGGAGAACAAGCAAGGTGTCTACACCACAGCTGGCTTCCCGCACGTCAGGGGGCAATTGACTACACACATGTCCCACTTGTTCTCCCTGGCAACACCTCACACAATAAGCGCAACAGAAAGTGCACGCATTCCACCAATGTGCAGGCACTAGTTGACCACCGGGGAATCTCCGCCACCGTCGCCGCCAATGACCTAGGCAGTGTGCATGATTCATACACCTCCGACAGTCCATCATCAACCTGCGCTACCAGGATGGCACCCACGGAAATGCACTGCTCCCTGGCCAATACCAAATTCACACACCACAACCTCAACTCCGCAATCATGCAACTCACAACACAGGAAATGCACATGTCACAAGCTCACATACAACGTGCACACCCACCATACACGACAGCACTGCTCACTGTGGGAACGTGGCGAAGCCATGTACATTAGCCATCAATGGCATGGCACCATAGCCACACAATAGCAGAATGCCAGAAGAGGTGGGTACCAGGCATGTGCGAAGGAGGCAAGTGACCGATGAATGAGAATGTACACAATGCCAAGTGTGGCGTGGATGTGATGGCCAGACTGCGGTGTGCAGACCATACACACTTATCCATGTCGACACACACCGCTGGTGTTTGGAGTGTAGTGAACAGTGGACGCAACCATGTCACCTCAGCCAGTGGGGAAGATCGTGGGAATGTAGCTTGTTAAGTTCCCCCCGTTAGCGTAAGCGGGGTGGGCTGGCCCGGCGTATGCCAGGCCAGCGTCGGGGTGTGAATAAAAGGCACGTAACTCTGGGTGTGGTCCTCTTCCGGAATGCCCAACGTCTCTGCCAGGGTGGCGCCTCTCACCCCGCCATGAGGCCATCGGCCGTAGCCATGAGCGGAATTGCCTGCTATCCTGTACGCCTGCTGCACCCGGGATGCTGGTCCCCGAACATGTCTTACCCGTCCCTGCGCACCCAGGCCTCAATCCCCACCTTCCGACACCGGCGTGTGTCGAAGAGGGCCCACCACATGCTGATGCATGCTCCAAGCCCGATGCCCGCAACCCTGGCAACCTGCTATGACCGTCACGGCCTTCGCGAGCAAGGCTCGCAGTACTCCTTTCTTGTTTACGTACTCTACCGTCTGACACAGAAGACTAGTAGGTCACACATTAGGAACTGAGTCTTGATTACACTATGGCAGAGGACGATGTTTATGGCTGACTTGATATTACTATACTCCCTTCGATGTGGTGCCACCAAGTCTGTGCACAGCATCACAACCACTTGTGCATGTGGGCCCACATGGACTACTGCCCGCGGCCTATGCTGCGCTCGAGTAGGTCACACAATTGGAACTGAGCATTGATTTCTCAAAGGCAGAGTATATATCGTTGCACACAAGGAAAGGCGTAAAAGGATGATGCGTTGCATTTGGGAGGAAAAAGGATCATTGTTACGGAGGTGATCGAACACTAACGACAGCTGCCCTGGTGTCACTTACTCTGTGCATCGCAAGCTTACGACACATGGCTGTGGGCACCTGCTGACCGCTGCCTCCGGACTACACTGTGGTCCAGTAGCTCACAGAGTCTTGATTTGGCAATGGCGGAGTTCATATCAGTGTACCGGCATCATCGCAGACTGCATCCCCTCTCAGCCCCGGTGCCACTAAGTCTGTTCCCTGACATTCATGGTCACTCTCTGGTCATACATTGGTGGCGTCTGAGTCTATGGACTAGGGGGTAGTTTTCATCCTCATTCAGCTGATACCGCATTGGGGGTGGCAACGAGGCGGTCTCTTTCCACTCCCCCATTTGCTGCTTCCGGATAACATCAGACCTCTGCATCATGCCCTGGAGGATACCTTCCATTGTTCCCCACAACCCTCCGCCACATTCCCCTTGGACATCAAGAAGACCCGCTAAGTCCGCGTGGTCCTACCTCAGTGTACCGCAAGTCACCGTACTGTGGCGGTGTGTCTGTGTCAGCCGCTGTGCATCCGGGGCCATTAACTCTGTGCAGCTCAAGCCAGGGACCCTGTTTAATTCAATATTTGATGGCCTCTGAGATGATGGCCTTGGGGTCGTCAACGCCATGTGACTGTGGCCCTGCGCTGTCCGCTGCCTCTGGCCTCAACTGCTGTCCACCAGGGCTCACACATTGAATCGAGTCCTGACCGGCCCGGACATGGCATCACCGCAGGAGGCAAATGCCACCATCGCCAGGACTACCTCCACACCCATCTGCCATAGTGTGGTACTGGCAGACTAATGGAGTTGCTCACACCGGTCGTGGATGCCATCGTCTGCCTGTTACCCTGCTCAGCACTCCAGGTGCCACTAACTCAGTGCACCGCAACCCATGGGCCATTACTGACTGAGTTTTGTGCTATGGAGAGGTTGCACAGCAATGTCACCTCAGGCCGTGTGGGAGACCTGGGACGTTGATGTGGAAGATGATGCAGGTCTAACACACCCCACTTTGTCTGCATCAGGAATATCCCGAAGGGACACAATCCTAGTCATTTTTATCAGAAGAGCTCGCTCAGCTCTCGTGCCCCAACCTCAGTGCACTGCAACTCACGGACATTTCTGTTTGTATGTTGGGTGACCTCTGTACTTGCTCCGGCTCCCTCCATGTTGCTCAGCAGTTGACTCTGTTATGCAGGTTTCTATATTTACGTTGCACTGGTCCCAACTGTTCAGGTTGTTGCCAGCACCAAGCACTCCATGCGGGCTGGGTTACACTCACCCCACACACATCCAGCACAGGCATCACTGTACATGTGGCCTTGCCAATAAAGGGGCCGGGCGCACGTGCCTGTAGCCAGTTCAACATGATATCTGCGTGTGTCCCTGTGGTCTTGTTGTATGCATGAGGGCCCCAGGCCCTACAACATTAGTATGTGCTGTGTACAGCGGATGCAACCATGTCACAGCAGGCAGCAGGTTAGAGCTTGGAGATATAGCTTTGTCGTCGCCCACTCAATTCGTAAAGGGAGTGGACTGGGCCGTCGTACGCAGAGCCAACGTGGGTGTGTGACTGATGTTTGCGTGCCCCTGGGCATGGTTCTGTACTGGGAATGTGCATCTGCATGTGTCTATGGCAGTGTGGGTCTCCTCTTTGGGGTGTAGGTGGTCAATTGAAGGATAATGGACACCCACGTATGTGATCTAGTTCGCCTTCCATGGGTTCGGACCCCACCCGCACCTGTTAGGCCACCTCCTTTTGGTGTTCTGACACCTGGCATTGAAGTGCCATGTGTGGCTCGGTGAAGTGTTGTGAGCCAGCCATGCTTGCAGGTGCTTCCTGCTGTGTGGTCTGTTACAGGGTCTGTGTTTTCCTCTGAGTAGCTTGACTGCCTTGGTCCTAGTGGTGGGTTGCATGGGATGTCCATGGGCTGTTGTAGAGCGTCGGTGTCAAAAGTGTGATGGTCCTCTCCGGCATCACCGATGTGTGGTCTTCTGTGCTCTGCTGGAGGTGTTGTGGGTCTCTCTGCAATAAGGAGGGGCCACCCGGAATCAGGTAAGCTGGATGACAGACTGGCTGCCGTTTCATGGTTGCCCGAGGTGTTCAATGAAAATGCTGGTCTTTCTGTTGCTGTGTTCCAATCCAGAAAGTGAAAATCCAATGCCATTAATGATGGGGACCCAAAAACATCAACAAAAGAAAGCCCACCCATTAAAGACTCTTTTGACACAGAAGATTCAGGAGGCTGAGATGGGCCCCAGGAGAAAACATCAAAGCTCCGGCATCTAAAGTGGAAATTTACCTTCAAATGGCTGAATTGATGAGGGAGAGGGATGGTGCTTCGAATTGCAATAATATTTTACTGAAGCTGTATTGGAGCTTGATCATTTGGTCCAGAAAGTTGAATGTAGAGTAGATCAGCAAGAGGAGGCTACAGCAGAAGGGCCCAACCATAGATGCGAATTACAAATCAGACTACAAGAGTTGATGAAACAACACAACATAATCCTGGATAGAGTTGATGAAGATAAAATAGATAACACCTCAATAATTTGTGTGTCAGAGGGATTCCGGATTCAATTTCAAATCACAAATTGACCCATTATGTGCAGGGCCTCTTTAGCTCCCGATTGGCGAAACCAAAAGAACACATCATTGATCTCAACAGGACCCACAGAGTATCTTATGCCTAGTAAATTAAGGAAAAGCCGACTTCAGGCTCTCGTGCATTTTTTTTAAGGTTAAAGAAGACATCCTGAGGGCAGCAAGCATGATAGACCCATGATATTTAAAGGATCCAAGATATCTCTTTTTAAAATATATTGACCCTGCCATTGACGAAACGCAGATAGCTTAAAATAGCCATAGCTTACCTTTGAAACAAAGAATTTCTGTGCTAATGGGTTTTACCATTCAAACTAATCTTTGCAGTAAATGGCAGACCATTTTCCATTTCTATTACAGAGGGAGTGATAATAGTTTTTAATCTGGAATTAGAACTGGAAAAATGTGCCTATAGAGTTGCGACCAACATGGCAGAGATAGCAGTCAATATGGGCCAAGAGGGAAATAAAGAGCAACATTCTACAATATGACCCTCCAGAAAGTGATGCATAGTTGGATTCAACATGAGACACTGTCTCTGGAGACTGTTCGGTAGAGATGTAAAGTAGAATTTGTATGAGACCTAAAAACAGAATGCTGACAGGTTACTATGTGTCAAGCAGCTCTATATACTGAATGTTCCTTTTCTCTTTTTGAAGAGTGACTTTAACAGCATTTGGATGTTTTTCATTTTTCTTGTTCCCTTTTTTTATATTTCTTCCCCTTTTTACTTCTTTTTCTTTGTCTTTAAAATTTCTTTTTTTTATTAGTGTTAAGATAAACACTACAGGGTATTCAAATATCATGTGTCAACATTTCTTTGTAGCACACAATGATTATAAGCAGCATTTCTGGGCCTCACATATATATTCTGAGTCAAATATCTTACCCCGTATATTAAATCTAACAAAAACTTGACTGTAACTATGCTGTATACCTATATATGGTCATGATCTTGATCGGGCATCCACTTATTGTATCTATGGGTGACTCAATAGACTCTTCGTTCTTGCATCAATGTTATCTTTTCCGTTATTAATTGATCATCTGCCATATTATACGATTGTAGGGGTATATCTTTACATGTGGCCCAACTTGCCCATATTTTAGTGTGGTTCTGTGGACACCCCCTGGCTATAAAAAAACAGGGCGTTCTAGTTGCATAATAGAGCCCCTGCCTGACTTCCAGAGCGCTACCCGGGGTGGATTCTCTGCTTTCCACTGTCTGGCAATGTCTCATTTTGCTAACGCGAGACCAAGGAACAACAAATGTTTTTTATACCTGTTTCCCCATATAGTGTCCGTGCAATGCAATAGTGTTAATTTGAGGATCTCGGTATGTCCCAGGCCAACCCTTCTGCCAAGCAATTTAGCACCCCCACCAAAACACTCTAGAACCAGGCAAAAGACCATGTAGTTTGTATGAATGTTCTGTCTTCTACTTGACATTGAAGACACTGTGGAGATGCAATCAGCTCCACTGTCCATAACCTATGTCTGGTATAGTGTACCCTGTGTAAATATTTTAATTGGATAAGGCAAAGTCGGGTCGAGACCGCTGCTTCCCACGGTGATTGGAGTGCCTCGGCCCAATCATCATTATCAATCGGACCGAAGTCATTATTCCATGTGGCCCTTAAGACTTCTACGTTTGTGGGGCTGTTAGTAACTAACAATTGATACATTTTGGAAATCTTATGATCCCCAAGGTCTCCCATTAAAAGTTTGCCCTCTAGTGGACTAGATTCTGGTAAAATAGCCAGGTCTTTACTATTTGCGTGAAGGGCATGTCTCAATTGTAGAAATGTGTAGAATTACGTCCTGGGCATGGAGAAATCCTTACGGAGGTCCTCAAAAGATTTGAGAACCGTTCCGCTCATAATGTTTCCCAGGGTAGATATTTCAATTTGGTCCCAGTTTCTGATTCCCTGCAAGTCAGCGATTTGCGGGAGCAAGCGATTCTGCCAGATCGGAGTGGCTTGTGTTAAATGACCCCACCAGCCAATTCTACGGAGAGTCTGTCGCCAGGTCATAACCACCACCCTTGTCATTGGTGGAAGGTCTTTGGGGTCAGTCCTACTATATAAGAGTGCATATCCAGAGGCTCGCTCATTATCCACTGTTCAAGCCAATATGCCGGATCCTCTTTGGACCTCTATCACCACTCATTCAATATCTGCAAGTGCTCCGCAACATGATAGGACTGTACATCGGCCGCAGCAATGCCTCCGCACTAAGCGGACTGTATGCACTTAGGTAAGGTCACTTTGGCCGCACCAGCCCTCCATAGGAAGTGTCCCAGCAGTGTGTTGAGTTGGCGAAACCAGGCCAAGGTGACTGGATAAGGGTAAGATTGTAATTGATACAACAATTTGGGCAGAGTGACCATCTTAAAGACAGCCAATGTACCATATAATGACAAAGGGAGCGTCAACCAGTTTCTAACCTTCGTCTTAACCTTATTGGTTGTTGACTCAATATTGCGTTCCCAGGAAATGGTTTAATTATCTGAGACATAAACACCCAGATACATGAACCCATGCGTGACCATTGTAAGTTTATCCGCCCACCTACCACTTTCCCCGGACTCCGTAGCGGCCACAGCAATGATTTAGATGCATTCATGTATAGGCCAGAAGTTTCTCCAAAAAGCGCATTATCTGTAATATTCTGGGGCCAGATAGATGAGGATCAATCAGGAAAAACAGGATATTGTCCGCATATAATGCTAAACCGTCTGAGATTTCGGGGATCCACTAAAATCCGGGATAGAGAAAATCCTTATTCACCCAAGCTGCAAAGGGCTTGTTGGCCTGCACAAATAGCAAGGGGGCACCCCTGTTGAGTGCCCCGTTGAATCGGGAACTGTGCCGATGTAGCCCCCGCCACCTGTATTGAGGCTGTAAGGGCTGTGTATAGCAATCTGATTAATGCTATGTATCTAGGCCCCATGTTTTAGTGTGGTAGTAGAATGAATATGTCAGTCCAGCTGATCGAATCAAATGCCTTGTCGATATCCACTAATAGTAAGGCTGCTGGTCTGGCTAGTCTGTCCACTGTGGCTACAGCATTGTAATCTCTACGAATATTATGTTGAGTTGTGCGTTTGTGGAATGAAACCGGCTTGATCTGATAGATCAAGTCTGGGAGGTGCGGTATTAGCCTATCCGCCAATATCTTGGCAAGTATCTTAGCTTCGATGTTTAATAGAGAGATTGGCCGATACGATGCACATAATTCAAGTGGACAGCCTGGCTTCGGAAAAAGCACTATCTCTGCATGTCTCAAGTCCGGGGGAGACATCTGACCATGAGGGCCTCATTTAGGGTTGCACGATATCGCGGGCCCAGTATCGATATGATCATTTTGAAAAAATCACTGGGGGGTCTGGGTGATTTACAGGACGCTATCCCCATGACTGCTGCCGAGATTTCTTTCCAGTGTAATTGGGCTATCTAAGGATTCACGCGCTACGGCTGTCAGTGTCCGAGGGGGTATGTCCCGAAAAAAATCCTCAATTTGGGATTTCGAAAGGACTTCCCGTTTGGTATATAGTGCTTGGTAGAAGTCAGCAAAGGCACGTGCAACCTGAGCGGGTTTGGTGATCGTCTCGCCGGTACTTAATTTAATTATGGGTGTTTGCGTCGATTTTAGGGAAAATTGGCACAATATATGGAGCATTTTGCCTGACTTATTCCCCCATTGATAAATTGAGCTTTGTGTAGCCTTCCATATGTGTTTGGCTTTGTCTAATTGGATGCTTTGAAAATGTTTCTGCAGGACTCCTAATTGGCGGCGCGCCACCCCATCTCGAGCCTGCCCTGCCAACTCAGTTTGAATGATTTGGGCTTCAAGTTGCATTAATTCCTGTCTTTTCTGACGTTCAGCCTCAGTGCAGTGGGCGATATCAAAGCTTCGGATGGTGGGTTTTATGGCCTCCCATAGTATAGTAGCTGATCCCACCGTCCCCTCATTCAAGGCAAAGTGTTCTACCACGGTTTTATGTATGAATGTTTTATAGCTCAGGTTGTGTAGGTATCATGGCGATAGCCACCAATAAATTGCTGGCCTACTCTGACCTACTTCATTCTCTTTTTAGGCCTAGATAGAGTGGTAGCTTACCCTACAACATCGGGTGAGATGGTCTTATTCCCTATACGATTGATCAAAAGCATCATGTTGAGAGGTTTATATGTCTAATCACTGCTGGTTGCAGTGTTCATCGTTCATCAAGTTGTTTATTTTACTGATTGGACACCATGTGAAGAGGTAACTAAGGCAAGAGATGGCACTGGGCTGTGGAGTTGTTGGTGCTGTTGGAAACCTCTAGGCGTAGACCCATGCTACGAATTTAATGTACCCTATTTTGTAGAAGGGGGTCAGTGGTTTACATATTTTGCTCACTCTACTAGAGAATAAGTACAAGCATGCATCACACAGTAACCTTTTTTTGTGTAAACACTCAACAGCTGAATTACCCGGTGAAGCACCATGCCCTCCTCTATTGGTTTCAAATGAAATGAGCAGATGTTGTTCAGCTTCCATAGCTGGAAGGTAGCTAAGGTGAAGCTGAAATCCTTTCTGACACTGTGGAACTGCTGATTGAATACATTTTCGATGGCTTCCTCTAATGCTCTAGAGCTCTCAAGGAAAGGTTTTCAAACTTTCTTCCAGTGCCCAAAGGACCACAGGAGTACACATCTAAAGTCCCCCAGGACCTGAGTGGAAGGCACAAAGGGATTCCCAGGAATGCCAGGTAGACGCCCACAGCAAAGTCCAGGCCAGGTCTAGTTGCCGCCGGTCAACTGGGGACTTCAGGGATAAGACCTCTTACAGCTTGTTGTGTCCTTGTAGCCGCACAAGAGGTCAACCAACTGATACTAGGAGTACACTTCTTTGTCCTGGGTACAAGAGGTAATAGGTCCAGTCCTTCAGGGCTCCTCTAAGGTCACAGGCAGCAGTTCTAGTCCTTGTCCGATCTTCCACAGGGCAGGTTCAGAATGTGTTTTGAGGATGATGCTTGGGGTGCACATTTATGCATGTCACCAGTAGGAGGGTGGTAGTAGTGACTCCTGCCTCTTCTTTAATCAATGAGGTAAAAGTACCCACGGGCATCCCTTCTCACTTTGGAAGCAGTTCCTCTTTGCCCTACTGTAAGAAATCTCACTGTGCTCCTTGTTCCCAAAATCCATGATAGGAAACCCCTTCTCCTCCAGAGAGCCTTTGTGCCCACCCAGAGTTGTAGCCGGCCAGGATATCAAGTAGTCCCCTCCTCTGTGGTAGCTCAAAGCTGGTTATGGGGGTAGTTTTCATCGCTCTTTATTTAGTATCAGCCTGACAAGGAGGTCGAAGGCTGGGACCTCTCCAGGTATCAATTGAGGTTTATTTGTGACATGGCAGACCCCTATGAATTTAATTAAGACCGTGGGCTCATCCTAACTGTTCTTCCTGCCAGGGAAGGAAAGCAGCTGCCTGCTTCCAGGCCATTGTCCCTGCTGTGGGAGTACTTTTTTCACCCCATTAAGGTTAAGTACTTGGATGACAGCTGCTGGAAAGCTAATGTGAATTAGCCTACAGGAAGTTCAGGCAGGGAAAAGGTAACTTTTTTAAAGCTACTTTCCCTAAATATGTATTCAAAATAAACTTCAGCATTTAATTTAGTATTTGAAAAATATTGAAAACAGTGGTTGAATTGTTTTTCTAGTGGCTCTGAAACCTGAGATACAGAATTACTATTTTAATCCATACTTTGTTTTTTTCACTTAACACAGCCAGGCAGGTCACAATGAAAATTGCTTTTAAGACCTTGTCACTGTAGGGATCCGGTGACATTCATTTCTGCATGCTCCACATTTCAATACCCTACAGTGTGGGATACAAGGCCTACATAGGGTGATTTAATTTTATTTAAAAGGGAGGTATTTGCCTATTCAAATGGGTTATTTTGACAAGTTGCATTGCAATGTTTACACTGCAGCACTGTTAGGCCTGAAGCCATGTTTTGTAGGCTTACCCTTTTACTGTTACTGTTTACTTTTAATAGGTGTTGCAGTGGATGTATGACAGTACAACGCGATAATTTTGATCGCGGTACTTTACATCGTGGATTTTACAACGCAAGTAGTTACATCGACTTGCGTTGGAGGGCGTGGATTGAGGATTATTATAATTTTCTATTCCAACACCAGCCCACGTAACAGTAGGGAAGGTGTTGGAATATAAAATAACAATATTCCTTAACCAACAGCGCCATCCAGCGCAAGTCGTAGTAACGACTTGCGTTGTAATGGCAGCGTGGTAAAGGTCGTGCGGTGTAAACACCGCGTTGTAAACAACGTTTACCGTTGCAGTCCACAGGTGGAATTTAACTTTCAGGCACTGGGTGCACTTCCTACAACATATACTAGTTACTTATAGGCAAGTTAAATATGTCAATCAGGAGTAAGACAATTTAACCATGTTTAAAGGAGGAGCACAGACACTTTCCTTCTGGTTAGCAGGGATAGCAGTGCACAGAGGTCTAAGTCCAGCAACAGTAGAGCGAATTAAAAGATTACAAATCCGCGGTAACCATGCAGAAAAGGAATATTTCCTACAAATATATGCAATAAATGATTCAGGTTTACTTCAGTATGACTGTAATTATACAGAGGGCAATGACATCTGTCATCCACTTCTGTTGTCCTTTTATTAGATTCTGTTTGGATGGAATTCAGAAAAGGTACCTGTCAGCACAATCAACTTTGCCAGCTATGAAAAAAATTCTATTGGTTTGTATGTTAATTATGAGTGGGCGGAATTTGATTCCATGGAATTCCGTGGATTTACATTAATAGTCTCTGACATTTAGCAGAATTCCACAAGATTCAGTTGAATTACGCGACGGGCACACAGTGGGCTTTTGGCGCTATTTCTCAGCGCAAAATGCACCCGCATATCCAAAAGAGGATACAAGGATGCATTTTGCACAAAGAAATATAGCGCTGCCAAGTACCCCTTGGTGCTCTTACATACTCTGCAGTGATTACTGCAGAGTATGTAAGGGTGCCGGCAATGAGTGGTATGCAGTGATTTCTAAACTTTAGAAACCACCGTATAACACTGTGCATACTCCCTCGGTGCCCCTACATACTCTGCAGTTATCACTGCAGAGTATGTTAGGGTGCAGAAGGGTATGCACTGCTGTACAGTCATTTTAAACATGGCAGGAAGGGGGAGCAGTCCTAGGTTTAAAAATCTCTGCAGAATGAAGTTTAATCTGTAGTGGTTTTTAAACATAGAGCGACTGATCCCTCTCCCCCGTCCTGTTTAAAAATCACTACAGAGCGTACCCCTCGGCACCCTTCATACTCTGCAGTAATTACTGTAGAGAATGTAAGGGATTTTTGTTGATTTAAAAGTGCTGTACACCTAAAATGCAGACTTATATCCATGTAGTGATACATATGTTTATCCTGTTTTTTATTTCCTGTATGTAAGAGCTTATTAATGTTCATGTAGTGATACACTTGTTCATTGTGTTTTTATTTATAGTATAGGTTGATACAAAACTGATTGATCATTATTTTTATCAAATAAGAGGAGAAAGAATGTTAATGTCCTGAAGAAGGTGGTTCTATTGCGAATGTGCCACTGAAACGCTTCGACGTTCAAAATAGATGTGGTGTTAAATTTGGCAAGAGTCAGCATCAAGCCACAGACAGGGAACTTAGACCCATGCTCTATGCTGTCTACACGTATAGCCAAAGTAACACATAAAAGACATAACATGAAATTCATCAAGCGAAATTGCACTTGCAAAGGGCAAGATTCCCAGAATCTTGCCTTTTGCGCGTGCAATTTTTGCATTTGGGATTCATCATCCCAAATGCAAAATTCGCTATTAAAGAATTCGCACATTTGCGAAGAATTGCATTTAAGGAATCTCTATTTGAGATTCCTTAAATGCAATTCATGAATGATTTTAAAATTGCGAAATTGCAATTTTGGGCCGCTATTTACCGAGAGGTCAGACCTCGTGGTAAAAAGCAAAAACTTAGAAAAATGCATTTAAATGCATTTTTCTAAGTTGCATGTTACACACACACACATGTCCTTTGGCCATGTGTGTGCGCAACACCAATGTAGATTACATTTCAGGGGTGCTACAGGGTGTCCTTTGGACACCCCTGCACCCTTGAAATCGCATCCTTATTTGCGATTAGCTAATTGCTAATCGCAAATAAGGAATAACTCCCCATTCATTCCTATGGGCCTGTAGGCCCATAGGAATGCATGGGGAGTTATTCCTTATTTGCGATTAGCAATTTGCTAATCGCAAATAAGGAACATGTAGGAATCGCAATATTTTTTGCAATTCCTACATGAATCCCGTTTTGCAAGTCCTTAATAGCGATTCCTTATGAATCGCTATTAGGGGCTCGCAAAACGGGAGAATGATGAATCAGGCTGATAGTGTATTGTCTCTGTGGATTCTCCTTTTGAATTGTATTTTTAGAGGATTGTGTTTTTAATATAATTAATTTTTATGTCTTTTGAATTTGGTGTGTCATATGTATTTGGATAAAAAACTTTTTCTTGCATTGAATACAATATATGAATAATTTGACTAAAATAAGTAGTTGTTTTATAAGTGCCTCAATCATTGAGTGTTAGGTTGGAGTGAGAGTTGTTGAAACTGGATCTCATCCAAATGGAACTTTCTTTTTCTAACCTGTTTAAAAATCACTACAGAGCATACCCCTCGGCACCCTTCATAGTCTGCAGTAATTACTGCAGAGTATGTAAGGGCACAGATGTATACACTGTTATGTTATGTTATACGTGACTTGTAGCGCGCTCGATTACTCATGTGTGTCCTGGCGCAGTTTGAACTGCAGACAAACGAGGGGAGAATAATTAACTGACCTGATTAAAAAGATGAGTTTTAAGGAGTTTCTTAAATCTGTAAAAGTCCTGGGTGTGGCGCAGCAAAACAAGAAGACTGTTCCAAAGAGTGGCTACCTTGACTGAAAGTGACTGACCCCCCATCCTAGAATGGCGGAAACGGGGAGTGGCCATCAGACGGTGGGAAGCAGATCGTAGAGATCGGTGGGGGATGTAAAAGGCCACTCGTTTCCTAATATAGGAGGGACCTGAGTCATGCAGCGCTCTATGAGCTAGAGTGAGGGCCTTAAACTGCACTCGCTGGGCCACGGGCAGCCAGTGTAGGTCACGCAAATGTGACCTTATGCCAGATCTCTTCGAGATGTTAAATAAGAGTCTGGCCCCCGCGTTCTGGATCAGTTGAAGTTTATTCACCAAGTATCCCGGGATGCCAATAAAAAGCGCGTTGGCGTAATCCAAGCGGGACAGTATTAGTGCCCGTGCCACCATTTCCTTCGCCGGCTGTGGAAGCATAGGGAAGAATCTACTCAGTGACTTAAGTGTGCCAAAACAGACACCCGTTAGTCTCTCAATGTGTTCAGAGAATCTGAGATCCTCCCCGAACCAAACTCCCAAGTTCTAAGCCGGACCACCCTCAGAAAGTGGGCGGGGGAAATCTGGGGGCCACTAGGCTTCTGTGAAAAGCGGGGGAAATTGACCGTACAGCAGTATCTCCGATTTCCCCTCGTTGCATTTGAGTTTAGCCTGTGCCAGCCATGTGAAAACGGCTGCAAGGCAACTTTGTGCGGCCCCCGTACTCAGGTCGGAACCATTCCAAGTGAATAGAAGCTGGGTGTCGTCAGCATAAGCCATGATTTTGGCACCCAGCTCTTCAGCAGGGAGATCAGTGGAGTCAAGTAGATATTAAAGAGCAAGGGGCTCAGAGGCGAGCCCTGGGGAACTCCAGTCGATACCTCCCTAGCCGAGGATGAAAAAGGGGGCAACCAGACCTGCTGAGTACGAGCATCCAAAAAAGATTCCAGCCAGGCCCATACAGCCCCAGAGATGCCAATGGAAGAGAGACGAGCAAGAAGAAGGTGGTGAGGTACCGTATCAAAGGGGTTTCACTTCTGAACTTTCAACAGGGTTTGACCACTGATATTATTTTACAGTTACTAAATAAAACGTGGCTCAGAGACATGAGATTCTTAACAGATTTATCTAGCAGGATGCAAAATATGTCTCAGTGGCCAATACTGTGTGCAGGTTTGTTGAAAGTTCTCCCTTGCTGCACTCTGTGGGGTCCTACTTTTTGGCAGTGACAGTGCTCAGAATGCTTCAGTAGGTACAGCTTTGCTGTCTCAGATGATCCTGCCCAGAGAAGCTGCTGACATTTTGTGCTACTGAAATTCCTCAGAGTAGAAGAAGAAACAAGCACCGACACTCTAAATTTTACTTCAAGTAGGAATGGCGTGGAGCTTATGGAAGGGTGTACAAATACAAAAATGTATTTGTGCAAAAATGAACCAATTATTCCACTCAATGACACTTTGTAGGGTGTTCTTATTCACATTATGCAGCAGCTAGCATACCACTTTATTCAAACATAGTGACAATTTATATATATATTCTTTTATTGGCCTACCATAGAACTTGGTTCATCACTAATGATTTAATTGATCTGACAGTAAAGGTAAAATAGCAATTTAGCATGCCACACCAGGAGCTGAATTTAAACACACTACACCCAATTTGAAATCAGCATTTCAGACACTGAATGTCAAATCAAAACATAGCATGTGAAAAGTGCAAGCACAATAGAACTTTAAATGCACAAAATGATAATAGGGTCTACAATAGTTAGAATAGCATTGTTACTTTGAAATGATAATAGGGTCTACAATAGTTAGAATTTAATTTGAACTTTAAAATGATCATAGGGTCTAAAATAGGTTGAATAGCATTGTAACTTAACTTTGATTTAAACAGCAATAAACAACTAGAATTTAGGGGCTGATTACGTTGCAGCCCGTAAAGGGGCTACATCGTAATGGAGCGCTCACTTTCCTTTCTGACCGCCTCATCAGGATGGAGACGGCCTGAAAGGACACTGGCTTGTCATTTCGGCTGGCTGACGATGGGCTCAGAGAGCCCATACACCAGTCGGAAGCTGGCTAATATTCTCAAGGGAGAGCCTTTATGCCCTTGAGATTACAAAGCACGGTTTCCGTCATGGTCTCCATGCCTGCCTGCCTGACATGGAAACCATGTCGCAGAGCGTGTTTGGGGGCCCACAGCAAGGCTCTCTTTGGTGCACGGCCTTTGCTTGGAGGCCGAGGGGGCACCTATAGTGATCCCCTGTTGACTGCTGATCTTGTGGCAGGCACCTTGAGGTACCTGCCATGAGGTACAGGGATGAAACACATCTCCCATTTCACTATGGGAGCAAGCATTACTGCCGGTTTACTGGCTGTAATGCATGCTCCCATAGTAAAATATAGGATGGCGACAGAACAGTTGCATCCTAATGAGGCAGTAGGGACTGCCGACGGGGTGTCGTTCGGTCCCAGGACCGAGTCGGTGTCTGGCGGAAGGAATTACGCAGACATTGAAATCAGGCCCATCATGTTAAATGTAAAAAGTTAAAGCCAAATCTGGGCTTGAAAAAGTCAGTTTAAATAATTGAGAATATCTGCCCTGCATTAATATATCTTTCCCTCAATTTCTGTGAACTGCATTATTTCTCGTAATGAATGCCAGACTCCTGCACAAACCTTAGGGGCATATTCTCAAGGACTTATCGCTGAGTTATTGGCACTTTATCGCAGCCAAAGTGGTGATAAATTTATCACCCCATCCAAAAGCTGGGGCTTCCAGACCGTATCACCAGTTTACCTGCGATAGCAGCCGCAAAAAACATCGCCACAGATGACCCCGGCAACTATCGCTAATGAGATACAGAGTAGGCGTTCCTGTGCAAAAAACTGTGACAACACCACTCAGCAACAATCACAACGACCAGCCAGATCGGCCATAAGAACCCAAAACAGGCGATATGGCACGTTAGCAGAAGGAAATTACCACCTGCTCTAACCTGGTGTAAAGTCCGACGACAGCCTGCACCAGAAAAGGGAGCCCAGGCCAGAGCCACACCTGAAGGGCAACATCCACCGCCACCATCCCCATGACCACCCCCACCCCGGGCACTCCTCCCCGGGCATAGACATGTCACATCAACTTCACGAAATCATGAACAAAACAATTCGCCTGATGTCGCACAATCACAACAAGTAACATGCATGTGTTGTCACAAAAAGGAGCATCACACATTCACCTTCGAATTACCAAACATTTTACTAAAAAAAACTCAAAACAACAATTTTGAAGACTCATGGCAGGTCTCCTCGGAACAATCTGTAGGTCACAGCCTGCAAGACAAAAATCCAGATAAGAAGGTGCGACATGCGCTCATCAAAGGACAAAGGAAGAGCGAAATAGAGAGAGAGATACACAGTGAGAGAGAGAAAGACGGAAAGAGAGGGAGAGAGAGAGAAAGACGGAAAGAGACGGAGAGAGAGTGAAAGAGGAAAGAGAGGGAGAGAGAGAGAGAGAGAGGGAGAAAGATGTAAAGAGAGGGAGAGAGAGACACGGTGAAAAGAAGAGAGGGATAGGGAGAGATAGTGCAGACACTGTGCACCCAGGCCTCACTGCTCACCTGCTGGCACCGGTGTGTCTCCAACCAAGTGCCGGTATGCACTGCAGTTCGGCAGGTCCCTCATCTGAAACAGAGTCCAGACACATGAATGGCAGAGTACATACAATTGCACATGCCATCATCACTTGTCTGCCCCTGCGCACCCTGGCAGCTGCACCCCAGCCCCTCTGGCCACCCAGCAGTGACTGCCCGCCCTGCGGAACCAGGCAGCAGCAACACAGCCCCTTCCGCCACCCAGCGGTGACTGCCCACCCCAACACACGTAGGCCTCACTGCTCACCTTCCGCCAGGGGCGTGTCTCCAAGAGGGCCCACTACATGCTGGTGCAAGCCCGGGACCCGCGAACATGGCACCCTCCACATCATGCAGCCCCGCTCCGCGGCCACCAGGTCTCACACTTGATTCTGGGTCTTGATTTCGATATGACAGAGGACATATCAGTGCACACGGCATCATCGCAGGCTGCACACCCGCTCAGCCCTTTAGGTGCCACTAATTATGTGACCCGTGAGGCAACACCACATGGAGGTAGGCCAGCATGGCCCGCTAGGTCAGGCCGACACTGCGGTCCAGCAGGGCTCACAATGATTCTCACCAGTCCGGACCGCCAGAACGGGGCATCATGGCAGGCTGCACATTCGCTCAGCACTTAAGGTGCCCCTACCTCAGTGCACTGAAAGTCACTGTCCCGTGGCTGTGTACCTGTGCCGGCCGCAGTGTATCCGGTGCCACCAAGTCTGTGCCCCGCAAGTCATGGACCCCCTATCAAGGTGCGGACGCCATCATGTCACCTCCGGCCCTGGGGAATGTGATGTTGGAGGGCCCTAGGCCCTCATGCATGAATAATAACCACACAATACACCCAGAGAGACAGTGGAAATGGCGTTGAGCACGTGCGCCCAGCCCTTTTTATTGGCAGGGTCACATGTCCTGTGACGCGTGTGCTGGATGGGTGTGGTGTGTTTGTAAACCAGCCGTGAGGGAGTGGCTGTGGCATGCTGACAACTAGACCTGTGATCAGCAGATCACTACAGAGAAGACCTGGGACATGTAGCGTTGTCGTCCCCCCCTGTTATCATAAGTGGAGTGGGCTGGCCTGGAGTATGCCAGTCCAGCGTAAGGGTTTGAACAATACCCCGGGGCTCAGGGCGTGGGTCCATACTGAGCTGGACAAGGAAGTAACTAATGCCTGTGTCCCTGTTGTTGTGTCGGCGCCACCCAGACTGCATTCAGCAAGGTGTCACCCTGTGACCGAAGTCCAACGACATGATCTACATGGACGTAAGGGGGGATCAATGACCCTATATTTATCCATACTTCCACACTTGAAATATCATAGACATGACACATCAGTGTGATTATGAATGTTTAATGCACATTCAGTGGAGTGTTGCAGCTGGAGCAGTACAGGGCCAAGCAAACCCCGCTTTACAATGTTGGCCCATGGAGGGCCAGCCAGAGTCTTCAGGGAATGACCAGTCCAAAGGAAGAGGAACAGTTCAGTCCACAGTCTGATTGCTGTGTCATTGGCGATCAAACAGAATATGGCAGTCCATTTCGAGATCCAAGGTGAGTGTTGCAGAGTGTATCGGGGGACAGTGGAAGGTGATGATGCAGAGGGCAGAACCAAGCCGAAACCAGCCATATGGCGGAGATAAATGCTACTGCGTCCTTCGTACCACGAAGGCAGGTTCATCCGCATCTTCGTTCACTGCTGTTTCATGTGCCTCACGTGTGGGTGGTGGTGTTCTGTCTCCAGCACTGTGTGGCAGTGATATCTCAGGGGCCGGAGGTGGAATGTCTGCCTCATTCTGTGGCACTGACACTTCAGGGGGTGGAGATGTGGATGGAGTGGTAGCAGCAGCATTCATCCGCACCAGGCTTTGTGGCAGCAATGCCATGAGGATGGTCTTGAGGTCATTGAGGAACCCAGCTACCTCTCACTGGTGTGCAGCCGTGGCAGCCTTTCTTTCCACCTGCTCCATGGTCTCAATTAACCTCTGTATGTGTCCCAACTCCTGTTTGACCTCGCTTGAGCCACTCTGACTGGACAGTTGCTCTTGTCTCTGAGTCAGGACTCCAGAGATGTCAGCCATGGTCCATTGGAGAGCATGGAGTGGACTGTGGGTGTCAGTTAGGGACTGTGAGTGGTCTCTGATGGGACTTTGACACCCATGTATGGCACCTAGTTTGGTTGCCATGCGATCAAACCCCACCCGCACCTGTTCAGCCAGATTCTCCTGGCACCCCAACACAGGGCGTTGGAAGGTCGTGTGTTCTTCGTGGGGGTCCTGGGTGGCAGCTGTGATGGTGGGTGCTGCCTGTTGTGTGTTCTGTGCAGGGGGTGGGGTCTCCTCATAGCAGCTGGGCTGCCCTGCTCCTGGAGGTGGGCTGCGAAGGCTCTCCCCGAGCTGTTGGAGGGCATCGCAGTCAAAGGTGTGTTGGTCCTCTTCATCATCAGAGAAGAGAAGTTCGGGATGCTCTGCAGGAGGTGTTTGATTTCCCTCTGCAATGTCAAGGGGAGATGCAGTTTAACATTGTGTTCACATGTATGTTGTCACATTGTACATGTTTACATACAGACTGCATGACTGTGTACATTGTGGCTGTTTGGGAGGAGCTGCCTATTTGATGCGGGACAGTGGACATTTCGACAACATCACAGATGTGTGTTAGCACTTGTACATTATCAACTCACATTTCCCTGCAATGCTAAATGTGAATGGTCAGTTTCTACACACATGCGGCACCAGTTGTGTCCTGTGTTCTGTTGTGGACGTTGTGGTTTGTACCACATCGTTATCAATGTCGATGTGCTCTGCATTTTATGTGTGTATGCTGCATTTTGGTGGAGTCACCCCTGCAGCTCTGATTTTGCTGCCCTTTCTCCCTTACATGCGGTACGCCTTTGGCTTCTGTGCTTATACAGTGCCTAGATGTTGCATACTTGGGTACATTGGTCTCTTGGTGGGAGTTGAGGGATTGGGGCATGGTTTGTTTGCATATATGCTCTACTTAATTGTGCATTTGTGCCATTGTGTCCATCTCACCCTGTCCCCCCAATCCCTGGTCGTTATTCACCCTGGTGGTGTTCTGTCAGGTCATGTTGAGCAGTGTCCGGTCCCCCAACTCCTGCCACCGTCTCCCCACCGATGACTGTGGACACCATTTCCTCCATATCATCCAGTTCCTCCCGTGGCGCAGTACTCCCACCTCTAGTCTGCATTGCTGCCTTCCGGTTGTTTGTGAGTTTCTGCTTGGTTTTGCGCTTCACATCATTCCAGCACCTCTTGACCTCTTCCATTGTCCTCTTCAGCACTCCGACTACATTCACCTTGTCCACGATGGACTGCCTTAGTCTATTTTTTTTGCCAATGACACAGTGGAGGTGATGAACAGTAGTTGATGGTGTTCTATCACCTCCGTTATCAGGATCCTGTTTTCCTGCGGACTGAACTACTTCCTCCTACTGTTCTTGTCCTTGCCCTTCCTTGACCCCGAGGTCCCAGGCCGGGTCCTCCGGGGGGCTTGTGGGGTTCTGGTTGTCCTCTGTACTTGCGTTGGCAACTTCCATTGTGCTTCGCTGATGTTTGGCTTTTGTTTGTATGTTTTTTTTCTACTTTTATGGTGATTTTTCCCGCCTGACGTGTGTGAATTGCAGGCCTGTCGCTGGTTTTCACAGATTTTTTTATTGCTATTGGCCTCATTGCAACTTTGTTTGCGTTCGTATTTCGCATTTTTGCATCGTCGCGTTGAGTTTATCGCGGACATTTGACGCGTTATCGTGAGCCTATCGCAGGGTACCGCCGAGTTGAGAATACAACGTTAACACGCCGTTATTTTTCCGTGCTAGACTGCGATGTGAAGAGTTGCGTTAAGCTAGATTTGCGGTACTTATCACACGTTCTTGAGAATATCCCCCTCTGTGTTTTATTGTAAGTGTCTCCACGCTGACTTCTTTCTAAAGCAACCAAAGTAGCGCCCATCTTTTTTCCTGATCATTTAAAGAGCTGAGTCCTTGTGTGCACTTTCTCAGGAACCAGCATTTCTTGATCCCATATAAAAGTCCTATTTAAGGCATCCATGCAACAGAGTAGTGTGATATAGTATGAAGCAGCATGACACATAGTGATGCAACATGGCACAACATCAAGCAGAGTAATGTGCACACGATAAGCGTGCAAAACCCTTTACCCCTGACTTCATGAGGTGCGATATATTTAGCCAACTTGCATGATATTCTTCAAAAGTAGCAGCAACGTCTCTCAGTGGTATAAGATACTGGAGTAAATACATTACTACTATTGTAATTCATACAGTAAAAGTAAATGTTAACCTCACAAAGACGTTTCAAGTAATCCTTCTAACTCGAGTGTAAAGCTGAGCACTTCTGATTACTGATCCTGTCAAACCAAGGCATATAAAAAGCATGAAAACTTACCACATTAAGATGTACTCAGGAAATGTACCTCAAACACTGGGGTCAATTTTCAAGGTGGTGCGAATTGCTCTTGCACCATGCCTATGATGCAGGAGTGACACAAACCTTAAGTCAGATTTATGAATCCACGCAAAGCCACCTTGCATGGCCCTGAGTTGCTCCAGAAATCTGGAGTAAGGCAACGTAGTGTATATCGCCTTACTCTGTCCTAGGAAGGCGTTCCATGGGCATTGCGTGGGTGTAGCCATGCAACTCCTATGGTTTTTGATATATTACCAGATTCACCAGAACTGGTAAACTTGGAAACGAGCCAAAAAATGCACCTTTCCAGGAGAGGATTAACAAGGAGAATACCTTATCCTCGTCCAATGGTGCAAGGGTGCCTGTGTTGGAGCTAGGCTGCCTGAAGGGCACCGGTGCAGAGGAAATGGCAGGAATGCACCTTATTGCCTTAAATACAGCACATTCCTGCCCTTTCTCTGTCATGCAGCACATGAAGGAACTAAGAAGTTACGAGCTCCAAAGAAATCTACGAGACAATAGAAATAACAATAACATGTTAGAAATAAACTATCATTTGTTCAACCTAAAAAATAAAAAAAAAGGGAACAATTGCACCTAATTCTTAACCTAGAATATCTGAAACAGATAGAGAATGAACCAGGAATGTCAAGACTGACCTTTTGTACTTTCTTGACACATTCAGCCTGTTTTAGCTTTTTCAAAACATCCAAAGACTGTAAAATACATTAAGGCAGATAAATTCCCAATCATAAAACAAGACAGTGACCTACACATTAGCATTTGTAATGATGGTAAAATAATGCTGTAGTTCACCGGATGAATGACACAAACATTGATTCAAAAATATCTTGTGGCGTGAATATAACGACAAAAATCTTGTCACTACAAAAATATAGTGAAACAGATTATCGAAAATAAAAATACCAGGGTTTGTTTGTATGTAATCTAATTTGTATGAATATTGTACTTAATATTGTGTACTTTATTATAGTTGTAATAAATATTGTTTTTAGATGAATTTGCAATATAGCGAAATAGTCATTTTAGGTATTTTTTTTATTTTAAATGTGTAATAAAAAAATATAATTCATAATTTATAATGTAGTAGCGTGTTGTTGGATTTTTTGGAAGAATAATGTGAAACGTAAATTTTCAGCTAATTTATTTTTGATGTTAAAACAATTAAATTAATCATTTAATTAATTATAATAATTGTTATTGTTTAAATGGTATTTTATCTATTTATTTTAGTTAATTTATATGTACATTTAATTACTAATTTATATTTTAGTAGTGTGCTGTTGGGTTTGGAGTGGAAGAGGGTGGGAACATATTTAAGTTGTTTTTTAATAAACTAATTGTTTACATTATTTAAAGGTTTAATTGATAGTATAAATTATTGAATTGATTATTTATTATGTAAATTATCTATACTACGTCAGATAAGTATTTTATTGATAAGTGTATTTAATAATAATATTTGTAAAATGTATTTTATATTTAGCATGATTTTCAATTTGTTGCTTTATTAAAATAGCATTTTATTTTTGCTAATATTTATTTGTTTTGTGTTTATGATTCTTTTGCTAGTAGGGAGGGAAGTTATTTTTAAACTATCTAATTTATTTGAGAAATTATTATGTATTTTTTTTATTTGACTTTTGTTGAAAACTGATATACTATGTATCCTTCATGTAACATATTAAAAATATATTTTTATGTTATGCATTTCAATATTTTTTCAGAAAATGGTTATCAGTTGGAATGCAGTAAATCTAACCCCTCCTAAGTCTAACAATTACCCTCCTATTGCTTTGAATAGAGTGGGAATTGTAAATTTAACTCCTCTAAGGTCCTACACTTTCCCTACTGTTGTTTAGATTGGAGTGGGAGCAGCAAATCTAACCTCTTCAAAGTCCAAAACTTTCCCTACTATTGCACAGATTGGCATGGGGATAGTAACTCTATCCCCTCTGAAGTCCAACTCTTTTCCTATACTGTTGCTTACATTGGAGTGTAAATCTAACTTCTCTGAGGTCCGACACTTTCCATGTTTTTGCTTACATTTGAGTTAGAATAGTAAATGTAATATGTCCAAAGTGCAAAATGTTTCCAATTTTTCTTTAAATAGGAGTTATAGCAATTCTTTTTGCTATTATTGTTTGATTTAATTATTTGGATTTTCTCAATTGTTTAATAATTGAATTATTTTTAGAAAATAAAATATTATTATTAATTCAAAGTAATTGTTTATATTAATTTGTATATTTTTGTTGTACATTTTTAATTGTAATTTTGTTTTTACTGTTAATATGATTTATGTATCTTTAAAAAGTATTTAAATATGGTTTTCTTTTTTAGACACTACATATGAGAATATACATATTATTTGTATATTTGTTTGAAAATTTTACATGTTAATTATTATATTTAAATTAGAGTAGATATGTTTTGTTGGTTGTGTATATATGTTTTTTTTTACATTTTACTTTTATGTTATTGTTAATAACTACAATTTAATGTATTTTGAAAATTGTCTCATTATTTTCTTTATATTTTTTAAAGAATATACATATATGTATTTTTTAGTATAACTTATTAAAACTCTTTTTTTAAATAACAATATTTTCTACTAACTTAATATTTTTAATAAATTACTTATACATCAATATTCATAAAAAACAACAACATTCTTACTATTTTTTTAGCGATAAAATCCTCATCCTTCTCCTTTAATTTCCATACTTTCGCTTCCTCAGCCCCAACTAACCTCTCTCCCTCCAGCTGAAAATGACTCATGTGAAAATGACAAGAGAGAACTCTCAAGTACTTTTCGCACCACGAGATGCAGTGACCCCTTGTGGAGCTCACTAATGCAAAACGTGTGCCACATACTAGTCCAGACCAACAAAAATCTTTTAAGAAAATAAATTCTAATCATAGACACCACACTGAGCTGATGCAGCTTTCTTGAGAACACCATACTATCACACCCACCCAAGATGATTTTTAATGCCCTTCTCCTTTCATCATATCATTAAGTCGACATGCAATTAGCCCCTGCTCATGAATATGATTCCCCGTGATAGTGCTCTTTTGTTTATAGGGGTGCATCATAATCACAAGTAGTCTGCACCTGCATTTATTCTTTTGTGTGTTAACATTTAGTCATTAGAATGTATCTTGTAATAACATGTGAAGATGAAATTATAGAATTATTTCATGCCATGTAAATGTTATGTTATGTTACTGCGATTTGTATAGCGCAACAGCTGCCCCAGCAAAGGGGCGTCCCGGCGCTGACAGCAGAACAGCTAACACAGAGTGAAAGGCAGAAGCTACATGGTGGGGCATAGGTAGGTTTTTATGTCCTTCCTGAAAGCCAAGTAGTTGGTGTGGCTCCGAATATGGGTGGGCAGCGAATTCCAGAGGTGAGCTACTCTATTACGGAAGGAGCGACCTCCTGCCCGTACTCTCCGGAACCTTGGAACCTGCACTAGGTGCTGGCCTAGTGAGCGGAGTTGACGTGTAGGGACGTAGGGAGTGACTAAGAAACTAATGTGGCCGTTGTGTTCTGAATGATGTGATCCTTAGCACTTGTTTATAATTGATGAATGGAGTCGGGGGCGTGGCCGAACAGCCACGATGGCGGACGGCTTTCACTAGTGCTCCATGCCCGGCCGGGATTTAACCGGTGAACATGGAGCTGTGAGGGACACTTGCACCTCTGACCTGAGCGGATTAGCGGCAGAGCCCGGTCCGGTGAGCAGCGGCCTGAGCGGCGGTGAGGAGGGACGTCGGGACGGCCAGATTTACGGCGCGTCGGGACTCGTGGAGCGGGCCCCAGAAGCCGGGACGTGGAGTGACGCTGTAGCCCAGCGGCGGGCCTGGGATCCCGGGGCCCGCCTGGTAGCGGACACCGGAGCTGCGGGGGCGGGGCCTGCACCCTGTGGACGGCGGCAGAGGCTGTCTACACCTCCTCAGACATTAGCAGATACTGAAGGAGCCGGCGGAGCGCGGTGGAGACGGCGGGGAGGGGCACGCTGGGTCCCGCGCTCCGGCTACAGGACGCTGAGACCAGACAAAGATGCCATTTTGAGGCTGCTGACCTGGGGGATACTCTGGGATCGCGGCTCGGCCCCTGCATCGTGGGGAACCTTGTGGGTCTCCTCCTTCCCTTTCCCCCCTCCGTCTTCTGTTGCTTGCTGACCGGTCCCACTGGGTTGCCGGGGAGTTCGTGAGCGGAGGGGAAGCGCAGTGACGCCTGAGACCATTGGACATACACCCTGCGCAGCGGCCATAGTGGGGAGCCACGCTCATGTACCACCATACTCCTGATCTGGCCCGGAGACTGAGGGAGGCGCTCCTGTAGCGTGGGCTTCCACCTGGTGTGGCCCCGGCGAGGGCGAGAGATTGCTGGGGTGAAGGCTTGAACCCCCAGGGAGGAGATCCTGATCAGAGCCGGAAACACCTGCCCCTTGGCTCTCTATCCTCCTGGGTCCCCCCCGCACAGAATCGCCAGAGCGGGTGTACCGTGGGGACGGTGGCCTGCTGCCTGGACTGCGGCACCCGTGGGGCCGGAGTACCCGCGCTGCGGCTGAGTGCCCCAGGTCAAGCACAATATGGTGCGGAAGGGTCAGAGAGCTGTGGAGGGTTTGGGTGAGCAGATGGGACCCTGACCACAGACTGGGGCTGGAGCGGGCAGCAGAGGAACTGGACAGGCTGATCAGACGACGCCGGGTAATCAACAACCGGATAAGCTTGACCTTATACTCTAGGAAATACGAGACTCACAGCACACACTGGAGCAACAATTGGGGACCCTCACCACTAACTTATCTCTCCTAAAAGCTGATCACGGCAAGCTAGCGTACAAAGTCAAAGACCAAGGTCTAGTGCTCACAGACCTTGCGCCCACTGTGGCGGACCACAGCACGTCTATCCGGGACATACAGGGTCGGGTTGCCGCCCTGATGGAAAGGGTCGAAGACGCAGAAGGGCGCAATCGAAGAAATAATGTAAGGGTGATCGGCCTGCCGGAAAAATGTGAGGGACCACGGGCTGCGGAGTTCATGGAGCAGTGGTTCCGAGACCACGTTGCAACGGACGGACTCTCCCCATACTTCTGTGTGGAAAGGGCGCATAGGATCCCGACGGGACAGCCTCGGCCGGGATGCCCTCTGCGCCCTCTCATTGTCCGCATCCTTAATTACCGTGACAGGGATGTCCTCCTGAGGAAAGCTCGTGAGAAATCCACCATCCATTTTGAGAATCAGAGGGTGTCGCTCTACCCGGATTATACAAACATGGTGCAAAAACAGCGGGCCTCTTATATGGAGGTGAAAAAGAAACTGAGAGGCGCACAGCTCAAATACGCGTTACTCTTCCCTGCCCGCTTGAAAGTTAATCACTGAAAGAAATCTCACTTCTTCGAGAGCCCTGCTGACGCTGAAGAGTGGCTGGAGGTGGTGGGACTAGATGGCAGTCAAGAGGCGTCCCAGGGAGCGGAGGCGAGGACGTCGGAGAGAGGCTCGGGAGGTAGCCGCCACTCATCCTCTGGATCCGGGAAGGGGACTGCTGGACGAGGACCATCGCGGGACCATCAGAAGACGGATCAACTGGCGGCTCTCTCGATCGCCGGCACCTTCAGGGAGGACTCGGCGAAAATAATCACAGACTCTGAAGACAACACGGTGCACTCAGACTCGGAGAACAGTGTGCTGCTCTTTCCTACAATCACACCTAGAGCCGCGGACGATCTCATAGACAGCTGACCTGCCGGGTGAAGCCCAGGACCGGCACCTCTGCTGCTGACACTGTACGGTATCCTTTTTTGCTGTAATTGGTGCCTCTGGTGCCTGCCTCGTTTTGGAAAACTATGTATGGGGGAGGTGGGATGTGCACGTGGTGGGTGTCAATGACTCGTTCCCCCACATACACCACGCCCCCAGAACTAAAATTGCAATGGGTACCTCTGGGCATTGCTCGAGGACGCTTACTGACAATCCCACAGCCGCTGTTTATATATTACACTGAACTTCTCTTATGTGCATCATGAGCCCCGGCCGGGCCACTGTTGAGCCGGTGGAGCCCGGAGCTGGTAACAAAATGAACGCATGTATGCTAGGCCACCCCCCCAATGGCGCAAGCACGAGAATTTGGATTTCTATGTTTCGACTGTTAATGTTGGGCACAGCTATGTTCTACTGCTGCGCCGAGTTAGTTTTGATTATGTTAGACGTATTTAAAGGTGTACTCTCCTGGGTTCAGCTCCCCGGTGCTCCCAAAGCACGACCACTGGCAGAAATGGTTCTGCCACCTAACGATTATGGCTGAACAGTCTGAAGTGTACAAAGTCATCACCTGGAATGTGCGAGGGCTAGGGGCAGTGCAGAAAAGACACAGGGCCCACTCCTACCTCCTTAGGCAGCAGCCACAAATTGCATTCCTGCAGGAAACACACCTCACGGCATCTGAAGCCCAGAAGTTAAGGAAGAAGTGGAGAGGGACTATATACTCCACGTCATATTCTGCCTTTTCTAGGGGGGCCACTATCTGGGTGCGGCATGGGACACCGTTCGTGGAAGTGGAACGGAAGGTGGATGACCAGGGCAGGTACATTCTAGTTAAAGGTACCCTAGATGGCAAACTGATTGTCCTGGGCAGCATATACGCCCCGAACTACGACCAGGAATCGTTCCTGCGGAGGTTCGGGAGGGCACTCTCCTCATGGGCAGACATACCCTGGGTACTCGGGGGGGGGGGATTGAAACGCTGTGTTAGACCTGGCCTTGGATAGGTCGCACCCGCCCCTACAGGCCGCTGGAGCTACGAAGCTCACTGACATTTTTAAGGCATGGGTGGAGGGCTGGAGACTGGGTGATGTATGGCGAGTGGTACACCCCACGCACAAAGAATATTCCTTCTACTCCCCAGTACACGACCTACACACACGCATTGACCGACTCCTGTGCTCCCACACACTGGTTTCATTGATAGGTGCCCCGGAATACCTGGCAAAGACCTTCTCGGACCACAGGCCCCTAAAATGCACCATTTCCTGGTGCAGAGTCCCGACCCCAGTCCCTACATGGCGACTCAACCCACAGCTCTTGGAAGACGGGCCGTTCAGAGCAACTCTTTCAGAGGCCCTGACACATTACTGGGATGTTAACTGGGGTTCTCCTTCCTCCAACTTGGTGGTCTGGGATGCGATGAAGGTGGTGATACGGGGGGGGGGCGATAGGGAAGGTGGTCAGCGCCAGGCAGGAGATACACCGGAAGTTATGCGAGGTGGAGGCCCGATTAACGGGGCTTGAACGGGAGGCAGTTGAGGACCCAGGGAAAAAACAGGCCCTACAAGACCAACATATCTTGCATGCAGAGACGCTAGAAACACTGCGCACCCTTGATTACAAAGCCTATCTACAGAGACAACACGCAGAGGCGGGCCGCTCCGACGCACTGCTAGCCCGCTTTGTGAGAGATAGGCCAGACACCCCGATCATTACCCAGGTCCGTAACCAGGTGGGCGACCTAGTGTGTACACAATGTGATATCAACTGGGCGTTCCACGACCACCTAAAGGCACTGTATGATCGAACCAGGACGGAAGACCTTACACGAATAACTGACTTCATGCGGGACCTTCCCTTTCCCCTATTAACAGCAGATGTGCAAAAGTCGATTGAGGGACCCATTACCCAACACGAAATACGCGCAGCGATTAAAAACGTAAACAGAAACAAGACGCCGGGCATGGATGGACTCCCGGTAGAGTTCTATTCAACTTATGCCGACACATTAGTACCGGTCCTGGAAAAGGTTTACAAGGAAGCATTAGAAAAGGGCTATCTGCCACACACAACCATGGATGCCATAGTGACCTCCATACCTAAACCAGGTAGGGACGTTTTGGAGCTAGCAAATTATAGGCCCGTATCCATGCTGGCCACGGAATATGAAATTTTGAGCAAAGCTATCGCCCTGCGAGTCCAGCCTCACCTGACTGCGCTCATACATCGCGACCAGTGTGGGTTCCTCCCGGGGCGCAGTACCTCTCTCAACCCGAGACGCCTGCACGCCATAATGACAGCGTCACCGACAGAGCTAGCACAGGCGGGATGTATTGCGTTAGATCTCAAACAAGCGTTTGATTCACTTTCTTGGCCCTTTATGTTTGAAGCCCTACGACGCTTTGGCTTCCCGGCCCCGCTAATAAGCTGGATCAGGCTGTTGTATACTGATCCCACGGCCCGGGCGAGAACGGGGCGCTATGTATCGGCCGAATACCCAGTTCACCGAGGCACCAGACAGGGGTGCCCTCTGTCCCCAATGCTGTTTGTGTTAGCGCTTGAACCACTAACCATTGCTCTTCGCAAACACGCGGATGCGCTGAGTATACCAATGGCGGGGACGTTCCATATTCTATCCATATACGCGGACGATATGTTATTATATCTCCGGGACCTAGAGGCCGACCATATGCTATTATATGACACCTTTCGCCGGTTTGAAGTGGTATCGGGATTGACCATAAACCCCTAAAAGTCTGTGGGATTCTATTTCCGGGACGTGCCCCACCCGCCCTCTATACCGTTTGGAACTTACATGATTTCAGTGGTCCAATCCAGCTTTAAATACCTATGGATCCGCATATATAGAAAACGGAGGATCAGTTGTATGGCAATATTTCTAGGGCCATCGCCGGCCTCCGTGGCAGTATTGGCTTTTGGACCTCGCTTCCCTTGTCAGTCATGGGCCGAATTGCGATAGCAAAGATGGTAATGCTACCTCGCTTACTGTACCATTTCGTGAATCTACCTATATGTATCCCGCCCCGCATCTTCGCGACCATTAAGTCCTTGCTGACCACCCTCATATGGGGGTCGGGCAGACGACGGATTAGTCTGCGTAAATTACAACTTAGTACCTCTCTGGGGGGACTAGGCGCCCCCGACTTTCAAGGATATTATTATGCAAGTCAGCTCCAATGGTTGTCTTATTGGCTGGCCGGGAAAAACCTCCATGAGATCGGATGGACAACAGAACGGTTGGGTCGGGGTGACATACATACCCAATTGCTACCCAAAAGTAGAATACCGAGATTATGCCACCCACTGCTACGTACTGCCCTTCTCTGTTGGAAGAAGGCGCTGGCTTATACGTCGTCTGCACAGTCATATGCAGATAATATCCCCTTACTGGGTATTCCAATACCGCAGGGAAGGCTCACCAAAAACACTCTAAGGCACTGGACGGAGTGCGGTATTGAGGGGGTTGGTAGTTTCTTTGGAGATAACCTACTGCTGGACCATCGCACTTTTGTGCGGGTGACTGGGACTTCGGACAGACACTACTTATTACACGCTACTGTATCTCATTATATTAGGACGACTTGGGCACCGCAACGCATTCAACCACAGCAACACGAGCTAGTACATCTGATGCACTACATGGGGGCCGGGGGTCTCTTGGTACGATGGCTGTACACAGGGATTAGAACTCATGCTGCACTGCCCCTTGACACATTACGAGAGATTTGGTCACGGGACATGGGGGAGGATTGTACAGATGCAACCTGGCGGGTGGCCCTGGAACATCCAAAGAGAGTTTCCCGGAATGTGAAATTTAAATTCATCCAAGCCATGGTACTCCATAGGGCATACCTCACCCCGGAGAGAATTCACTGGATGTTTCCCGACACCCCCCATCAGTGCCCACGATGCAGGGCGGATGAGGCGGGCCTCCTACATATGCTTTGGACATGCCCACAGCTGTGCGGCTACTGGAGGGAGGTCTGCCGGATAATAAGAGAGGTCTCACAGATACAGGTGAAGGAGAGCGCGTTATATTGTTTAGTGGGAGCTCTTCCTCGCCCCACGCCGTTAAAACCCAAACTGCGATTTGTGGATCTTGCCCTCCGCTTAGCAATCAGGAAGATTACAATGCAGTGGAAGTCCCCAAGAGTGCCCAGGGTAGAGACATGGCGGGCGGAGGTGGTGAGATGGGGCAGAGCAGAATATGTTGCCCTTAGAAAAGAGGAGGAAGGCGGGAGGCGGAAAATCCCCATGGCACAGGATTGGGAGGTCATGCTACTGGAGTTAGATAGTATGGATCAGCCACTGTCCCAGGACGACTGAGTGCAGTGCGCCCCGGGGGGAAAACAGCTGTGTATACTGGACATTGAGACGGGACGGATGTGGTTAGGTGGCCTTCTATTGTTTATTCCGGAAGGAGAGTGGCCAACGCCGGGGAGCTAAGGCTGAACAGTTAGGAGACAATAGACACCTGGGTAGGATGGGCGGGGGAGGGAAAGTTGGGGAGGGTGAGGGTGGGTGTGGGACATGTCCTGACAATAACAGAGGACCCTGATATTGTGCATAAATCTGTACGGAAACGACCTAGTTACTGAGATTTTGCCCTCCATTTGCAGACTGGGAGTAAATTAAAAAGCGTGATGTATTGCATGTTTGCTGCCTAATACTGTATGCTTATGTGATGAATATACATTCACGAATAAAGTTTTGGAAAAACAAAATATTAATTGATGTATAGAGTCTACTCACTACAACGTAATGCATTGATTTAAACGTGCACCATATTAAAGTCTGCTCATGGATGTGGTTAATTGAGCTTTAACGTGTAAGATTGTAGAGGCTGCTCATAATCATTCACATATTTGATGTGCTTATGTAACATGTTAGTTTAGAAATGCTTAAGTAAAGTGTTCACTTATGTGTATTTTTGTAGGGCCTATGCGCTTCACTCTTATGTTGGCCAATTTCTATTGGCCTGAATTGTATTCTCCCTGACTGTTCTCGTAGAGGAGTAAAGCTGAATTTCATGTGCATGTTAGATTTGTTCTGTTCTCATGTTTCTTGTTGCAGGTGGAGAAAGTCGTCTTTGTTAGTTAGAATAAGGCCTTTGTTTTAGGAGTTAGGCTCGGAGAGGAGAGGATACTTTGGACTGATAATTGGGAGACGGTGTTCTTTTTCATTGAAGGAGGCCTGGTAATCAAGGTCATCAAGCCTGGAGCTAGGAGTATCGAAACTAAATGGAAAATCACCTATGAGGAGGGCCCAAGCAGAATGAGGTGATCCAGAGAAAAGCTGTGGGCGTGCCTTATGTTTTTGTGTTTTGAGTTAGGGACAGTGCCCAGTGGGTTGAGTCAGGAGAAAAGGAGAGGAGATCAATGGAGAGGGAAGGATCATCATAGAACAAGCTCTGTAGTTTTGGCTACTTGACTCATACAACGTGAGTTTACTTCTTAGGAAGTCTTCACATGCTGACACCTTTTCCTAACTTACCTGGGGATTGTTAAGTAGGGATGTCACGGTAGTAGTAGTAGTGTAGGGACAGACTAATGCTTTTTACTTACGAACCTCAAATGAAGACTGATCTTGACGTAGGTGCAATCATTGCCTGGAATTTGTCATCCTTTTCATGCTCCAGTTGTTCATTCCCGCCGTAGGTTTGGATTTGTATTCGTTCTAATGTATTTCTACAACCTCATATTGATGTGCCTATATGTCCAGTTATTTTTGGTTTAGTAATAAACCCACTAACTTGGATTTCGGAGTCTGTGATTCTTCAGAGTCATGATACTTTGAATTGTGGGTTTGCCTTAATGAGTTATTTCTCCCCTCTACAATTCCCAGCACGTACCCACGATCCATTAACCAAGCGTTCCAGAGTAAATTGATAGAGAGGAACCCGGCTATAACAACTACATAATGCCACTCTTACACAAGTGCCCACTTTACCTGATCAATCACACAAACAGGAGAGCTTTGCATTTACACAGACCTGCCAACTCACATGGGGCCACCACATCACATGATATCGGCTCCTTCACACTGTGACCTAGTGAAGAGCCAACATCAAACAGTGAGCTGAAAAGTAGGCTTAAAACCCCCGTACAGAACTGGTTTCCAGCTAGTGCTTGTAAACTTTCACAGCTGATGTCAACCCCGGGTGTTGAAACCTCTCCCGGACATCAGTGGCAGCCTCAGAACTTTTTTTTTTGGTGTAGGGAGGGTAGAAGTGCTAATTAGGCGAGGCTTGGCACATAAAGTTCTACCCCTTCAAGGCTGAGCCCCTTCTCAAATTGTAGATTATTTTTAAAAGTTGCCAGATCGATTTACAACTGTTCCACATATATTCCACTCCCTTCAAACAAGCTCACCACTATCACAGACACACAATAAACAGCAATGGGATCTCTCTCTCTCTACTGAGCTAGTTTTTATTGAGGAGGCGGTAATCAGATAACGGGGCTCTCCTCCTCTGAGTCAGTGACAACTCAATGATATGAACACAGAAAACACCTCACAGACCAGGGATAAAGATCATAAACAAAAATTGTAATGTGCAAACTTTCCCCACCCTCTTAAAAATTGTCCAGATATGAGAAAACAGAACGATAAGCGCAGCCTCTCACTTCAATTTGTCAACATCGCATGGAAAAGCAATCCCCAGTCAAATATAATACGCCGTTAAAGAACCCTCAATGACAAGATCCCCCTTCCTCACTCCTAAAATCAGCCAAAACCTGCTGAACTCGAATACTGTTGGTAATGCAAGGATTTCCCATCTTTACTGATGTGGGATATCAAATGAATCATATGTAACTGATCCGATTTTGGTATTGAATGTTTCTGTTTTTCCTTTTTGTAGTTCATTTTATGCTACCAATGCTTATTAAATCAGGCATTGGGAGAACCAATTGGTATGTTCTTAATGTGCTAACACATGCAAACACATACATACATAAATGCTATTTCAATGCGTAAAACACATTCAACTCAGGCCTATTGACTTTGCCAATACCAGTTGTACCAAGAGTGAGCAGCAAAGACCTGTAGAACCATAGGCTGCTATTTGGTGACCAAGAAGAGAGTAGAGCAAGTCTGAAGTTCTACAAGTGTTTACTAGGTGTTACAAGATTAAAAACAGCAGCAGCAAATTTTACAGCAGCACTGCAAAGTATCTGTGACATATTTGTGAAAATATGTAACAAAGAAGAAATACTTATAGTAGCAATCCTGGAGTAACTGTTTCTATAAAAGTATGATATTTAAGGACCACAATGGCATGCATGACCATCAACATCGAAGAAGGACTTTAAAGGCAGAAAGAATCAGCAACATAGAACAAAGACAACAATGACAGAGAGAACAAGCTAGGACTAGAGGGGCACATACATACCGCAACAATGAAGCAGACCTGCAAAGGCATAAAGCCAGCAACATAAAGGAATGACCACAAAGGCACACATATCTTTGTCTGGGGCACACTTACAGTGAAAAAAAATCACCATGAATGCTACAGCTCATCAAGATAAATGCCGAGTAATATATTTTAGATTTTCTTTTTACAGAACATCATTTTAGGTAGCTTTATTTGTCACACCAGAGAATGAGTCTCGTTTAAAAAACATAACACATAATATGGAGAATTTACATACTTTTCTAATCAAACTTCAAATAAGCGTTTGCCACACACTCTCTGTCTGGTAGTAGTCTCTGAAGTTCTATACGGAAACCCCATCAAAAATTGAAGGAAAGAGGGTTGTGGAAGAAAGAGGAGAATATCCAATATTCAGTCTTGACTTACTTAATGTCCCATGACACACTTCTTTGGATTGATTTCCAAATGCAATTGTAGGGCACAGGCTACCACAGATTCAATACCAATGTAAGCATACAACCTTCATCTTCAACCCAGGACCACCCACCCCGCACGCAACCACTGCACCCTAATGCTCCAGATCCCAGCCGACCCTGCTCAACTGGACCTCCCTCATCACTGACAACACACAAAGGATCATGAAAACCAGTCACTCTGGAGCCCCCTCGGACCCCGGCCCCACCACATTTTCAACTGAGCCAGTGCCACTGTCGCCACCGAACTCTGCTGCACCATTAACTGCTCCATCAAGTCCGCCACCTTTCCTGAAGACTGCCGACCAGACGGATCTCAAGAATTACAGACCCATCTCTCTGCTCCCCTTCCCAGCCAACATCATCGAGAAGGCCATCAACGTTCAACAGACCGAATTCATCGAAACAAAACACACCCTGGACTCCTGCCAATCAGGCATCAGAAGCAACCACAGCACTGAGACTGCACTCCTCGCCGCAACAGACGACATCCGCACTCTCCTTGACCGAGACAAAACCGCAGACCTCATCCTCCTGAACCTCTAAGCTGCCTTCGACACTGCCTCCCACATCCTCTGCACAAGAGTCCACAATGACGGCATCCATGGCAAAACCCTAGAGGCGGGATCCTCTCCTTCCTCACCGGCCGAACCCAGAGAGTCAAGCTCCCACCGTTCTCCTCAGAACCTTTGAAGATCAACTGTGGAGTCCTCGGGGCCCTTCTCTGAGCCCCACCCTCTTAACATCTGCATGGCCCCACTTTCTGCCATCATCAGAAACCTTGGGCTTAACATTGTCTCCTACTCCAATGACAGCCAGCTGATTCTCTCCCTCACCAACGAACCTACAGCCGCTAAGAGCAACTTGCCAATGGGATCAAGGCAGTCGCCGCCTGGATGAAGGACAGCTTCCTCAAACTCAACTCCAACAAAACCAAAGACCTCCTCCTGGGCACTCCTCCCTCCACCTGGGATGACTCCTGGTGGCCCCCAGTACTCGGACCCCCCCACACCCACTGACCATGCACACCACCTCGGCATCATTCTCTACTTCTCGCTCTCAAAAACCACCAAATCAATGCCGTCTCTTTCACCTGCTTCCACACGCTTTGCCTGCTTCAGAAGATTTTCAAGTGGATCCACACTGAGTCCAGAAGAACAATCACCCAGGCGCTCATCAGCACCAAGCTTGACCACAGCAATACACTCTACGCCGGAAGCACCCATAAACTCCAAAAGAAAAAGCAGAGCATCCAGAACTCCTCCACTAGACTTATCTTGGACATCCCACATCGCAGCCTCATCTCCGGTCACCTGAGAGACCTTCACTGGCTCCCGATCAACAAAGAATCACCTTCAAGCTCCTCACACATTCCTACAAATCCCTCCACAACACTGGACCTGCATACCTCAACCATCGCCTCTCCTTCTACACAACCACCAGATATCTCCTCTCCGTCCAACTGGCCCTGGCCGCTATCCCATAGATCTGGAAGACCTCAGCCAATGGAAGATCCTTCTCCTACCTTGCTGAGAAAATTGGGAACTCTCTACTTCTACATATCAGGAAAACACCTTCACTGCCTCAATTTAGTAAGGACCTCAAGACCTGGCTCTTTGACTGAACTGCAGGACCCCCCCCCCCCCAACCCAACCCCCAGTGCCTTCAGACCCTAACAGGTGATTATCCATGCCCTATAAGAACCCGGATTGATTGATTGATTTGATTTATCTGAAATCTTGACTAACCCTAGACTTGTTAACCCTTAACATATTTAATGCACCTCTCCTAATGTGTATCAGAATATTGATAAAGCTAAGTCTATAATTCAATCACAAATTGTGGTGTGTGTGTGGGATACTTGTAAAGCGCACTGTTACTCTGCCCGAGTGTCCTGGCGCTGTAGACCGCTGGGGAACCCGTCCTGGTTTTCCCTGTGAGATGTTCCCTTTCTGGGTATCTCCAGGGTGAAACCAGGCATCCCCGGCGTCTGTGGGGGGCCGTTGTAGAGATGAGGCAAGCTTAATGCCCAGAGTTACCGAGTGTGTTCCCTGGTTAGAGTAGGCACTGAGGCGAGAATTATCGAGTCCGTTGACCCTGGTCCAAGAACCTGCCGCGTCGGGTATTGAACCCTGGTCCCGGGCCGTTCTCTGCTTACAGGTCTGCCGCTTCTAACCAGTGAGCCACACCTCTCCACTGTGTGGTGTGGATGCTCCTTGTACATAAAAATGATTGAGGTTTAGCTGCCCCTGATGGTTGAAAATCCCTCAGGCGTTTTCCCAAACATGGGACATTTGACCAGCTTTCAAAGGAGCAGCTTAAATAAATTACTGGTACCATTAGGTCTGACTTTCCACTAGATCCAGTTCCTCCCAGTATTTAGAAAGATGTCTTTTTACTAACTTTCTACACTGTATAACAACTGCCTAATTAATACATGTGTTCCTGAGAAATGGAAAGAAGATAGGGGAGAGGAGTTGGCTTAACGGCTAGGCCTGTCGACCTCGAATCTGGAGAACTGAGTTAGAATCTCTGCAATGACGCAGAACATCCTGTGAACAAAAAAAGAATGTGTCCTCATGTAATGCAATTGGTGCTATGTAAAGCACTCTGATACCCGATTCAGGTCAAGTTCATGCTATATAAAACTAAAAAAACTAAAAACCTATGATTATTCCTCTGTTAAAAAACCTGATGCTGATCCATCTGTCCTTTACAATTGTAACCCAATTTCACAACTACCATTTCCCAAACAAATCCTTGTAAAAAATATTTTAATCTTACATTTTCTGGAGCAACACCAAATCCTTGGATCTGTACAGTCTGACATAGTACTGAATCATCTCTGATGTCAGTGTTGGATGATGTTCGAATGTCGACAGACAATGGGTACCCTGTGGCCCTGGATTTATTAAATCTATCTGCTGCATTTGATACTGTCTTAATCAATCAAAGCATTTGTAAAGCACACTATATACCCGTGAGGGTCTCAAGGCGCTGGGGGGGGGTGGAGGGGGTGGGGGTTGGGTGGGGAAAGCTGTTACTGCTCGAAGAGCCAGGTCTTGAGGAGACTTCTGAAGGTTAGCAGGTCTTTGGTCTGCCATAGGTGGATGGGGAGGGTGTTCCAGGTCTTGGCGGCGAGGTGGCAGAATGATCTGCCACCGTAGGTTGTTCTTCGGATGCAGGGGACTGTGGCGAGGGCAAGGTCGTTGGAGCGAAGCTGGTGGGTGGGGGTGTAGAAGCTGAGTCTGCTGTTGAGGTATGCTTGTCCGGTGTTGTGGAGTGCCTTGTATGCTTGGGTGAGGAGCTTGAAGGTTATCCTCTTGTTGACGGGGAGCCAGTGCAGGTCTCTCAGGTGGGATGTGGTATGGCTGCGGCAAGGGATGTGGAGGACCAGGTGTGCAGAGGCGTTCTAGATGCGTTGAAGCCATTTCAGGAGCTTCGCTGAGGCTCCTGCGTAGAGGGAGTTTCCTTAGTACCACTTTTCTAACCACACTGGAAGAAGTTGGGATTAGTGGATCTGCATTACAATAGTGCAAACCATGTTTAAAGGGCAGAAGTCAGGCGGTATATTTACGACCATACCAGTTATAGTTTAAGTTGTTCAATCCGTGTGTGCCCTGCTCTTTTCAATCTCTACATCCACCCTTGGCCAATATTGTGAAATCATTTTGGGTTAACTGTATGAACTGTGCAAATGATACCCAGCTGATAATATCTGTGGATCTGTTGGTTAATGCACCCTTTCAGACTTTTCATCAGTTAATGTTTGCAGTAACCACTTGACTAAGAGATAACACCCTGAAATGTAATGCGGACAAAACATAGACAACTTCAACATCTGACCTTTCTAGTCAGGTTTCTGGCCCCTATCTTGGGCTAATCCTCCTTGCCCTGAGGAATAGGCTAAGAATTACGACTTCATTCTTTTTTTTTTTTGGTAACTCTTTTTATTAGAAAAACAAAGAAAAAGCTAGTTTCTACAGCAGGTATTACAGCAAACTTCAGAATCTAGAAGTGAAGTACATTACATTGAGTATCCTTAAGCCCTGGGTTACAAATCATTTTGTATTGTGCATTCCCCTTCACAACTGCAGGAGAGCTGCCACATCCCTCCCCTGTGCAGTTCTACTGTGAAAGGGATGCAGATTTCATCCTTATACGCATTCCACAATGTCCACCTTTTATCCCATTTTTTTGGGCATCATCTGTTTTTGAAGACATCTTTTTCCACTATCATGGATCTGTCCATGTCTGTTTACCACTTCCACATTGATTTTTTGTCCCCTGCTCCCCATTTTTGAGCAATGTTACGTTTTGCTAGTCAACCTCAAGGTGACTCAGGATTGTTCAGTCAAGGTTAAATCAGTAGCCTCCCTAATGGGGGGATCTCCCTGCCAGATGTGGAGGCTTATTACTGGGCTGAGTACCTTACACCGATAAATGATTGGCTGCACGCACCGGCGGACCACCCGACATACAGGTTAGTGAGGGACACCATGGTGCACCGCACTAGCCTACACTATTTATACGGGAGAACTGGGAGGCGATGATGCTGCCGGCCTCGCAGCTTACCATAGACGTATGGGACAGGGCGACGAGGATGACGGGATGGGCACACAAACCGACCAAACAGACACCGATTTGGCTTGTACATGGTTAAAAGAACTGCACAAGCTCACCGGCTTCGGCGGGTGGGACACCATAGGGATATTAACACTAGGGGACCTAGTGAAAGGAGGAGAGTTTAGGACGTATGAGTCCCTGCAGGCGGTATATGGACTAACCCCAGCGCAGCTCTTCAAATATGCACGACTGCGTCATGCCTGGAGGGCCGAGGCGGCGCTAGCATCGCAGCTACCTGAGTATGCCCCCTTGGAGGGCCGACTGTTACAAGAACAGGTTCCCAATAAATTGGTATCCCTGACATATAAAACTTTGATTAATAATGCGCCGGACGGGCTGTGGAAACTGAGGACGGCCTGGGAGCAAAATGTGGGCGATATGGACACCATAGACTGGGAAACGGCCCTGATGCACCATAGGGAGGTTGCGATCAAGACCCGATTACGTCATCCAATATAAAATACTACACAGGGTCTACTTTGACAGGGTTAGAATGCACCGCATAGGGAGGGCTAGTGACCCCTGCTGCTTGAGATGCGGATACCCGCAGGGAACCTTTTTTTATACCCTGTGGGAGTGCCCCGCCTTAGTCACCTTCTGGACGCATATAGTATGCGAGCTGAGTAAAATCCTGGAGGTAACGTTACCAATGGACCCCAAGTTTGTGCTATTGGGAATTACTACGGACATAGATCTGGCCCGCCCACACCTGATCTTTGCCCTGCTAGCCTTGGTGGTGGCGAAGAGAGATTTAGCTAGTGAATGGGGAGCTTCATTACCTCCAAAAGTGGGAGATTGGCAGAAAGGAATGGACATGTATATGGCGGCAGAGAGAGTAACATATAAAGCTAGGGGCTGCCCTCGTAAGTTTCACCGGGTCTGGAGGAAATGGAGGAAATATCATGGATTTGATGCAGGGCTGGGGACTGCCTGAGAGGCCGCTGGAAACATCGTCCGGGATGTCGCCCTGGGCCTGCGGCCTATGGCTCAAGAAACCAGATATACAGTTACCCCCTCTGGCAGTGGGCATGGGTGGGACCACGGTGCCCGGTGGGCTGGGAACGGACGATGCTCAATTGATGTATGCAATTCTAATGCAGTGGATGGGGGGCGGGGGATCGGGGGGTGCTTGGTGAGCTGGAAAATTAAATGTGATATGCCAATTATTTGTGATGTGATTCAAAATACCAATAAAAACAGTTTAAAAATAAAATAAAAATCAGTAGCCTCCCATATATTAAGTATGCAGAGCTGCGGGGAGATGGTAATTCCCCCCCACCTCTTACAGTTTGGATGTGACTCCCGCATATAATGGTTTGATAGCGGGGCAGTCCCAGAGCGTGTGAAAGAAGGTTACCTCATGGGTACAATGTCAGGGACATTCTGTATCTGTTCTTTCCCCCATTTTGACCAGAGTTCCAGCTGAGAGATATGCTCTGTGCAGGATTTTTAGTTAGATCAATTAAGTCTCATGGGGATGGCTACTTCACGTGGGGAGGCCAACACATCCTGCCAATCCTCATCCTCTAGGTCACCCACGTCTGCTTCCCATTGCTGTCTAAGGTGTATGAGTGGGTCAGGTCAGTTATTAATCCGTTTCCGATAGGTTAAGGATATAGATTTCTGAGTCATCGGATCCAGTAGCAACCTATCTTCTAGTGAAGATGCCTCTGGGAGAGCCTCCCCACCGTGGATAGCGGCTTTAAGGGCATGACTGATTTCTAAATACCTAAATGTTTCGGAATTTGCCAATTGATATTCGCCTGCAGTTTAGCAAATGAGAGCAACCTTTCCCTTTTCCACAGATCCTCCACTGATGAGATGCCAATTATGTCTCATCTATCAAATCCAGGGCAAGAGCTCAGTCTACCAAGCCGTTCTGACTCCTAAAGTGGTGTTGTTTGCGTTATTTTCTTGTACCAGCCTCGTTTTTTGTTAACTTGGTGCCAGATTGCTATGGTGTGGGCTGTGGGGCCTGTGAGGTGTTGATGCTTGGGGCTAGTGTAGAAGGCTCTACGGTATCCACTCTGGTCCATTAGCCATTTGTCTATTTGATAGCTCGGCTCTGTTTGAGGGCCTTTGACCCATTGATTCATAACTGCCAGGTGGTCTGCCCAGTAATATTGTTTAAGGTCCGGCAGGGCAACTCCCCATCGTACCATCCCCTCAACAGTTTTTGCGTTGCAATACGAGGTGTCTTCCCATCCCACAACAATTTCCTCACCGCACTCTCGATATTAATAAAATATGAGTCTGGGACCTTGTAGGGGCATTCTGCAATATACAGGAAATGAGGCAACACCAACATTTTAAAAAGGGCCGCCCATCCCAGAAGGGTCAAGGGGAGGGTCCGCCAGTGTCGTAGATCAGTGTGCAGGCGGGTCAGTGGGCCCTGGAGATTGGTGTTATGAAAGAGAAGTGGATTATGTGTTATGAAGATTCCGAGGTATCGGATTCCTTTGGTCACCACGGAAACCTTACAATCTGTTGGTAGTTTTGCCATAGGACCGTGGATCAGATATAATATAGATTTAGTCCAGTTTATGGTATACCCTGAGTGTTTGCCGAAAATCGAAAATATGTGAAGGATCCGATGAATCGACGCGGTCCACATAGAGGGAGATTTTGTCTTCATTGTACTCTGTTCACTCTAACCCTCTAATCAAGGGGTACCCCCTCACCCACATCGCCAGCGGTTCCAGCATTAAGGCAAAAATGAGAGGCGACAGGGGACAGCCCTGTTGAGTTCCCCTTCCCAATTGGATTTGTCGGGACGTGTGGCAATTGACTACTATTTGTGCTTTCATGTCAGTATAGAGGAGTTTAATCCATTTTATGTAGTTACGGCCGAAGCCTATGCGCTCTAGAATGGTGAATAGGTATGGCCATTCAATAGTATCGAATGCCATTCTGGCATAGAGTGACAAAAGAGCTGCATCCTCTTGGAACGTACCCATCCTACCTAACACCCCGTGCAGACGGCCAAGACTGAGAGCAGTGCTTGAGCCTTTGACCCGGCATGAAGCCTGACTGGTCGGGATGCAGTATTCTGTTGATTATGGGGATCTGCCTGTTGGCTAGAGCTTTGGCCAGAATTTTAGCCTCTGCATTGAGCAGTGAGATAGGTCGGTATAAACTACATTCCTCCACTGGTTTACATTGTTTTTGTATCACCACTATCGAGGCTAGGCTAAGATCACTTAGAAGGGAGCCTTTCTGATAGCTTTCCAGATACATTTCCCAGAGAAAGGGTGTAACTTAGAGGCCATTAGCTTGAAAAACTCAATTGGGAGCCCGTTGGGTACCATAGCCTTCCCGGAACTAATGCATTGTATTGCAACTTGTGACTCCTCTTCTGTTGGATCTACCTCCAAAGACTCTCGCTCCTCTGGGGCAAGACAGGAGAGTGGGATAGTAGCCAATAAGTCTCAGGAATCAAGGGCAGAGGTTGTGGTAGCGGGTGTATATATTTTGTCAAAGTAGGCGGCGACTGCCTCTGCTATCTCTTGTGGATCCTGCAAGTCCGCCCCCTGTGCCCCCATTAAGAGGGGAACCCAACAATCGGCCTGATCTTGTTTCTCCAGCCAGAGCAACAACTTACCCTCTCTCTCCCCTAGTTCATATATTTTATGTTGTACGGCTTTTTGTTTGGATTTAGCTGCCTCTGTCAAAAGCTGCATATAGTCTTGCTTCTTTGCACCCAGGATTTGTCTGGCTGACTCATTATTCGAGGTAACTATTTTCCCCTCCTCTGCCAGGATCTCTCTCTCTCTCTCTAGTGTTTCTATGCATGCCGGCAATTCTTTTTAATGCCCTACCATTATAGAAAGAGCCCGGCCTTTGATGACAGCCCTGAATGCTCCCCACAGGGTTTACGGCGAAGCCACTGTGCCAGCATTTTCGTTAAAGTATAAATCAGTGTCCTTGAGCAATTCTGCTTTTATATGTGGAATGTTTAGCGACCATGGGTTGATCGTGAGGCTTGTGCATCTGGGCTGAGAGTCCAATGTCATCTGGACAAGGACTGGGCAATGATCAGAGATACCCCTCGCCAAACACCTAGCCCTGGAAAAACTAAGGATGTCCTCTCCATGTGTCAATAGATAGTCTATATGTGATTGACTATTGTGGGCTCCTGAGTGGAATGTGAATTGGCAAGCCATTGGGTTGAGATTTATTTTATTTATTTATTTTCAAAGTTTTATATAGCGCGAACAAGATCTTTGCAGATATCAGAGCGCTTTACAGAAAGAAGGGGTAAGGGAAGCAAGAGGGTGATTAAGCAGACTATTGTTACAATAATGGCAAAAGGTAATATGTGAGTAACAAAAAGATCGCAATCAAATAAAAGCATAATACATGTAGATAATCAAATAAACAGCTAATACAGAGTCGGTGTAAAGTCTTAGATCGGACCAAGATAGAGTTCAAGTGAATTTAGCCATTAGGATGGCTTTTACTTCTTTCTTAAAAAGTACAGTGGAAGGGATTAGCCTCGTTTCGGGAGGGAGTGCATTCCAAATCCTGGGTGCCATTCCTGAGAAGGAGCGTTTGTATGTTTTTTCCTTCTGCAATCTTCGAGGTTTCAGGAGGACATTTTTTTAGCTTCTATTTGTTCTCGAGCCTCCTGATACAGTCAGCTTTTGGGTGAGGTAGTTGGGTGACTTGTGGTGAACAGCCAAGTGTGTCATGCAGGCAATTTTCAACTGTATTCTGGCTTCAAAAGGCAGCCAGTTCAGGGATCTTAAGTCAGGGGAAATGTGCGAATGTTGTCTTGATCCAGTGGTCAGTCTCGCTGCAGCGTTCAAGGAGGCTCTTAGTGGTGCGGTTGTAGATAGGGGGAGTCCGCTGAGAGCTACTATTCCGTAGTCTATGCGTGGGATGACTAGGGCTTGTACTGCAATTTGGAAGTCCTTAGCTGGGAAGAAGGGTTTAAGTTTCCTCAGAGTGTTGATTTGGAAGTTAGCTCCTTTAGTTGCTTTGCTGATATGCTACTGCATGTTGAGATTGGCGTCAAGTGTGATGCCTAAGGATTTCGCTGAGTCCACGATGGTGGGTTGGATATTGAGTGCGGTTAGGTGCTTGAGCCAGGATTGGGTGGTGGAGATTTTCGCAGGTGGTGAGATCAGAAGGAACTCCGTTTTCTGCGCATTAAGTTTGAGGTGATTATCAGCCAACCATGATTGGGTGTTTCTGAGCGTGGAGTTCAGAAGTTTGATGTCTTCCGGGGATTCTAGTTTGAGGTAGAGTTGAGTGTCATCAGCGTACATGTGAAAGTATACATTAGATGCTTGAAGCAAGGTGGTGAGTGGTTCCATGACTAGGTTGAACAAAGTGGGGGATAGGGAAGATCCTTGTGGGACGCCTAATGTTACAGGTACAGACGAGGACAACACGTTATTGATCTTGAACTTCTGAGACCGGTTATGTAAAAAGGAAGTGAACCATTTGAGAACAGTCCCAGATAGACCCATTCTGGTGTTTAACAACTCAAGTAGATTCTCATGTTTGACGGTGTCAAATGCTGAGGAGAGATCGAGTAGGATGAGGAGGCAGGAGTCATTGTGATCAAGGATTTGGAGGGCGTCATCAATTATGTGCGTCATAGCCGTTTCCATACTGTGTCTTGCTCGGAAGCCTCATTGATGGAGGTTGAGGAGGTAAAACTGATCAATGTGTTTTGTCAGTTGGAGTTGTACGCATTTTTCCAGCAGTTTGGCCAAGGTGGGGATATTGGTGATAGGGCGGTAATTGTTTAGGTCGGCCGGGTCAGCTGTAGGTTTCTTGAGTATAGGCGTGACTTGTCCTACCTTGAGGGAGTCGGGGATGAGTCCTTGTTGTAGGGAACTGTTAATGATTTTAGTCCAGAGTGGGAGAAGCAGGGAGGCGAAGTCTTTTACAGCATTAGCAGGTAGGGGGTCTGTGAGGTGATTCGAGGGTTTCAAGGTGCCGAGCAGTTTGTTAATTGATTCTTCTGAGTAGGTGTCGAACGACAACCATGCCACGTTATTTTTAGGTTGAGTGGTAGTTCTGCTGATGGGGCTGGAGTATCGGCTTACATCATTGAGGAGTTCGCTTTTTATATTATCAGTTTTTTGCTTAAAGAAAGCAGAAAAGTCTTCACAGGATGGTGTAATACTTGTTGTGCAGTTTGATTGTAGAGGTTGTTCCTTGGTTTCAGTTTTGACTAGTTCAAACAGTTTTCTTGGTCGATTTTTTGCTTGGGCGAGCTGGAGGCTGAAGAAGTCTGTTTTCGAGCGATTGATTTTCCTGAAGTAGGCGTTCCTCTTTTTCTTGAGCGTTCTAAGGTGCACAGCTGAGGGATCTGATCTCCAGGTGCGCTCTGCCATTCGCATGGCACGCCTATCTTCATTGAGTCTGCCGTCATACCATGGGTTCGAGATCTTGGTGGGGGCTCTCTTCAGTTGCAGTGGGGCGGCTTCATTGATTATTGAGGTCATAGAGTTGAGGTATAGGTCGGTCAGAGATTGCACGTCAAAGGTGCCGGTAGGGGGAAGGAGGAGGCTGCCGCTGTGGGGAGGCAAGGAGTTGGGGTTAAGCTTCTTCATGTCCCTTTTCCAGATCTTGGGTTTGGAGGGTTGAACCGGGTTAAGTTTAACCTTTTGGTTGATGTAGAATGTGATAATGTGGTGATCTGACCAGTCACAGTGTTGGATTGCCCCCAGTTGGGTAGAGTCCTCTTTGGCGATGATAAGGTCGAGGATAGAGCCTTTGTCATGTGTCGGGCTGTTGCAGATTTGGGTGAGATCAAGCGCATTAAGGAAAGATTTAATACTATTCACCACTGCATCTTTCTGATCGTTCCAGTGGAGGTTGAAGTCAGGTTTGAGTGTTCTGCCGTCAGGAGTTGGTTGAAATCGTGTCCATGAGTTGTTGGGAGAAGGTGAGGTTGTCCCCAGGTAGGTGGTAGATGACATGTAGGGAGCATACAGGTTTGCCCCCGCTGGTGATCTCGAGGCAGATGAGTTCACAGGAGGTGAGTGAGGGGGCAGTGACTTTAGTCACAGAGAGGTTGCTCCTAAAAATGCATGCGATTCCCCCGCCCGACTTGCTGTTCCTGTCGAGTCTAATGATGTGGTAGTTGGGGGGAACTAGAATATCCAATATAGGTGTAGAAGATGCGGATAGCCAGGTTTCGGTCAGAATAGCTAGGTCAAGGTCCATTGTTATGATGAGATCCGCGATGGCGGAGGAGTGTCTAGGGGCCGATCTGCAGTTGAGTAGGATGCATTTGAGTCTGCGGGTGAAGAGGGTGGTGGAGGGTTCTAGCGAGAGGGGGACTTTTCTAAGGTTCTTGGGGACGGAGCTTCTGTAGTTTTGTGTGGGGGGCCTAAAGGGATTTGAGAGAATCGAGGGTATGGAAAGGTGTGTGGTGGTAGTGTTGTTGAGGGGAGCTGGGACATATGAACGGAGGAGGGTGTGTATGTCGTGGTCCGAGAAGGGATGAGGGCGCGTTGGGGGCGATTGGTGTTATGGCGAGCGGGGATAGATAGCCAATGTGGTGCATGTTGGGTGATAGGGACAGTGGGGCGGGTGAGGTGTTTGTTGCGCGCGGAAGTGGTGGTGGGTGGGGGATGTCTGGGGTGTATGAGGAGGAGTTCTTTGATGGTGTGAAGATATTCTTTGACTTGTAAGAGGGTGGAGATAATCATGTCCAGTGTGGGATTAGGGATGGTGTTGGGGATGAGAGCCGAGGGTGAATGATTGAATAGGGAGCTGGCGAGGGGGGGGAGGGGTGCGCTAGTGTTAGTGCAGAGCTCTGCGGGATTAGTAAGTGGTATGAAATTTGGTAGGTGAGTGAGTTTGGGGGTGAAAGGTGTGGGTGAGGTAGGGGGGAGGTTGGTGGTATAAGTGAGGGCATTGGCGGGAGGCAGTGAAGGCGCGTTGGGGGATGAGTATAGGCTTGGGATGGTGGAGGTGCATGGAGGGTGGTGGGGGCTGAGAATGGGGGGGAGAGAGGAGGAGGGGTTATGGTAAAGGAAGTGGTGTGTTCTGAGAGACTAGTTGGGCGGGTGGGGAAGTGGGGACTGAGCGTGGGTAGGGAGATAGGGTGGGAGATGATCCTGCTGCGGGGAAGGGGAGATAAGTTAACCACTTGGATGCTAAGCCTATTTGTTGCTTTCCATGTAATTTCCATTGAAATCAATGGAAACTCCATGACGAGTTACCCTTGTCATTAGCAGCGAAGGGGTTAAGGGCGGTGAGGGGTTCTGTGGGACTAGTAGGAGGTGTGAAGTGGGGGGTGGGGTGTGTGTGGGTGTGGAGAATGTAAGAAGAGGGAGAGGAGTGCTCTATGCCTGTGGTTGAGGGGTGTGTAGTAGTTACAGTGGGTGGGTGAGTGACTAGAGCGTTGGGGGGAGGGGAGAGGTGCGAGTCATTCTGATGCTGTGCTGGGTTAGGAGAGTTAGATAGGCGATTGGGGGTGGGGGGTGTTGTGTAGTCTGAGGAGCTAGGATAGGAGATCCGACGGTTGGGGATGAGATCTTTGAGGGTGGGGAACAAATGGTCGAGTAGTTCAAGGTTCCTATCTGTGGATTGACAAAGGATGATCCCGTTGTTGTAGATAGTGATGGAAGCTTTGCCTGGGAAGAGCTGAGGGAGGGTGTGATAGAAAGTGTTAGACCATGGGCGGATTTTCTGGTGGTGGAGACAGTGAAAGAGGCGAGGAACGCTTTCCTCTATTGTGCTCTACGTATGGGGTAGAAGATGATGTTGGTGCTCGTGGCTCCATTGATAAGTGAGAAGTAGGTGTCCACGAAGGGGATTTCCGGGTGGGCCTTCAGGAAGTTGTGTTTGAAGCGTTTGGCGTTATTTTTGGTGAGCTCGGGTGGGTAGGTAATTTTATATGTGTGTTTGCCCGTGGGTTCCATGTTGGGAGAGGTGGTGTATTTATTTATGCAATTTTATGCAGTGCAGACTTTACCCAAATGTGTCAGAGCGCTTCACAAAAGGAACAAATTAGAAGAATAAGCAATAAGTTATAAGGATAAAAGTGACACTAGTGAGCAATCAAAATACATGAGGTAGCAGTCGGTGCATTACAGCAGAAAAGTGATACGTGTGCAGGATACAAAAAACGTATAAAATACAAATAGAAATAAAATACTGCAAAGAAAGGCAGGCAATCCAACACAAGAGCAAACGTTAGGTAGGTAATGGTGGCACTTGTGCAAGAATCTATAGCAGGTAAAATGTGTGAGGTAGCAGACACAGTGATACAAAAAAGAAGTGATGGGTGCAAATTGCAGAAGGGAACAATACAGGTATTGGGATAACACTAAAAAAAAAATCAAACTACCAGAACACACTGGGGAGGAAGGTGTAGGTAGGTGAGGGGGTGTTTGAGCGGGTAGGTGTAGTACCCTGCTGTGGGAATGGGATAAAATAATAATAACCAGAGTGGAAGACTAGTCTAAGATGGCCTCCAGGGAAAAGGAGAAGGGGAGACAAGAATAGAGTCCTCTGTCTGTTGTAGTTACAGTTTAGTTTCCCTTTCTAATCTGAGGCAGGTCGAGTTAGTCCAGATGCTCGGAGGGGAGGAGAAAGTCTTATCTGTGTTTGGAGAAACCTGGCCGAGATGTTGTGCAGCCACGTGTACATCTGGGGGTCATGGAGGCGATTTATTGCTCCAGGTTTATGGCGCCGGCCATTTTGGGCCATGAAGAGACCAAAAATGAAGTGAAAGTCAAAGCTTACAATTTGAATGTAAATACCTTATATTTTTAAAAGTTCCTGACATCAGGGTCGACAGCAAACATGATGCAACAGAAGCAAGGTGAAGAGCCAGACTGTATGTCTGGGCAGCAGGCAGGCACCCCCCGCCGCAGTTCAGGCACTTCAAAGCAGAGCTGCACCGTAGCTTCAACAGCAAAGCTGCACTGTAGGTGCCCGATCAAGCATGCAGGGCATGCCGGAGAAGCCCTGAGTGCCAAACTCAACCAGTGTAGCAGCGGTCAGCTGGGGGGAAGTGGGGGGCTGCGAGGGGCTGCGAGGCGAAGACCAAGATGGCAGTGCTGGTGTCAACTGCGCTTTTAATAGTGTGGGTCAACCGATCTGCATATAATCTAGACATCAGTGCGCCGATAGTCGCCTACAGCCGAGTGTTTACAGCGCCGAGAGACGCATAATGAAAGAACTCCTCGCGGGGTCATTAAAGGTTGTTTCCGAGCTCCGATGGTTTGCGTTCCACTGCGGCAGCCATTTTTTAATTTTACGAAGTTCGGTAGAACACACGCCTTGGCTGCTGTTTTTTCTTCTTGATCGTTTACCCAGGCGCTTCTCAACCACTTCGGATATCCAGGCCCTGATATTCCGCCACTGAGAGAGGCGAGATGTTGGCGGCGGGCAGTCGATGGGGTTCCAGGACGAAGGTGATGTCGTCATCCCAAGTCCGGCAGCCGGTGGGGCTAAGGCGACGGTGTCGGCTTCGGGAGCAAGAGCCCTTCAGGTATCCATAATCCAGTACAGGGGGGAGGGGGTGACCTTCAAATCGTCCGCCGACCCTCCGAAGGTCCGAGGCTCGTCGGGAGCAAGAGCCCTTCAAGGTATCCACACTCCGATGCAGGGGGGGGAGGGGGTAAGCTTCAGAACATCCGCCGACCCTTCGTAGGCACGATACTCGTCGAGAGCAAGAGCCCTTCAAAGTATCCACAGTGCGGTGCAGGGGGGGGGGGGTGGAGGGGGTGAACTTCAGCTCATCCGCCGACCCTCCGAAGGCTCGAGACATCCGAATCGATGGACAACAGTCGTCCGTCGTTGAGGATGGTGATGTCTCCAGGCGACCCGGACTGAGAGGAGTGGCTAGCAGGTTCCAACCATCCGCCGGACAAGGTAGGAAGGGATGAAAAAGATGCTGGTTACAATCCTGTTACTTTCATGTGTTCGGTTCCACGGAGCGGTGGGTGCTGACAGGGATAAGTCCAAAAAGTGGGATCCCAAGCACTAGGAGCTCTTAGCAAGCTCCTGCTCCCAGGGCCATCTTGGCGCTACCTTCAGATATGCACAAGGGGCTCTGGCATGTCCCGGAGAGGCCTTCAGGTATGCACAAGGCCGAAGGCCGAGAGGAAGTCTGCCAATTTTGACCAATTTTGACCTGTCATGTGGGTCTCGGCTGGGGGGGCGTCGATCAATCTGCCTGTTCACAGTCAATTTGAAGTCACTGCCAATTACCAAAGTCTCCACTGGGAGATCTAGCATGAATTTACTGAGCTCCTCTAGTGTTGATTTTTGCAGGGCTGGGAGAATATATATAGATATCACATTAATTGGCTTCCACTCCCACATTCCGGTCGCAGCTGCGAATCTGCCCTGAGTGTCCACCCATGTTTGATTAACTGTATGTGGGCAGCGCTTGCGGATAAGAATGCCTGTCCCGCAAGAACCCGAAGTGAACCCTCTGTGGGCTACTAGTCTGTACCCCCATCTATCCAGAGCCTTGCAGTTATTGCCTACTAGATGTGTCTCATGTAGTAGGACTATCTCAGGCGACTGGCGCTTTAGATACTGAAAGACGATCCCCCGTTTGAGTTTATCTCCAAGCCCGTTTACATTCTAGGTGAAGAATTGGAGAGCTCTTCCCTTTCTACTAGCCATCATGATATATGTGTCTAAATCGAACTGCTATGTATTAGGTTATGTGTAAAGTTCCAATGCCATGATGGACGCAGGATAGAGGCACCTCAGTCGTATTACGTTTGTGGACCCAGGAGTATAGGGCCCACTCCATCCCTGTCGCAAAGACTGAGCTAGAACACAACTTAGTTTCTCCCCCAACTCGAACATGCCATCCCCCCTCCCTGGGGAACCTCCAGCCTCCCCAACATTGCAGAGTGCCTGTCACCCACCCCAAGGAGGTTGGTGGTGCTTGGGCCAACCCCACCACGGCATCAAAAGTAGACTATACTAGAGCCTATTCGTCAGAAGGGAACAAGTTACCCTTTCTACCCTAGGATATCCTGGTTTCCCACAGTAGCACCGTATATCGTTAGTCCCCCGTACTTCGGTCAATGTGGGGAGCAGGCCCAGTTCCAAATGAGGAGTGTTCAGTTCAGGTTGTTCTCATTTCTGCCCCCCTTTAGACTTTAACTACTACTCATTTATTTGTTAACATCCACATTCACCATCTCCGCTGTCAGATTAGTGCCAGACTCATCTGCCTCATCTTGTTGTTGTCGGGTCAGATTTGCTCGCTTGCTTTTGTCGGTCTGAGTGCATTTCCCAACGGTGCACCATCCATCGAGCCAGTCCCAAGCCTCCTCCTGGCTTGAGAAAAACCACACCTTACCTTCCACTTCAACCCTCAATTTGGCAGGAAATAACATGGCGTATTTAAGCTCTTTCTCCCATAGGGTCTTTTTGATTTCCAAGAAACTGCGGCGTTGTCTCTGTACCCAGGGCATGAAATCAGGGTAACATTTTATTTTACTGCTTTGGAAACTGATCAGTGGTGTGTTGCGCGCTGCTTGTAGGATTATGTCCCTGTCACACAAATTAAATACCCGTGCCAGAATGGGCCTCGGGGTGCTACCGGCTTTGTTCTCACTCCTGGTACCCTGTGTGCCCTTTGTATCGAAACATACTTAGACAAGCCTCGGGATTCTGGTGTTTCATGACTAGGTCTTCTACGAAGTGATCTATTGCTGTCTCCTCCGCGGGCTCTGGCATACCCTGGAGTCGAACGTTATTGCGCCGCTCTCTCCCTTCATAGGCATCCAGTTGGTTTTCCATCCTCTCTATACATACTTGATTTGTTTTTTGAGTAAGGACTAATCACTGGCTAGCAAGTTAGTGGTGGTCTCCACTTCTTTAATTGTGGCATTTGTTTTACGGATAAATGCCCTGATTAGGGAAACTTCAGTGGAGACCGAATCCATCCTGGATTCTAGTGAGGTGTGCACCATGGTGATTGTGAACATAATATCCTGTAGGGTCAAGCCTGCTTGTTTCCCATCCTGCTGCGCCATTGAGCACTCACAGTGTGTCCCTTCATCTCCTTTCACTTGTATGTCAGTCCCTTTATGAAAAGCATATTTGTCAAGTTTTGCCTTTAGCGAGGGGCGGCCACTCTTACCTCCCACCATTGCTGCACTCCATGAACCTGCAGGGGTGTGCATAGGAAGGTCGGAATCACCAATGCCTGCTCAGCCATCCTTTAACCCTCCCACCCATCGACCTATCCTTTCAGATTTCCATTTTCTCTGCCATTCTTTCACCACCCTATCCATCCTCTTGGATTTCCATTTACTATGCTATCCATCCATCTATCCTCTCAGATCTCCATTTATTCTACTATCCTTTAAATCCACCCACCCATCTATCCATTATCAGATTTCCATTTACTCTGCCATCCTTTCATCCGTACACCCATCCATCCATTCACTCAGATTTCAATTTAATCTGCCATCCATCCATCCAGCCCAGATTTCCATTTACTCTGCCATCTTTTTATTCACCCATCCATCCTCTCAGATTTCCAATTACTCCGACACCTTTTTAATTACCTATCCATCCTCTCTGATTTTCATTTACTCTGCCATCCTTTTCGTCCACCTATCTACCCATCATTTTACCCACTCATCCTCCCATATTTTCACCCACTCATCCATTTATCCATTTATCCTTTCACCCACTCATCCATCCATCCTTTCACCCTTCCATACTTTCACCCACCCATTCTTTCACCGTTCATCTATACATTGGCCTTGCCAATAAAAGACATTAATACTCGCTGGAAATCACTAGAGGCGGTTACCTCCTGTAGTCTCTGCCATCAGTTCGAGGAGTCCCTGGTCCCCCTATTCTTCATCTGTCCTGAACTGAGTCTCGCATGTCGCACTTTACTAAAACCCTTGTTTCTAAAATACGGCATCCGTACCTGCACAGACGCAGGGCAGCTTCTTATTAGGCATTGAAGATTCTTTCTAATTTAGAGATCCCCATGGAACTGGCTAAACTACCGAAATGTGCACAAAAATTTAAAGAGCTTTTCAGTAAAGATCAAGCCTTAACTGAATATATATCAAGTAACAATGGGCTTCTATTTTTACTTCTGATATGGCTCCCACCCATTCATCCTTTTACCCACCCATCCTTCTTTTCTTTCATTCATCCTCCCTTTCACCCACTCATCTTTCCATTCTTTCATCCACCCATCCTTTCATCTACTCATCCATCTAGTTGTGCATCCATCCTTTCATCCATCCATCCTTTCGCCCACTCATCCATCCACCCATTCATCCACTCATCCATCTTTTCTTTTCTCATGTATCCATTCGCCTAGCCTCCTTTCCCTTTTCTTTCTTTCTTTTAACAGTAATTATAAGCTTTTATCTGCCAAGTTGCTGATAAATGAGGCACATAAAGAACGCTACCCCGGCGGGAGAGGTGTGGCGCCGCGGCCAGGGCGACTGACGCTGGAATCTGGGGATCAGGGTTCGATCCCCGGCTCCGGCGGCAGGTTAGCCCAGCACCATGTGACTCTGGGCAATAGCTTGCTTAATCTTCCCGACGGCCCCCAGCGCCTAGAGACCCTTACGGGTGATTGTGCGCTTTACAAATGTGGATTATTATTATTATTATTACCCCTGCTGTAGCTGGTAAAGCAGGGAGTGGAAGGGGTGGGGGTGTTTACGACGCCCTTGCCTGCTGGTATGTCTGACAGCTGCACAAACATTTCTTTCACCACATGGCTATTTGCTAAAACACAATGGGCCAGATTTGATTTTCTTACAAATCATGCAATACAGTGCAGTAGCCAAAGATGCTGAGCTGCATTTCAAAGTAGACAGCAGAACAGAACCATATCTAATAAGATTTGGTGCTGTTGCTGACATACCCTACATCGGTGCACTTTAGGCCATCTTCCATCAAGCACACACTCTTGCACAATAGTACCAAGGTCTCTGTGTGATGTCTAGCATAGGTCTTTTACTGGAAGGATATCCATCAAGTACAAAAATACAATGCTTCAATGTTTTTTAAAACTGTTATAACTTTGTATGTTTGCTCTACATTACAAAATGTTGTGCTGGTTTGTGTTACTTTTTTACATTATAGAGAGACAACGCCATCCTAAATCTGGCCCAGAGTTGTGTGGTTTTTAATAGTGCCATCTCCTGTACCTAGGTTTCCTTGTGTTGATAATGCCATACCCACAGCTGGGACCATAGAGCCAAAGACAGCATTGTCGACAAGGAAACAACCATTCCCAGTCTGGAAGGAACTTAAATTACAACTCACAACAGAACACTAATGCCTGAGTAAACAGTTTTGCATCTCAGGTCCAGGAAAGTCAGTATTTAACAACACTTTTGGAAATCCCTATTGTGACACTTGTACTGGACATTTACGCTTGGCACTGAATTCCTCATGAAAAAGTAAAATATTCCATGAAGGGCATTTCTATTTTGTTGCAACATAAAAAGATGGTGGACAGTATTCTGAACATTTCACCTCCAGTCACAGATCTGGATTAAGCCCTTTGCTCTTTTGCTCGCCACCCCAGTTTGGACCCAATCACACGCAAACCAGTCGTCAGCCTTCTCCCCATGGGAACAGTCAAGCCCAAACCACCTTCGGGGTATCACCTCATATCACCCAGGCTAGCTTGAATCCAGTGGCATAGCGAGCACAGAACCCACATCTGGGCATACCTTTCCCACTAAGGGCGACATGATGCTATATTTCTATTTTGTTCCCAGGCAAAGATACAAAGTGGCTTTTCCTAGTAATTTATGAAGGAAAGTCTTAATTTTATTAAAGACATGGAGACGAGTATTATGTGCTCTTAACTTGCTTTAATTTGAATAGCAAACAGTCAAGAAAGATAAAAAATTGTAAATCCCGAGATGCTTAGCAACATGCTAGCCAATGGGAATAAGAAACTTAATGCACAACAACATGAACTTGTATAATGTCCCTTTTGACTGTGAACCACCCTCTTTTCTTGTGCGAGAAGTTAGATAGTACCAGAAAATAAAGGAAGAATTGAGAAAATAATGGAAAAAGACATAATAAATGTAAACAGTTCTTGGCAAAAGCTGCTAAGAGGGAAGGACTGTGAAAATGTCAAGGAAGTTGGTGGACATCCAAGTGGAAGTGTCGAAGAGGAAGGAGCAGGGGAGGCTTCTGTCTGAGCCATGATGTCCTTAAGAGGGTGTAGGTGGTAATGCCAGAGCCATTCTCAGGGAGGGAAAGAAACACAGGTTACCAAGTGTTGAGGTGGGATAATACTCACCTCCGTGTCTTTAATAAAATAGGACTTTCCTTCATAAATTACTAGGAAAATCTACATTTTAAGCTAAGACCATAGCCTCATATTACGCTTATTTAAAGCATGTTAACAACAACAGAAGCTGCAGTGAGAATAGGATTGCAATAAAATGTTCCTAAATATTTTATAATTGGATCATTCAGCTGACTTCAGAATATCCTCTAACCTTAAACCTGACCAGAAAGCTTTAGAAACCATAGCACCACTAGTGGAATGAACCCCCAAAACATAAATATCAATGCATTATCAGGCAATGAAAGAAACAGGTTCAAAACCGCATTAACATTCCGCAAGTTTTTATATTTTGGACATGGAGGTTTAAAAACTACTACTTCCTTTAAAAGTTGACAGATGAGCGGATGTTCTCTGATTGGTTTGCCATTGATGTAGGGATGGTTCATTGAAATTGTCGATCTGTACATGTTTATGGCCCTGTAAGACTTAACCTCCACTAGCTGCAGCTGCCATAAAATTCATGATATGGACTATATTGGTTAAAAAGGGATTGAGATGTTTTCCCAAACACCAGCTTGACCACAAAGCCTGTGCAGACGTGTAAGCTTTAGATGTTCCTGGAGCCCAGGCCTTATTAAAGATTTCTGAGACCTCTGACAAAATGAAATGGGAAGTTTGGGCTGAAAATTAGAGAGTTGTCGAGAATCAGATTGTGAGGATGGCCAAAAGGATCCTGAAGATGATCAGGGAAGGATGGCAGAAGGACTGGGAAGTCGATCATGAGTTCTAGAAGGGGAGGAAACCACAGTTGTGATTGCTAGAATGGGAATTCCAGTATCAGAAAGGCTGCTTGCTGTCTGACCTGAGACAACACTCTGTTTATCATTAGAAAAGGAGGAAAAGCGTAGTTGATTGGCTGAGACTAGTCCTGTAAGAAAGGGGCTGTAGCTAAAGCTAGGGGATCAAGACACCAGATGAAGAAATGTGGTAGGTGTGCTTTGAGGCATAAAGTGTAAAGATCAATGTGAAAATGACCCAATTTTTAAGAGAGCGACTGAACATCAGAAGGACGAAGCTTCCAATCGCCGAAGTCTCGAAGACGACAAGATAGCCAATCTGTAATGGAATTGAGGTTGGCTAGAAGATATTCTGCTTGAACAGAGATCTTGTTGAGAAGACTGAATTCCCAAAAGCTTTTGGTGAGTTCTGCCAGAGGTTTGGATTTGGTGCTGCCAAAATGATTTCTGTATTGGACTGCAATCACATTGTCCATGCGAAGAAGAATGGAACATTGTATTCTGTCTTTTGCTAGGTTTTTTATTGCAAAGGAGCCTGCAGCATCTTTAAACAATTGATGTGTGAATTGGACAGACCGTGTACCTTGAGTCGAGATTGGACGCCAACGGGCTCCCCATCCTGTCCGGCTTGCATCTGATTCTAATACAAGATTGGCTTAAATTGACTGTTTAATTCTCTTTTAAAAAAACTGTTTCCTTAATGAACTGCTTTGTAAATTTGTATAAATGTTCCTTATATGTTTTTCTGGTTTTTTAAAATTGTTGTATTGTGATTTATGTGTTGCTTTTATGATAATTTTTTTATCGAAATAAAGCCTTTGACTTGTTGAATACAAGATTGGGGGCTGACGCAAAGATCTTAGGGGTTTGCCCTAATGAAAATGGCAATAATATTAAAATAGAACCGTAATAAAAGCAACCCACATTGAAATAATAAATATATGTAATAAAGTCAATATTGGGCCTCGGTCATCCGTTATTATCGAGGGACATGCGCCGCCCCCCCCAGATACTATGCAAGCTACCCTGAAAGAAATTTTTACGAAAGGGAAACATCCATGGGCAGATGCTTTATCAACAGCCCTCACAGAGCTGCACCTCGACCTGTCTGACTGAGGCTATTTTGATCAGCAACCTGGCCTGCTTAAAACAATTTTAAGGAAACAAGTTAGAACACTATCAAAGCAGGATGATATAGAGACTATAGAGTCCTCCAGCGGCAACATTGGGATGCTAGTCAGCTCTTATAAGGGCAAACGGAGGCAGCCTTACCTTGACTCAGCCTAGAATAAACCAATACTAAAGCAAATCCTTTCGGTCAGGCTTATGGCCATGCCAATAAAAGACATTAATACTCGCTGGAAATCACTAGAGGCGGTTACCTCCTGTAGTCTCTGCCGTCAGTTCGAGGAGTCCCTGGCCCCCCTATTCTGCATCTGTCCTGAACTGAGTCTCGCATGTCGCACTTTACTAACCCTTGTTTCTAAAATACGGCATCCGTACCTGCACAGACGCAGGGCAGCTTCTTTTTAGGCAATGAAGATTCTTTCTAATTTAGAGATCCCCATGGAACTGGCTAAACTACCGAAATTTGCAAAAAAATGTAAGGAGCTTTTAAGTAAAGAACAAGCCTTGGCTTAACTTATGTCTCTAAGCCCAAAGCCGTGAATATATATCAAGTAACCATGGGCCTCTATTTTTACTTCTGATATGGCTCCGAAATGTATGAAACAAATTGAAATGATATTGTTTTTATTAACTTTCGATATGGCCCTGAAATGTATGAAATGAATTGAAATTATATTGTTTTTATTAACGTTCGAAAAAGGATCTTGGAAGTACACATGACACATGGTCTTTTGTAACAATTTTTATTAATTGAAACAATAGAATCACTTTTACTGACTAAATAAAGTGTACTTATCTTAACTGGGAGCAGCAAGAAAAGAGGGCTGTTTGCAGTCAAGAGGGACATTATACATGCTGGTGTTATACTATTGTGGTTATGTGCATTATGTTTCTTATTTTCTATTGGCTTGCATGTTGCTAAGCCTCTTGACATTTGTATTTCTTTATCTTTCTTGACTACTGCTATTCAAAATAAAGCAAGGTAAGACAGCATAATATATATATCAAGTTTTGACATAAAATTTAAACAAGTGGAAGCTCTGGCACAGCTCAGGTCCGAACAATAACACTTATTCTTGCTAATGTTTAAGTACGTACATTAGCATATTTACCATTCTTTACTTCTGCCCATTTGAACTGGACTTCAAGGGACACGCCACATATGATTTATTTACTGTTAGCTGTGTGTCTCAAACAGGTTGGTTTCATGTGTTATCACTGGAGCTTTTTACACCTGCTGTGTCATAGCACTTTCTTGAGCCCACAATAGATTTTTAACTTTTTGGCTTTTTGTACAGTTGTTAAAAAAACTCAGAAATGCCATGGAGACTGATTGTTGTTTACCAATCACTCTCCATGATGTAGGGTTAAATGGAGCGAGAGGAGTTCAGCATTCTTTCACTGCCCTGAAGTCCCGGAATGCCAGCAATCCAGGTTAATAAGAATAAAAACATCCTAGGGTGAGAAACAAGTGAAAAGCATATTTCTCCTGCCAGAATCTGGGAGATACAGGTATTGGCAGCCCACCAATGTTCTGGAATGACCCACTGTCATAAAAATTAAAGGAAGTACCATCAACAATTATGCCAATGGAGAGATTGTGCTCTGGATATCTATGTAGTACTGTAGGTCTTCCTAATACCACCAATTTACTCTGATAGGTGTGCTTATGTTTGCATTTATTAGTTATAGCACAGTTTGAGGAATATACCTTTTGTCCTCTTAATTTTGCTTTGGTCACAGATTTTTGTTCATAGTATGCATTGTAGAAGTGTGGCTCAATGGTTAGAGCGGCAGACCCTGATGCAGAGATCTAGCCCGGGACCAGGGTTCAATTCCCCGCCTTGGCGGGTCTTGGGCTCAAAAATTCCACGGACCTGATAATTCTCGCCTTGCTGCCTATTCCAATCATGGAGTCCCACTCTCCAACTCTGGGCAATAGCTTGCTTAATCTCCACAACTGCCCCCACAACGCTAAGGATGCCTGGCCTCCACCTTGGGGGTGCCCAGGAGTGGACACCTCACAGGGAAAGCCAGGATGGGTTCCACAGCGGTATTTGTACAAGCGCCTTGAGACCCTTGCGGGTGAGTAGTGCGCTATACAAGTATCAATTTACAATTTATTTCAATTTTTATTGCAATCCATAGCCATATACATAAATAAATACATACATATCTTAAATCACAACACAGTATGAAAAAAGAATAGCAGCAAAAGAGAGAGAAAAACAAAAGATGAAAAGAAAAAAAAAGAAACACAAAAGACAATTCATGTTACCCTTGACATAAATGGATTTCAGTCTTTCATATGGTCAATCATAGTACCCCATATATACATGCCAAGTTTACGTTTACTTAGCCCCTTAACTGAGTACAGGCTAAACTCAAGATTGAAGATAATATAAAACCTGGCCCGCCACATTTCAAAGGATGGTGCATCCGGCTGCAACCAGATAGATGATAGACACAACCATGCAACTACTGTGGCTATAAAAATTAGGTATCGAAATGTATACATCGGCAACCCTTGCCGCAAATCTTCCCTGATCCCTAAAAGCATCACAGAGGTTGAGATCTGAATGCCCACCCCTGTTACTTCTGACAGAAATCTTTCAATTTATTCCATAAGATGTAACAATTTTTCACATGACTAAAAAGTTTGCACAATATCCGCAGTATCTGCACCACACCGGAAACATTTCCCATCGTTGGCTCCACCCCACTTCAACATCTTTGCAGTTTAATGGTCTGCAGGATCGATATGCTTTACCCAGGGGGGACTTCCTGTTGTATCCCGCTCTCACTGCTGTCATACAAAAGCATTGGAGAGAGGGTCTCACTGAGCCACAGACATCACTAGGATGCTAATATATGGTAATGGTGGCAGGTACCATCAAGGCAGTCACATGTTTATACAGCCGAACAATGCGAGAAACATTGCAGCCCCTAACGGAATTGAGGTTGAAGTGGGAAGCAGACCTAGATGAGCCTATTCCAGAGAAAACATGGGGTATGCTGGTGGGGAGGGCTTGGAAAAGCACCAGGAATGCCAGGTTCCAATTAGTACATTTCTATATCCCACACAGGGCATACCTTACCCCAGAGAAGATGAATAAATATTTTGAGTCCCAAACAGGAGCTTGCCCTTGATGTCATAGGGAAGAAGCGGATTTCAAACATATGGATTTCAAACGTATATTCTGGTCCTGCCCGCACTTGGGTAGTTTCTGGGAGGAGGTAGCAGCGCTACTGGCGGATATTACTGACAGGGAAGTTGAGGCACCCCAGGGGTACTGTCTATGACATTGGTTTCCACATACATCCAAAAATAAAATCACGAGCACATTTATAGATATGGGATTAGTGCTAGCAAAGAGAGATGTAACGCTGCACTGGAAAGCAAAACACAGCCCGAACATAGCCAGGGGGAAGAAAGAGCTCATTAAGTGGGCGGAGTGTGAAGGAATAGTTAGGATGCAAATAGCTAAATGAACGGGAAGCGAGAAGGCACTGGAGGCAGCACGAGCCTGGGACTTCTCCAAACACCAGATGGTGTTGAAGATGAAGAAACTAGAGAAGAACCTCTGGTAGAGATTGGTTAAGTAATACATAACCCCGCCTAACCTATCGCCCTAGGGAGTTGGAGAGCAACCCCAACGCATTGCCACTTTCATTGACTGAGGGTTCCCACAATGCTCCCCTAGACAATGGTGAAACGCAGCCTGAAGCACAAAAGAGTAGCTTGTACATAAGTGACACGCCTGGGGGGAGGGCAGGGAGGGAGGTTAGTTGAGGGGGTTACTTGAGGGGGAAGAAGTTTGATTCAGGGATGCAAGATAATTGTAGCAAACCAAGAAATATCACAAATAACTCCTGTTCTTTGATTTGCTGAAGGAAGAGGGAGGATTTATGTGATCAGTGAGGACCAGAGCCCTTTTATATTATATTGTCATTGTGATGTGTGTACCATGATCCAGCTAATTATTCTCCTCAATGATTGTAACTATGATGCATTGTTGATTTCTGGAACCTATTGGAAACTCCAATAAAGTTTGTTTAAAAAAAAAATCATAAAAATCCCCAAATTGTGTAATGTCTGTAAGTCTCCAATTGTGTACCATCTGATCCTAGAAAATCGCAGGCAGTATCATTGATGCGGAGGTGGGCGTGTAATACGACAGCCCTTCAATCTGGAGGTTTTTCCACACTTTCCTCCATACCTTAAAGGCCACACCCAAAATTTTAAAACTGTGAATGTATAATAGCTGCCTTCCATCATTTTAAACAGGTAGTTTTGACTTCGGTCCCCAAGACCATCTGGTATATAGAAGGGGCCTCAGGCAGGTTGTCCACTTCTTTTCCAGTCAAGAGTATACGCATGTTCAGCAGTATGCAGGTGTATTAGTAGAGTGCGAAATCGGGGACTGACCACCCTCCTCTCCCTTGAGGAAGAGTCATGAAACGTATCGCTCTACGCAGTTTCCCTGGGGCCCACAAGAATCTAGCACATAGTGACTGTAATTATTGAAGTTGCCCGCAAAATAATTCTAGTGGAACTAATCTACAAAAATACAGAGCCTTTGGCAATATATTCATTTTAAGAATATTAAATCTGCCTACCAGTGAGAGATGTAGGCATTCCCACCATTCCAGAAGTTGCTTCACATTGGCCAAAATAGCCCCCCAATTAACCTCGACCAGTTCCTTTAAACACACCCTAATCTTGATACCCAAGTATGGGACCTCTTTAACTATTCTAGGATCATTGACCACAGTTTGTTTCATACAGATGATCTGTGTTTTGGCCACGTTCAACTTATATCCTGAAATAGAGCCCAACCTATGTGCTAGATGTTCAATTTTTGGCATAGCTGCGACAGGATTGGATGATACGATCGCTATATCGTCAGCATATGCGAGGACACAGAAGCGATTCTGTCCAATAGTAATAGGTTTAATTCCCGCGCTTCTCTCTAGCATATTTAACTCCTTTGCTGCTTCTGTCGGCCAACGGCCGTCGCGAGCACTACCTCCGTAGTGCTGCACACGTCTGTTGGCCAACGCGGCCCCGCCCACTTGATCAAAGCGCGGCACTGCGGCGGAATTTGCGCTGCGGTTAAGCGGTTAAAAAGGGGTTGATGTACTAAGTACTGTCCCTCTGGAAATCGGTTCTGGCTCAGATTCGAGCCCTATTGAGCATATCTTTGCCACTGGAGATCACTATAAAATCTATATAACCTGGATGAACCCAGGGCCGAACCCCATCTGCTGTGGGACCCCCCATAGAAAATCCCATGCAACATGATCAAATGCCTTTTCAGCATCTAACAGGATCCGCCCAAAATCCCTGGTTTGAGCCTGTGCCATGTTAAGTAAGTACCTAGTCAGAAGAAAACAATACAAGGGAAAAAGAAAAGGAGTTTACAGGCAAACAAGGAGAGCAGGGTGGCTTATAATACAATGCAAACAAATTTTTAAATAAGCACAAACCCACAGTAACTGCCGTGAAAAATATGAATCATAAAACAAGCAGTACTGCAAAACAGTCGACGAACGTTTCGATCCCTATCTCCTAAAGTATAGTGGGATCATCTTCAGGACTATAATTGACTTTGCCTGATTGGTCGAGTGAGCCTGTAGGTTTAAACAGGAAGGAAAAAAGGGAAAAGAAGATTCTTCATCAATTCATTACATAGAAAAGATTAAAAGGTTAAAACAGCCAGTCAGTGACCACTCTTGACATGCAGAATGCAACACGTGCACATGCAGTTGCTTGTTCCAAAGGGCACGGGTGCTTTTGTGCTCGTATTTGGAGTAAAGACCGAGTGATAGTGGGGCATACCGTATTTGCTAAATAAAAAGTAGTGCTCAGTGGCTGGATGCATGGTGTTATGTGAAAATTGTCATGGTGAGGGAGTGTTGGCCAGAAGGTCGCAAGGATGTGAGTCCTTAAAATACAGATGATTACCACAAACGAGGCAAGGTTGGCCGGGAGTGGCTGGAGACACTTCAAATGAGCAATAGGCTTCCGATATAGCTGATGCCTATAAGAAGATATCTTTATCATAAAGGGCGAATAACAGATTTAAGGGAGAACAATTAAGAGAAATGGAATTGCCGGGTTTACCGTGTCCGCTTCGTAGTTGAGCGGCGTCAGAGAATGTGCGGATATAAACCCAGTTGGGTCGGTTCAATTCAGACCTAAAAGAAAGGGTTTTAACAAAAAATCAGGACCTACTGGGTGAAGCCGGAGTGGCGGATTAAGTGCAGTGAAGGAACAGAATATTACCCTTGAAGCCTAGCATCTAGCGTGGGCTCGACGGGGAACTTCAAATGGAAGTTTAACCTGTGAACAAAACATGAGCAATTGAAGGTTGGCAGTGAGTAAAAGTGAAGGTGAAGACGGTGAGTGCAGGCAGGTAGTTACCGTAATATGCGGTTTGTAATCTCCGCATGGCGCTCAATAGCGTGGGCCTTATCCGTGCGAGCCTATAAGGAAAGAATACGGAGGGCGCACATGAGGCACACTGGAATGAGATGGGCCCTCAAGGGAGCCGGGGTAATGCATCAGTTCAAAGCTTACCGTGATGTGCTCGTAGTGGGGCCGCAATGGGTTCCCGTCTGGAGGCTCGATGGCCTGGTGCTCAGCGTCTGCATGCAGCGGCGCCTAATGTGGTCCGGGTTGGCGGTGATGAAAAGTGAGGACGGACTAGTCGGAGGTGATAGTGATCCCGGTATTGGGCGCCATCTTGGAACAGGCAAACCGGCGAGTGAGTGAATTAAGTGCATACAGGACAAGGTTTACACCATAAGGGATCTTAAAGACAGAGGGGAGCACATACAGTTATATGGGCTCACGCCAGAATGCGGTTCTCTGAAACACACGGTCTCCAACTGATTGAAAACAACTGACATTTGGAAATGTTACAATTGAACATAGACAATTATGTAGGCTCATGCAGAAAAAATTAATTAACCATTCATAGCCAGCTTATATCAGGCTAGTCCAATCCTCTGTTCTGTTGAGACCATCCTGGATAGAGTTGAACTGTATGATGGACTTCAGCTCTTCTTTATTGAGTAACTGTCCCATGTTGCCACCCCTCGGTGGGAGTCTCAGTACTTTCAGGACAGTCCATTTCAAATCACTGTCAGAATGTTTTTGGGCTGCAAAATGTTCCACCAGAGGTGCGTTTAGAGTGCCGCACCGGATGCGACTCCTGTGTTGCCCAATGCGGATTTTTACCTTCTGGCTGGTTTGTCCAATGTACACTTTTTGGCATGGGCATAGGATTAGATAAATGACATTGCAGGTGTTGCAGTTGGAGAAGGAACGACATTGTATGGTGACATTGTTAAAAGTAAAGCTTTTTCCTTCTATAGTACTGTCACAATTATTACATCTACCACATTTAGCATGCCCAACAATGGGGGACAGACCCCATACATTATCAAGTGTAGCCATAGGTAGAGAGTTGGGTAGAGCAGCCCTCACAAGGTGATCTCTAAGGTTCTTACTCTTTTTAAAGGCAAAAACTGGTTTTTCAATGGAGAGTACACCTGTGTTTAGTATTGGCCAGTGCTTGAGAATAGTCTTTCTCAATTGATTGGAAATTGGTGAGAACGTTGATACACAAGGTATGCGCTTAGAGTCAGACTTTTCTTTCGGTGTAAGTAAGGCTTCCCTAGGACAATACCATGCACACTTGGTAGCGTTTTTGACTAACTTCTTTGGATACCCCCTATCCTTAAGTTTGGATGCTAGGGTGGTAGCTTCTCGAAAATAGTCATCCTTACAGGAGCAATTACGCCTGATTCGCAAAAATTGCGAATACGGGAGTGAGTCTCGTAGTGCTCTCGGATGGTTGCTATTGTAGGCCAAAAGAGTGTTTTTTTCAGTGGGCTTACGATAGAGCCGTGTCAGTAAGGAGCCTTCGCTGTGATAAATTGTTAGATCCAAAAAGGCAATCGAGTCATTGTTGATGGTAATGGTGAAAGTGAGGCCCAGACAGTTATTGTTCAGCCAGTGTAAGAATTGGCGCAGGCAATCGTCGCTTCCATTCCAAATGATGAAAATGTCATCGATATACCTGCGCCAAAACTTTATCCCTGAGAGGAAAGGATTGGTGGGGTTGATGATCACATTGGTCTCTATCTCATCCATAAACAACGCAATGCTACATAAAGGACTCGATGCACATGATCAATATGATCGAGAATCACCCGTACAACCCAATGAATGAAACTCTGGTGACCATGGACATTGAGTCCCTTTACACTAATATCCCACAGACTACAGCACTCTTAGTGATTAAAAAGATTCTGGACTCACGACCTCGACCCCATGCCGTACCCAGTATGTTTATTCTCCAGCTTCTAGAAATATGCCTCACAAAGAACTTTTTCCTCTTTGATGGCAATTTCTATGAACAAATTAAGGGGACTGCCATGGGCGCAATATTTGCTCCAAATCTGGCGGTATTGTTTATGGATGAGATAGAGACCAATGTGATCATCAACCCCACCAATCCTTTACTCTCAGGGATAAAGTTTTGGCGCAGGTATATCGATGACATTTTCATCATTTGGAATGGAAGCGACGATTGCCTGCGCCAATTCTTACACTGGCTGAACAATAACTGTCTGGGCCTCACTTTCACCATTACCATCAACAATGACTCGATTGCCTTTTTGGATCTAACAATTTATCACAGCGAAGGCTCCTTACTGACACGGCTCTATCGTAAGCCCACTGAAAAAACCACTCTTTTGGCCTACAATAGCAACCATCCGAGACCACTACGAGACTCACTCCCGTATTCGCAATTTTTGCGAATCAGGCGTAATTGCTCCTGTAAGGATGACTATTTTCGAGAAGCTACCACCCTAGCATCCAAACTTAAGGATAGGGGGTATCCAAAGAAGTTAGTCAAAAACGCTACCAAGCGTGCATGGTATTGTCCTAGGGAAGCCTTACTTACACCGAAAGAAAAGTCTGACTCTAAGCGCATACCTTGTGTATCAACGTTCTCACCAATTTCCAATCAATTGAGAAAGACTATTCTCAAGCACTGGCCAATACTAAACACAGGTGTACTCTCCATTGAAAAACCAGTTTTTGCATTTAAAAAGAGTAAGAACCTTAGAGATCACCTTGTGAGGGCTGCTCTACCCAACTCTCTACCTATGGCTACACTTGATAATGTATGGGGTCTGTCCCCCATTGTTGGGCATGCTAAATGTGGTAGATGTAATAATTGTGACAGTACTATAGAAGGAAAAAGCTTTACTTTTAACAATGTCACCATACAATGTCGTTCCTTCTCCAACTGCAACACCTGCAATGTCATTTATCTAATCCTATGCCCATGCCAAAAAGTGTACATTGGACAAACCAGCCAGAAGGTAAAAATCCGCATTGGGCAACACAGGAGTCGCATCCGGTGCGGCACTCTAAACGCACCTCTGGTGGAACATTTTGCAGCCCAAAAACATTCTGACAGTGATTTGAAATGGACTGTCCTGAAAGTACTGAGACTCCCACCGAGGGGTGGCAACATGGGACAGTTACTCAATAAAGAAGAGCTGAAGTCCATCATACAGTTCAACTCTATCCAGGATGGTCTCAACAGAACAGAGGATTGGACTAGCCTGATATAAGCTGGCTATGAATGGTTAATTAATTTTTTCTGCATGAGCCTACATAATTGTCTATGTTCAATTGTAACATTTCCAAATGTCAGTTGTTTTCAATCAGTTGGAGACCGTGTGTTTCAGAGAACCGCATTCTGGCGTGAGCCCATATAACTGTATGTGCTCCCCTCTGTCTTTATGATCCCTTATGGTGTAAACCTTGTCCTGTATGCACTTAATTCACTCACTCGCCGGTTTGCCTGTTCCAAGATGGCGCCCAATACCGGGATCACTATCACCTCCGACTAGTCCGTCCTCACTTTTCATCACCGCCAACCCGGACCACATTAGGCGCCGCTGCCTGCAGACGCTGAGCACCAGGCCATCGAGCCTCCAGACGGGAACCCATTGCGGCCCCACTACGAGCACATCACGGTAAGCTTTGAACTGATGCATTACCCCGGCTCCCTTGAGGGCCCATCTCATTCCAGTGTGCCTCATGTGCGCCCTCCGTATTCTTTCCTTATAGGCTCGCACGGATAAGGCCCACGCTATTGAGCGCCATGCGGAGATTACAAACCGCATATTACGGTAACTACCTGCCTGCACTCGCCGTCTTCACCTTCACTTTTACTCACTGCCAACCTTCAATTGCTCATGTTTTGTTCACAGGTTAAACTTCCATTTGAAGTTCCCCGTCGAGCCCACGCTAGATGCTAGGCTTCAAGGGTAATATTCTGTTCCTTCACTGCACTTAATCCGCCACTCCGGCTTCACCCAGTAGGTCCTGATTTTTTGTTAAAACCCTTTCTTTTAGGTCTGAATTGAACCGACCCAACTGGGTTTATATCCGCACATTCTCTGACGCCGCTCAACTACGAAGCGGACACGGTAAACCCGGCAATTCCATTTCTCTTAATTGTTCTCCCTTAAATCTGTTATTCGCCCTTTATGATAAAGATATCTTCTTATAGGCATCAGCTATATCGGAAGCCTATTGCTCATTTGAAGTGTCTCCAGCCACTCCCGGCCAACCTTGCCTCGTTTGTGGTAATCATCTGTATTTTAAGGACTCACATCCTTGCGACCTTCTGGCCAACACTCCCTCACCATGACAATTTTCACATAACACCATGCATCCAGCCACTGAGCACTACTTTTTATTTAGCAAATACGGTATGCCCCACTATCACTCGGTCTTTACTCCAAATACGAGCACAAAAGCACCCGTGCCCTTTGGAACAAGCAACTGCATGTGCACGTGTTGCATTCTGCATGTCAAGAGTGGTCACTGACTGGCTGTTTTAACCTTTTAATCTTTTCTATGTAATGAATTGATGAAGAATCTTCTTTTCCCTTTTTTCCTTCCTGTTTAAACCTACAGGCTCACTCGACCAATCAGGCAAAGTCAATTATAGTCCTGAAGATGATCCCACTATACTTTAGGAGATAGGGATCGAAACGTTCGTCGACTGTTTTGCAGTACTGCTTGTTTTATGATTCATATTTTTCACGGCAGTTACTGTGGGTTTGTGCTTATTTAAAAATTTGTTTGCATTGTATTATAAGCCACCCTGCTCTCCTTGTTTGCCTGTAAACTCCTTTTCTTTTTCCCTTGTATTGTTTTCTTCTGACTAGGTACAGGCTTGTGCCCAGTTACCAATGTGCGACTTGTCTCGCCTTATTCTGCCTATACTAAAAATTGCTTTCAAAATAAATGCTTCTCGGTCCGGCTGGACATTGAAGAAGAAAAACACAGCCTTTATCTCGAGCCTGTGTAAATTATTTCTCTAAGTATTACTCAAAAACCTAGGACCTTTGTTAAACAAAAATAATTAGTTCCACCCGTGGTCCTTGGCCAATTTTACGGGTTCCCTTGTATACTGATACCTATGTTAAGTAAGGTCACAACCCTGCTGATATAATTAACAGTCCCCCTATTGGGTATAAAGCTGTGTTGTCTCTGTGAAACTAACAGGGAAAGAACTTTAGCGAGTCGATTTGCTAAGATTTTAGCATATATTTTCCCATCGCAATTGACAAGGGATATTGGACGATAGGACTCCGGTAAATCAGGTGGTTTTTTCCTTCTTTTTAAAAACAACAATATTAGCCTGTTTCCCAGGATCCCGGTGCCCACCCAGTTTGTGCTGCTTGGAATACATCCAGAATATCAAATTTATAAATCTGAAAGAAGGTCCTATATCCCTACGAGGGAAGCTTATCCAGCCCAGCTGTATTGCCAGTAGTCATACTATTTATAGCCTGTTCTAATTTGTCTATAGTGAGGGGGCTATCCAAGAGCTCTGCTTCCTCATGGTCCAGCCGCTCTAATATTAAGTTTTGCAGCCCCAGCTCCATGGTGCGTAGCCCTACTTCCTGTTCTGTATATAGCTCTTTATAAAAGTTATGAAAGACTTAACATCTCCTGGGGATCCTATACAAGATTACCCTGGGCATTCTTCGTGCCATCTAATCTTTGCGCAGCCTCTTTTGAGCAGAGTTTTTGCGCTAAGCAGCGCCCGTGACCTCGCCATACTCATAACAATCTTTCCTATATAGCTGACATTTAATTGCATTCTCCTTGCTCCACAGCAGATTAATATTAGCCTTACATCTAGAAACATTGGTTTGCAGACCCCTAATATCGCCGTCTACCAATATCCCCTGTGCTAAATTTTCTTCAGCTCTTTTGAGATTACAATATAGTTTCTGGACAGCTAGCTTAGCTTGCTTTTGTTTATGCAAACCATAGCCCAAAAGTCCCCCCTAAAACAAGCTTTGAGGGCGTCCCAATTGACCCAATCTGAGGTAGAGTGCAGATTGTTCTGAAAGAAGTCTTTAATCCAACCCTTCATGTGAGCAACAAAAATATTGTCCTATAAGAGCTTCCTATCAAATGTAAGAGCTCTTGGAGCTATATAAGTACCTAGTGCAGGAATATCCAACACTACTGGCCCATGGTCCGAGGTTATCCTAGGGAAAACTTGCATCTTGGCTTCTGTGATTAATCCTGGGGAAACAAAAACGTAGTCGAGTGTCACTAGCTTGCTATGCGGATGGGAGTATAACGTGAACCCTGGATCCGACTCATGGAGAGTAGCCCACACATCGATCAAGCCATGGTCAATCAGTAAATGGTGCAGTGCCTTAAAAACCTTCGGCTTCCTACCTTTATAATTTTGTATGCCAGTTGGAGTTCCCTACCAGCCAAGTGAATATTAAAATCCCCGCAGAGTAAAAGTGGGGTGGGCCACAAGATGAGTTCCAAATTTAAACCCTCAAGGACTGGACCCTCATCGAGGTTAGAACCGTAAAGCGTGCATATCGTGAACTTAACTACCACCTGCAATACATCCCAATATGGCCCACCGACCTTGTTTGTCCACTAACACTCGTCCTGATTGCTAAATTGCATATTTGGCTAACACTGCCACCCCCGAGTCATCGTCGATTGCTGTGAAGCTGCCAAGACCACATAGCCTAATTCTGTTAAACCTTTCAGCTTGCCCAAGGGTATGTGCAATTCCTGTAAACACACTAGATCCGGCTGAATCACCCGCAGCTCTGCCGCAACTCTTTGCCTTTTATTATAATTGTTTAGCACACAAACATTCAAAGAGCATATACGTAACCCTAATTTAGCCATCTTATCTCCCGATTAAGTATGGCTATGTTTCCTTGATCAATACTTCTATAATGTAGTACTGGATCCCTCTTCTTCGTGACCTTTACTATTCTGTGGATTGTTTTTCTTTTTTTAACCCCAACACGCCCACCCCACACCCCCCCACAAGTCCCACCCACCCAGACTAACCCCATCCCACCCCAGAGCCCCGTACCGACCCCTGCAATCAGGCTTTGGGACCAATGGTCCCTGTGATGACAAGCTCCCGCCGCCCGGGTGCCCCCCCCACCTGAAAAGTAAACCTCCCTATGTATATGACATCTAAACCAAAACAACCTAGTACATAAAACCAACAGTATAATGCCAAGCAAATGATGTTTATGCATGTGAACCGAAACAACATAGGGTGCTATAGAACAAGGAAAAAAGGAGAGAAACCAAACAAAGAATATGCCCCCCCAGCCAAGAGTGAAAAATAGAGAGAAGGAAACTAAGGATCCCCAAAGACAGTAGCGCCAATTTATACATAGTTTTACAATATCCAGCAACCCCAAGACACCTGCCTTTGCCTCAAATAGACTGTAAATACTCTTTCGCCTGTACCTTAGAAATGCAACATCGAGCATGCTCTTTATATAACACTTTAAGTTTTAGCAGCTTTTAAGAGAAAAGCTTGTGCCCCTTTGGCCTGAAATGGTGCAATAAGCTGCCAGCGCTTCTCTTCAGTTTGATGGCAGTGATGGCAGAAATCTGGCCTAACGAAAAACTCTAACCCTTTCCCTGCCCTCTTTCTATCAGGGTGTGCGAGCTCAAATACAGCTTCCCGGGCCAGAAATTTTTTGAGTGATATTAAAATTGCTCTTGGTTTAGATATTGTTTGTCTTGGTCTTGGGCGAGGAGAAAGGGGACATCGGTGTGCCCTTTGGATCTCTCTCTGCCAGTCCCACTGTGTCAGTTCTGGAAAAGCCTTCGAAAACAGCTCGATGACAAACTTGTGAGGATCTAGGTGTTGTGGCTTGCCCGGGTTGGCTGGTGGTTGTAGCTTGTGCGTGCACCTTGTTTACCCTTGGTTGGTGTTCCAAGTTCTGGCGTTACGAACAGAGCGCAGCACAAGGGCAGTTACAGATTGGAGTTGTATTGAAAGGACCTGCGGTCCTGTACTGCACTCGAAGAATAAACGTATTCTTTACTCCTCTTTGAGCCTTACCTTATTCACTTCACTAGGCCTTCCACACAGTCTGGAATTTGCAGAACTCTAAGATTGTTCCTGTGGAGCCGGTTTTCTAAATCAGGCAGTTTCCATTGAGTGTCGTCTTTGAAGGACCGCAGGGCTTCTATCGCCACCTTCTGAGCTGCCAGCTTGTCCTCCAGTACTGGAAGAGAGGGGTCCCAGTAAAGAACAATCAATTCATAAACATAATTTTTTTTGAGAAACAGTAGATAAGAGATAAGCCTACACTGTATTTATTCACAATGTAGGTGCGTATTCAATATCATATCATTGAATGAACATTCATAGACTGTACAGTGCCCCAAGGGGTAAGGGAAGTGATAAGGTGAGGATGGTGTGGATAGGGAATAGTGACTGTAAAATACAACCAAATGGCGCAACCGCACTTGTATGTCAATTTAAATGTAAACCAACAAAAGACCATAGGTTCAGTACATCACTTAATCAAATTCATACTCCACGTAAAACATCAATGTGTATCAATAATGGGGTGAAGCTCCAGGCACGAGTTCCGGGCCTCCTCTTCGTTAAACCTTGTGGTGAACTCAGTACATGACTTGGCAATGCGACTGACAGAATTCTGCAGTTTACGACACACACTCCGTGTCTGCTAACTCTCTGTACGTGTTTCTTCCCTATGAGGCATATGGTTTGATAAATCAGGGCTAATGAGATCTCCTTGGATCTATCTACAGCATTTTCTTTAGTGATCGCTGACATACGCCCGCTTCCTGTGCCTATATCTGCCGAAAAGGAGTAGTCCCATTGCAAGGCATTGCTACCATCCACCTGCATAGCCGCTTCTCATGCGTCCAAATTCTTCCATACCGTCCGGGGGCTGACTTCAGGAGTATCTCCCCCGTGTCATCCGGATGGGTAGTACTTAGATACTGTCACCACTGCCATGCGATCCACCCTTAGCCTGCGCCTTCAGGTTTGACTCCAGGTCATCGCTGGAGAAGTCCTAGTGATCCGACAGGGAGTCGAAATGATCACCAGAGTGAGTGATTTCCCACAGAAAACAAGAGAGGGAGAGTGCGCATACCAGTGCTTTCCTTTGATGGACAATCTTGTTTTTTCCCATCGCCTCACCAGTGTTGTCTATCTTACCGGCTTTGCTTGATGGGAGTGCATTGGAAGAGTTCTTGACAGCTCCAGATCCAGCCCCGCGGTGTCAGTCAGGGGGCGATACCTCCCCCTCCCAGCCATGGGAGGCATCGTCAGCAAGGCACCCCCTCCCTCTACAGCAGTGGTTCCCAAAGTGAGCGCCGCGGCACCCCGGTGCGCTGTGATGAGAAGCCAGGGGTGCTGCGCAGGATGTTGGTGGGCTTGAAAGATATGCCACCTTCAACACGCATTGCACGTGCTTCAAGACATTGGCGCAGAGCGCCCACTCTCCACCTCCTGCCCCCATTCCTGCAATCACAGGCTGCGACAAGCTCACCCCCACCACACACACTCCTCAAGAGCGCCCGACCGGACTGGGCAGCTGCCCCCCCATACCACCCAACAGGGCAAAACCAAATGAGAGAGAGAGGGGGCCTCCCAGCACAGAGTAGAACCCCCACCCCCTCCCCACCACCCACATACACTGAAGGCTCCCCTTTCGTGGTGCCTGCAACTCAATCGCCGCAGGTCACAGCCAGTCTCTCCCGGGCGCCCGACCCCGAGAACACGCACTCCTGCGCTACGCCCATGCCTGCCGAAAACATCTAGTCGACGGAACCTTCGCCGCTCCCGTAGGCACAGGAACCCCGGGTCCAAGCAGGCCCAAAAAGGATGAGGGTGCAATCTCTAGAGGGGGCGCTACCAAACAAGTGCAACTGGGAATAATCTCCAAGAGGCGCCGCCTCACCATGCAACCAGAAGCACTCCCAAAAAATAGACAGCATACCCCATCACGCTGTCATTCCTACACATACCAATTCTGTCTGGACAAACATTCCACCTCATCACCACCAGCCAAACAGCCAAATACACAAACAAGCCACCGAAAGACCTCTGCCAAGTGTCTCTCCACACGTGGGAAAACACATCGCCACATCCCCAGTACCCCATGACCGGTCTGAGCTAGAAACAACCTTTTCAAAACACAAACCCATGCAGCTAGTAGCAAGACGGGTGAAGCATTCCTACATCCATGCAAATGCAGGGCCCCAGTGGGATGAAAAAAAACGGGGGGCGGTCTGAAAGGGGCTTGGCCGATGCAACAAAGGGTGTGGCCTAAAACACTCAAGCCAAAAATCCGTGCCTAGCACAGTGCGCTGCCTGACCCACCGGCAAAAAAATGGTGGGAGCAACGGCCAACTGCCAACCCGGTCAAGGGAGCCACGGGTCAATAAAGTTTGGGAACCACTGCTATACAGCCTCCGCCAGCTGCCACAACCGCAGTGCACCACCAGCGGCGACCCCACGGCTCTCCCCAGCACAGCCCACTGAAGCGCTCTAACCCACCCAAGACCGTTGCGGCCTCGATTTCAAACATGCCTGGCGGGCAGAACCACAAACGTTTACTGCCGCATATTGACAAAACCTTTCTCCCTGCCTTGACTTCAAGCACTACACGGGTGGGGCGGCCCGGAAGCGCCAGGTCACACGTCTGAGCCAGCGGATGCCATCTTGCCTCTCAAAACTGTATTGTAGTATTTCAATTGTGCCTACATAACAAGTAGGATTTTTTAAAGCTATTTGTTTAGCGATGTACCCCAATTAGTTGTTTCAGTACGTTTACAGCATCATGGGCTTATGAAATTGATTTTTTAGTTTGACTTTTGGCAACAGTGGTTCATTGCATTGTGTTCACCAGCTGCTTTTGAGTGGATGAGAATTTCCAAGGGAATTAATCCATATCACACTTGTTCCTATGACGCATACCAGCATGTAATTTTGCATGCATATATTGTTAGCGTTAAAACCGTTTGCAAAAATGGCCCATGGTAAATTTTGCTTTGTTAAAGCTTAAATCCAATATTTTTAAAGTGCAAACTACTCACCCCTAAGGGTCTCAAGGCGCTGGGGGCTGTCAGGGAGATTAAGTTAGCTATTGCCTACAGTCACCTGGTGCTGAGCTGAGCTGCTGCAGGGGAATGAACCGTGAGCCCTGTGCTCCGGCGTCCATGGCCCTATAAAACTACATGCAAGGCCCTGAGAGCTAGGACCTCCCCTGACAACCACCATCAAAGTAAAAGAACCCTGTGCTGATCATAGGCTCCAATCCCTCCCTTCTTCCCCAGGTACATTAGGTTAAAAATTCACCATCAGGAATTTGCATTGCATCTTCCCACACCATGGGTTGACTCGACAGGGTACAAACTATGTTGGCCTTGTTCTCCCTTGCATAGATTAAGCCAATTGAAGATAGGCAGGTGCACTACTCTTTGTTTCCACCAGACTCCACCAGGAGTAGAATTCTGCTGCCAGGAAACTGCCTGTGTAACTTTGTAGCCACAACCACGTCACCCCGTCCTTCACATATCACCTTCAAGCGCCTCTATACCACTCAACAATCCATCCAAGGTGCTTGGCCAATCTTCTCTCAGCAAGCACTCTACAACTACCACGAAAACAAGCATTGGAAATGCAATAGGTCTCGGATTTATTTGAGTTCGAGCTAATGGCATTGTAAATGGCAATGTCTTTTAGCCATGTGTTATGGAGTGTATGCATGTGCTGTGTAATGGAATTATGTGGTTTGGATTGGAATTGTTCACCCTGCACACTCACACACTGTTCACCCTGCACGCTCACACACTGTTTACCCTGCACGCTCACACACTGTTTACCCTGCGCGCTCACACACTGTTTACCCTGCGCGCTCACACACTGCTCACCCTGCGCACTCACTACTCTGCACTCACTACTCTGCACTCACTACTCTGCACTCACTACTCACTACTCTGCACTCACTACTCACTACTCTGCACTCACTACTCTGCACTCACTACTCTGCACTCACTACTCTGCACTCACTACTCACTACTCTGCACTCACTACTCTGCACTCACTACTCTGCACTCACTACTCTGCACTCACTACTCTGCACTCACTACTCACTACTCTGCACTCACTACTCACTACTCTGCACTCACTACTCAGCACTCACTACTCTGCCCTCACTACTCACTACTCTGCCCTCACTACTCACTACTCTGCACTCACTACTCTGCATTCACTACTCACTACTCTGCCCTCACTACTCACTACTCTGCCCTCACTACTCACTACTCTGCCCTCACTACTCACTACTCTGCACTCACTACTCACTACTCTGCCCTCACTACTCACTACTCTGCACTCACTACTCACTACTCTGCACTCACTACTCACTACTCGGCACTCACTACTCTGCACTCACTACTCTGTACTCACTACTCTGTACTCACTACTCTGTACTCACTACTCTGTACTCACTACCCTGCACTCACTACTCTGCACTCACTACTCTGCACTCACTACTCACTACTCTGTACTCACTACTCTGTACTCACTACTCTGTACTCACTACTCTGCACTCACTACTCTGCACTCACTACTCTGCACTCACTACTCACTACTCTGTACTCACTACTCTGTACTCACTACTCTGTACTCACTACTCTGCACTCACTACTCTGCACTCACTACTCTGCACTCACTACTCTGTACTCACTACTCTGTACTCACTACTCTGTACTCACTACTCTGCACTCACTACTCTGCACTCACTACTCACTACTCTGTACTCACTACTCTGCACTCACTACTCTGCACTCACTACTCTGCACTCACTACTCTGCACTCACTACTCTGCACTCACTACTCTGCACTCACTGCTCACAACTCACTACTCACTACTCACAACTCACTAGTCACTACTCACTCACTACTCTGCACTCACTACTCTGCACTCACTACTCCCATGATTATGTAAGGCACAATTGGCATGAAAGCTGATCAAATGTCTGCCATGTCTAGATCACCCCTACACACTGAAAGCGGGAAATGTATATTACACAATGTATGCTGTAAAGGAGCACATTAGTAATTAGTAATTAGTATAATATGGGTAGGCCGGCAGTTTCAATGGGCATTGAGTGGAGCCATGTTACAGAATGTTAACAGTGATAACAGTGTGAATGCAAAAGTTAAAAATTGACGACAACTTATGATCCAGGGTCGTACATTTGCAACGATTACGAGAGTAAAATCAAGCTGTGAAATTTGTATAGTCCCATGCCTGTTGGTATGACAATATAGCACAGTGGCATAAAGTTAGGACAACAGGGCAGCAAGACAGTACAGCCCATAGGTACGTAGCTAAACAATATGTCCCCTTAACAGATATGCCAGCAATTACGTAAGTATAAAACCAGTACTGAGTGGTTACAACAAAGATGACAGGACTCAAGGCTGGCATGTTATTACAGTATACATCCCAGGGCCTTCTGTTGGCAGATAATGTTCCAGGGTCATAAAGCTATAACAGACTGACCACAGACTGTCGCAGTTACAACTGTATAATCTGGGACTGTGCGCACACAACAGAGTGACCTCAAAGATGCAGTTTGAACTATGCTACCTATCCCTTCCCTGCTCCAACCTGTTGTGAAATAATAGTAGTGTAGCATAGTGTAGCACATAGTCAGTGAGAGATGGTTCACACAAGAGGATTTACCTGCGCAGGAGATAAGCCAGTTCCTGTGCCAGATCCACGTTCTCCTCCTCATTCTCCTCGCCACTACCGTGGCGACCTGTGGACCGGCCCTCCGGCGGTTCCCCGGCACCGCCACGACTCGTGCTGCTACTGCGTAACCCCATCGCCCATGTCTGAGGGAAAGGACATCCACTCAACCTGGCCTCAAAGTGACAGAATCTCTACAACACTGATAGTAGGATATTTACAGAAAATGCTACCTCGTGGCGGTACACGTTATCGACTGCTGTCCTCACTACATGATATCTCGCCGTGAACTGGTAGGAACTGAAGCCACGTGACACTCAAGCTCCCTTTCGGATACTTTACAACATTTACCCGTGACCCGCTAGCCTGGAATAGTCCCGAGGCTGCCTGGCCATCATCACACTTTCAGTAAATACTACCAACCGCCCACACACGATTTTAAACGATCCCAATCCACCCCAAACCGTGTGGTATCTGCTACAGCTCACCCACCTTAGATGTTTGGCCTCCCTTGCTTATGAGCAACAATCGTTCCGATCCTGACATTGATACCAAACTTACACTCTTGAAGTAACTTTCACTAAACGCATGCCTAAGCAACACCAACACAGAACAGATAATACACTAAATTAAAGCTCGATCTCTATTCCAAAGGACAGACACTAAAGTACCACCTACATAGCTGTAGGCAGTACAGTCAAGACACTCGTCTGATATAGTGCAATCAGAGCCCAGAATTTTGAGGGACAAAACGCAGTGTAATAATGTCTTACGCTTATGCAACGACACTAATTCACTGTTGCTTTTATTCAGCCTGACACCTATCAGTACACAACGCACCAAAATACATTCACTGATGTCTGTTTTATAGTCGACTCTAACACAGAAAAAGTCCGAATGTTCTACCTACCAATCATAATAGAGGTAAATAGCCCTTATCAACCAATCGGAACAAAAAGGTAATTAAAACGTAAAACGCGACCAAAACTAAAAACACCACCTACAACCCAGCTAGCCTACGAGGGCAGAGGACGCAGGGCCGTCTGAACACGACCGACCTCCTCTAGGAACGAGGAAACCCAAGTGACCCTGAACTTCAAAGTCTTATCTAATCAGAGCAAATGGGCTAGTGGCCCGAGAAACAGCGCCGCAAGCGATCGACAGAACAAGCAGCTGGATCCTAGATGACGGTCGTACGGGGTGCGCGCGCACGGTGTTTACATCTTTTTCACTGGGCGCTGAACGGTACAGTCTGCTTCCGGGTCACGTGACGGAGTAGGGCTAGCGTGCTAACTGCTGCTTTTAGGATTGGACGGTGCTGTTGCTTGTCAAGTGTGTGCTGCACCTACAAAGTGTAGAGGGAGAGGGAGGGAATTCGGAAAAGAAGACTCGAAACCGGCCGACGCGGGAATCGAAACCAGTGGTGCGCGCGCACCAGAGGAGCGGGGAGCACGATAACACGCCGAGACGAGGTAGGAGATGTGTGTGTGTAAGGGGGGGGTTCTGTGTGTGTATGCACGGCGGCGGCGGGGGGGGGGGAGTCTGTATGTGTGTGTATGCGCGGCGGGGGGGCTGTATGTGTGTGTATGCGTGCGTGTGAGTCTGCTTCTCAGGAGCCATGGGAGACAGGAAGCGCGCGCGACCTGATCCCAGTTCCAAGGTTGCGCGTGCACCTCGCTTGTCTCCTGTCTCCCTTGACTCCGTAAAAGCGAGAATGATTACAATAGAGTCTCGGAACGACAGATTGCTTCGCAATCTGTTCGCAGTTCCGAGACCTAGCAGTTCCGAGACCTAAAAAGGACCCTATTATAAGACTAGTCCACATCACCATGGGCAAGTTAAGAAAGTCACTCATTGGTGGTCCTTTGCAATAGAGAAAACCAATTTCTGTATCTCTTTTCCATCAAGAATTAGGAAACCTTCCTTATCACATGAATTCGAGAAAGGCTATTCAAAAACTTTTCTGTCTTCAAATTAGTAATCACTGCTTCCAACCAAGATTACTTATAAACTACCCTTAACGCACAGACTACCGAGATGAATTAGAAGTGCTATGTGCCAAAAACATTACTACATCTCCCTTATACTCTTATGCATCACCCAGGGCCGGCTTTGAGCAGAGCGGCTGCACTGGGCACTGACCTGTGGAGGGGGCGCTGACATCAAGGGGGTGGGGGGTGCACTATGTTTAGCAATAATTTATGATTGGAGAGATGAGGGGCATTTATGCCCAGTGGTAGTGAGAGAATTCGAGGAGACGGTCATGGGTTGTGGGGTCGTCAACATTTATTGTGGCACCGGGAGCCACCAGTGCTAAAGCCAACCCTGGCATCAACCATATGCCTGAACACGGCACCAAATCTGCAGCAAGAAGACCGGAACACCACCCTACCCATCACCCATGACAATCAGTGCTTTCCTTGGTGTTCACACTATCCCCCGGAACATTAGAAAAATATCGTCCATTTCTGCTTTCAAAAATGAAGCTAAATCCTTTTTTATGAGCAAATTCCTTCCATAATTTCAGCAGACTTGTTATTAACAGGTGCCTTTTTTGCTCATACATAAGCTTACTCACATTGTCCCCTAACCATTATCTTTGGACTTGTATATATGAGTGTTAAAGCACAAATGTTTTTCCTACAAAGCAATGTATAGTTACTCAGGACCTGATAACATAACTGTTTCTAGCAACTCGCTGTACACTGATTATATTTTACTAAATTCACATGCCGTAAGTGTTGTTCTAAGTTTAAAGATATGTAATTGTAAAGCGCTCTGATACCCTTTCTTTGGGTCATGTTCGCGCTATATAAAACACCCAATAAATAAATATTCATACGCTATCCCAGCTAGCAAACCTAACATGGTAGCCTCATCCCGAACCTGTTCTAGACAGCTTTCCATAGGCACATGAAAGATATGAATGCACTATATACATGATGCAATACAACACTATGTAGTATTCCAGTTAGTGCATGGGTTTGGGATTACTGCAATGCTGAAAATAAAGTTGGCAATTAGTATGGTTTTTGTTTGCATTTGCCTTGTATGTAGCTCAGCAAATTTTGTAGGCTAAAAAGCAAATTTGAATTTTTTTATTTATTTCACAGTTACTGTTTCTGCTGCTTTATGGTCTATTCGTATTTCAAATATTCGACTGTATATCTATAATAAGGTTAATCGGATTGACCTTAAATGTGGTATTAATGAGTAAATATTCAATCCAACAGAAGGCGCTGTAAAGTACACTTTAATCCAGGTGTAGAAGAAGTTGAGGTATCACATGTCTATCGACGAAACACGTTTTTGCTGAACGGTTCTATGCTGGCTGTGCAATTCTATCTTGGTTGCAACTTTCATGGGCTCTGTGAACTTAAACTATTTTTAATTGTGAAAATGTATAGATTACACCTCCTTTGGCTCGATCAGATGAATTGGATTAAAGTGGACTTTACAGCAACTACTGTTGGATTGAATATTGACTTTTTCTTAACCCAAGAGTGCTCGGATACGTTTGTTAATACAGATTGTCTCTCCTTTTTGAGGGACATATTAGGGTTGTTTGGTAGCCAACCCTTTTTCCTTTGAGCACCATTCAAAGATAATCGTGGACTTTTCCCCATACATAGCGCAGAGCGCCTATTATTGCTTTTCTGACCTAGTTACCAAAGTGTACACAAGTGGTATTAATTAGGCCTGGGTGAAATTTAAATGATTCCAGTGAAATTTGTGAAAATTCTTAAATTCATGCTTATTGGAATCTGCAAAATTCCTCACCATTTTGCTTTACACAATTTTTGCCTCTCGGAAGACTACTTTGCACAGAAAATGTCTAGCTTGAAGACCTTTTCTGTTTCAATTGTCTCCTGGCAAGTCTGCGTGTAAAACGTCACAAGGTAAGCAAACCCCATTACCTCCTCGTCCTGTCTTCCTCGCCACAGTAATATACATATGAGCCTCCGGCTCCACACAGAACTCCAAGTAAAATAAAAGAGCAGCGCTCTAGTCTCCCCTCCCTCCTCCAATATGGCCCCAGAGGCTTCCTCCAATCACATAAAAGGACACATAACAAGCAGCCCAGCCTGTTCTTTTTTTCTGCACTTCTCCGAGTGCTGTGTCTTCCCTGCTGGTCAGGTGAGTGGGGCTGGGTTCCTGCTTTAGCAGTTTCCCTGTGTCCTGTGGTATCTAGTTGGGGGACGTTAGTTTTGCTGTGTGTGCTGACTGCTGTTCGTGTTTATGGTGGTCGTTTCATGTGCTTCGTTTTTTAAAAGTTTTGTCTCCCCCTTCTATTGCCTAGCTGCCTCGTGTCCTGCTTCAGCGGACTGGAGTGGTTTTCTATTTGCGGCTGGTTTGTTTTTCAGGACGCAATGGGTCCTGTTTGCCGTTTTTACATTTCTTGCCTTTCCCGACCGCGCGTCCTGCTGAGCGGACGTTGCGCGGCCGGGTGCGGGATCTCTTGGAGCCGGGGGCTTCTTTACATGTTCCCTTACCTTCGGACTCGTACCGGAGTGGTTTTCCTGCATCGTGGTGTCTCTGCGCGGCTGGAGACGCCTTCGCGGGTTGCCGCGATGTGGTCTGTGCCTCGATTTTACCTCTCCCATTTGGGTGCGCGCGGTTCTTACGGCTGCATTTCTAGCCTTCGGCTGGGTTCCAGGTGGGATTGGTTTGGTTGCTTAGCAACCTCGGGTCCTATTTTTACGGGCTGTTCAGTGGTTTGCCTGTGTTTGTGTTTTCTTTCACTTACATGGCTGGCTGTCATGGATCTTTCTTCCTGTATTGGGGCTCCTGATTCTTTGGACGTGGCTTCCAGTTCGGGGGTGCAAGTTCCTTCCATGGAGGTTTTGCAGCAGATGATAAATTCTGCTGTTTCTGCTGCTTTGCAGGGTCTTGTTCCTATCCCTCCTACTAAAAGGGCGAGAGTTGATGGCGCTGTGGCTGATGCTGATTCAGAGATTGAGGAGGAAGTTGATGTCAGGGGTCGCTTTGTGCAGGGTGCCGACCTGAAGGAGGTGCTGGGTCACATTCGCGAAAACTTGGTGTTCCCTGCTTCTGTGGTGCCTCTGGAGGACGATCTGTTTTCGCAATATCATCGTCCTGAGCCGGATTCTTTGCCTCTCCATTCCTCTGTCTTGAAGATACTGGAGAATGAATGGAAGGATGTGGACAAAGGTTCCTTTCCTCGTTTCTTGAGTAAGAGGTACCCTCTTCAGGATTTTGCGGTCAAATTCCCTGCCTCCGTGAAGGTTGACTCTTTGTTGGCGAGCATGTCTTCACATGGGTCGGTTGTCTCGGAGGACTCTTCTCCTGCTGACCCGGTTGACCGCAAGGTGGATTGTGCTGTGAAGCGCACTTTTGCAGCTGCTAATTTTTCTATCAGGGCTGCGGCCTATTCCTCTTACACTATCCAGTCCTTACTGAAGGATTTTCAGTCTCTGTCGGAGTTGTTGGACCAGGGGGAGGATGTTTCTTCTACCCTGGCGTTGATGGAGCAGCAGGTTCGTCTGCTGTCCGATGTCTCCTTTGATTCGCTGGGGGCTGCTGCTTCTGCGGCCGGATCCTCTGTGGCTGCGAGGCGTCAGTTGTGGCTCCGCTCCTGGAAGGCTGATGCTGCCCAGAAAAACTTGCTTATGAAAATCCCTTTTTCGGGGGTTAGACTTTTTGGTTCCTCTCTTGACGACATGGTGAAAAAGACGGCGGAGGACCGTAAACTGCTTGCTCCTGACCGTCCTGGCAGGTTCCGTGCCTTTGGTTCCCAGCGGTCTTTTGGTACCTCGAAGAGGGGTCGGGCGGGTCAGCCCTTTCGTGGTCGGGGGCGTGGCCGGGGTGCTCCCTCCTTTGATAAATCCCGGTTCTCCGGAGCTTCTGCCTCCTCCGCTCCCGCTTCCAAATCATGACTGGATCGCTCCTGGTGTGGGTCCGGTTGGGGGTCGGCTCACTTGCTTCCTGGACTCTTGGCGAGAGACTGTGTCAGACCAGTGGGTGCTTCAGGTGATCTCGGAGGGTTTGCGCATTGGATTTGCCCGGACACCCCCAGACTGTTTCAGGGCCACTCCTTGTCCGAGGGATCCTGTGAAACGATTGGCGCTTTTGGACGGCATTGCGTCCCTGTTGGTCAAGAATGCGATCGTTCCTGTGCCCGGCGATCAGTTGGGGCAAGGGGTGTATTCGATACTTTTACTAGTGTCCAAGCGCACCGGGGATCTTCGGCCGGTGATGGACCTGAAATGGGTGAATACTTTCATCCCTCACCAACGGTTCAAGATGGTTTCCCTTCCCTTGATCCTTCCTCTGATCTCTCAAGGGGATTTCCTGGCATCGCTGGACCTGAAGGATGCTTACCTTCATGTTCCTCTTCATCCAGACTTTCGGAAGTTTTTCCGGTTTTGTGTGCGGGGTCGTCATTACCAATTCCAGGTATTGCCTTTTGGGCTCTGCTCTGCTCCCCGGATCTTTACTAAGGTTCTGGCTCCTCTTATTGGACATTTGCATGGAGAGGGAGTTAGTGTTTTTCCTTATCTGGACGACATTCTAATTTCTGCTTCTTCTCTTCCTAAGGCGGAGTTGCATGTCCGGAAGGTGTGCCATGTCCTGGAGCATCATGGGTTCCTCGTGAATGTGCCGAAGTCCTCCCTGGTTCCAGCTCAAGAATTGACTTTCATTGGGGCTCTGTTCAAGACTCAGTTGGGGATGGTGTTCCTGCCCCCTCCCCGTGTTTTGTCCCTGATGTCTGCTGTTCGTTCCCTGTTGGTGGGGGTCTCTCATCCTGTGAGCCTGTGGTTGCGAGTTCAGGGTCTGATGTCGGCTTCCTTGTTGACGGTGCCGTGGGCTCGCCTCCATATGTACCCGGTGGTATCCCACATTTTATCGCATTGGGACCCCTGTTCCCTCGATATGGATGTTCTGGTTCCTATGTCGGAGGAGGTTCGGGTGGTCCTGGGTTGGTGGTTGGACGTGGGTCATCTGTCCAAGGGCCGCCCTTTTCTGATTGTTCCCACCCGCGTGGTCATTACCGATGCCAGCCTACTGGGATGGGGTGCTACTCTGGGAGTTTCGGCGACTCAAGGGATTTGGCCTCAGTCGGTTTTGTCGTGTTCCTCCGACTACAAGGAACTGAAGGCCGTCTTCTGGGTCTGTTGGACTTCTCGGATCTTGTTCGGGGTCACCACGTGCAGGTCCGGACGGACAATCAGGTTGTGATGTCTTATGTGAACCATCAAGGGGGGTGCAGGGTTTGCTCCCTCAGTTGCCTGGCTCGTCGGATTGGTTCTTGGGCGGAGGTGCATCTGGAGTCCCTGTCTGCCATCTACCTGCCTGGTGCGGAGAACACTGTGGCGGATTGTCTGAGCCGGGTGTTTCCTTCCATGGGGTCATTGTCTCTCACGAGGTGGATGTTCAGGAGGTTGCGGGTGATGTTTGGTTGTCCGATTGTGGACCTGTTTGCCTCCCGGGACAATGCCCAGACCCGTTGTTTTTGCACGATTATGCCTTGCCAGGATGCATGGAGGGTGGACGCCCTTTCGTTCCCTTGGCCGGAGGGTCTGCTGTATGCATTTCCCCCTGTTCCCCTGCTTCCAGCTGTGTTACGGAAGATCAAGAGGGAGGGGTCGTTGGTGCTTCTGATTGCTCCTTGTTGGCGGCGGCGCCCTTGGTTTCCCCTTCTGAAGGAATTGGCTGTGTCTCCGGGGTGGCCCTTGCCGTTCGTGCCGTACCCTCTGATGGGTCCTCTTCTTCCTCTGCCTGTGTTCCGTTCCCTGGGTCTGCGGGCCTGGCTCTTGAGAGGGAGTCTCTGATACGTGAGGGTTGTTCGGTGGCTGTGGCTGGTGTCATTCAACAGTCCCGGAGGCCTTCTACGCTTAAGTCTTACGCCAAGCATTGGGATCATTTTGCTTCTTGGTGTGTTGTTCATGGGCTGACGTTGGATTCTTTGGCTCCGGCTCGCATTCTGGACTTTCTGAACGATGGGTTTGTGTTGGGATTGGCCATTTCGACCCTTCGGGCTCAGTGGGCCGCCATTCGGGCTTTTCATGTCCTGCCTTTGGTTTCCATTTCTCCGTTGGTTGCTCGACTTTTTAAGTCTCTTTCTTTCCAGCGACCACGTCCTATCATGTGTCCTCCTCCTTGGGACCTTCCTTTGTTTTTGCATTCCTTGCAATTGGCTCCTTTCGAGCCTTTGGAGTCTGTGGACCTGAAGTTTTTGACTCTCAAGGTGGTGTTTCTGGTGGCGATTGCCTCTGCCAGGCGTGTGGGGGAGTTGGGGGCTTTCCTTCGTTCTGCCCCGTTTTTGTTGGTTTTGGCGGACCGTGTGGTCTTGCGCCCTCATCCCACTTTTGTTCCTAAAGTGGATTCTTTTTTTCACCGGTCTGCCGAGGTGGTTCTTCCGGTTCTGTGTCCTGATCCCTCCTCGGCTGAGGAGTCCCTTTTGCACCTCTTAGATGTTCGGCGTGCCTTGCTGATTTACATTTCTCGCACTTCTCCCTTTTGTAAGGTTGACTGCTTGTTTGTTAATTATGGTTTGTCGCGTCAGGGTATGAAGCCCTCCCTGTCCACGATCAGTCGGTGGATTAAGGAAGCCATTCTTTTGGCTTATGCTTCGGTCTCTGTGGTTCCATCTCTTCCTATTCAGGGTCGTTCCACCAGGTCGGTTGCTGTTTCCTGGGCTTCTTTCAAAGGGGTGTCTATGGAGGATGTTTGCAGGGCTGCTACGTGGTCTTCTCCGCATACCTTCATGTCCCATTACCGCCTCCAGATTGGGGGTGGGGGTTCTGTTTCATTTGCCTCTTCTGTTTTGACTGCTGGGGTACCTTAAGAGGTTGTCCATATTTTGGGTTGTCATGCCTCTGTATATTAAATATATGTTTCACTGCACTGATGATGTGGTCTGTTTTCCTTACATGAAGCTGATTGCTTTGGTATCGGCTCATATGTATATTACTGTGGCGAGGAAGACAGGACGAGGAGGTAATGCCCCGGTTACTTACCGGTAATCTTCATTACTCCGAGTCCATGTCTTCCTCGCCACAGTATAGTTTCCCTTCCCTCCCGGCCCTGGTGGTGGCTTCATGTCTGCGGCTTGGTTTTTTCAGGCTGGGCTGCTTGTTATGTGTCCTTTTATGTGATTGGAGGAAGCCTCTGGGGCCATATTGGAGGAGGGAGGGGAGACTAGAGCGCTGCTCTTTTATTTTACTTGGAGTTCTGTGTGGAGCCGGAGGCTCATATGTATATTACTGTGGCGAGGAAGACATGGACTCGGAGTAATGAAGATTACCGGTAAGTAACCGGGGCATTTCATGCCAAACGCAACATTTCTCATACTTTTATTTAATTTTCTCGAAATTTGCGAGATAAAATAGAATTTTTGCGCATTCCTCCTGTTAATGAACCCAAATAGCAGAGCATGTGTGGACTAATCAGAATTAACTATTACTTCAACAGTCTCGCTTCTAAGGGGGGTAAACAAGAAGCAACACTTTTTTTCGACTGCACCTGAAGAAAAGCATGCAGTGAACGTTGTGTAATATATAGAGAGAAAATGATGTAGGCAATTGGTCATTCTGAACAAAAAAACTATTTGGACATAGGCAAATATTAGTCAGGTATGTACCGATGTTAAAGAACACATCCTGAACCACATGCCATTCTCAGAAACACCGCCTACAGGACATGGTAATCACTTTTTAGAAATGGCTTTTGGGAAGATGTGGCCAATTGTGGGTTGCCTTCTAACTTTTTTTGCATTTCCCTTTTCTGACTCCGCCTTCATCTCAGATGAGCAATTTCACTTGGAGCCTATCTGTAAATCTCCTTTTTTTGTGTGTCACTTTCTGTCATCGCTGCGATGTTCACACTTGGTCGAGGGTTTCCTGACAGCGAAAAACGCGTGAAAAAAATGAAAAAATCCAGATGAAAGAACCTGAGCCTTTCGAGTGGTTACTACTAACGTGCAAAAGAGGATGAACATCTTTGCACAGTGTTTGACTCTCCTGTTAGTAAGTACTACTAACTGATTCACTTTTACATGGGTGTATGTAGTGTAATTTGAATTGACGGATCGGAAGTGCCTTGATTGTGGTGTTGGTAGTGTAAATAAATGCCCGAGATCCCTTGTAGCATAGTAGATAACTTTATTTGCATGATTACTTAAAACCATTGCAATGCAAAAGTAACAATAGTGTCTTAAGTTCTCAAAAACGAATACCAAAAGTTACAGTTTGATTTTTATACCAAAGATTATACTGAATTTGCACCCTGTAAAAAAATTGTTAAAAAATAATTTTGATGTAATTAAAAGTTGTTTAAAAAGGAAAATCTCTTGTGATAGAAACGTTTTGATCGAAAATGAACCCTTTATATTTCTGTTTATATTTGTGTGCATTTTTTGTTTGTAAGTATTTAATTCAAATGTTAACTAATGCTTGCCTAATGGCATTCTAGAGCTAGGGGACCGCTATTCCTAGAATCTCATTCCTTGCGACCACAGAACAGCAAATCCAAATGTAAAATAAATAAATAAATAAATAAATAGAACTACTACTTTAGGAGTCAGAAATGTCTTTCCAGCTCTCCAAGTCCACTTCGTTCAGTGTGCAGTGGAAGGTGAAGAGGATGGAAAAGGGATAACCCTGATTCAATTTACAATGCAATGTATGAATGCTTTGCAACCGCAGTTGCGGTGAAGGAGTACGTCCACCAGCACTGTCCACATTCCAAGTAAAGAATATTCTTCAGTGCAAACAAGCCCTCCACAAGGCTGTCAACATATCTCAGTCCCACAGAGGAAGTTGCATAGCCTCAGCCAGCTCCTTCCTTTAACAGCTTGTGAACCACGTGTGTGTGGCTTTTGTATCTACAGATAACGATTTTGAGTTGTAATTTCAAGCTTTATAATTTAATCATCGCTCTTGAGAGCTTGAAATTATATTCCACTCCTGAGATTAACAAATTTCACCTAAACCGGATTTGCGATTCTGTATCTTTCTTGTGTCCTCAACTCCTCTGGGTTTCTTAAATTCCTTGTCCTGGTTGAGTTGGGTAGTAAATCTTCTTGTCTAAATCTTCAAGCAAACCTACTTGCCTCTGGGTGTTACTGTCCATCTAACTCCAGCCACCCATCCCCACTCGCTTTTTGACAAACTGAATGCTTGGTATTTTAGATGGAACTGTGGTACAGAGTGGCAAATGGAAGGATGGGCATGTGTTTTTTTATCCGATTTCTCTTTTTCAAACGCGGTACACCTCATTCAACCACTACACACCTACTAGGTCTCTTTGCTCAGGAACTAAATCTCTTCTTTCTGTTCCTCGGTTCAAAAAATCGAGGATGGGTGGGAAAGCTTTCTGTCAACTTGCCCCCCCTCTACTGGAACCAGCTCTCCACCTACCTGCCGCAATGCCCTGACCACCTTCAATTTAGAAGGCTCCTCAAAACGGGATTATTTGAACTTGATCCCTTCTTCGGCTTACTGTAGCAGATCCACAGCGCAGAGATACCCGATTCAGGCGCTTTACAAAACAAACAAATAAATACATGCTGAATTTGAGCGGGTGGTTTCCAGTGCTCAGCACCTAATGGGTTTCTGATGCTCGGCACCCCCCCCTTAATTATCAACACTGCTCTTATAACAGTCTGCCACATGGTGGCGCTGCTCATCTAATTTAGAAGTGAGCATAATAACAGGTGTTTATGAATACAATACACCTTACAAATTACTGATACCTGCCTCCCCAGCCCTTCCTTTAGCTTTGGGGACCTGGAATAATCTGAACTGCAGCACTTACAGGCGAGAGAGATGGTTAGTAGTTATTTTGGCAGCGATGACAGGGGCAATGGGTGGTGCAAGCTGCAGTAGGCTCCTGGTCAGAGCCCTGTCACTTATTATTATTATGTAATTTATTATGTAATTTATACCGCGCAGACTAAACCCGAAGGTATCAAGGCGCCTAATTATATTACAAATTAAGCACTGGCTCATTGCATATGGAAAAATAGATGTTTGTGTATTTATATAATATAAATGCAGCTACAAAGCAAATGAGTGTCCTTTATTTGTTTATTTTACCAGTTTTGTTAACACATTAGTGTTGGGATGGGAATTTCCCCTGCCTTTTAGGCTTTCTGCAATCCTTTTAGTTCTTTGGCCCAGCACACATGGCAGTCATGCATGTGCACCGAGGCCTAAGCTTTTCATCATGTTTCTGAAACCCAGAGCCTAGCTCTGTGGCATAGAGTTGTGCAACAAGTGTGCGCTCTAGTTGATATAGGACTATTGCCCATGTCCTGGGACATATACAATTATGGTTGTGGCAGCTTACCATTTTGATAGTTGATAGCACTGGCCAGACCTTCTTTCCTGTTCAGGGATTAGTGTGATGCTTACAAGCCCTGTATGGGTAAAGGTCAGGGCCGGACTGGCCATAGCGGGGACCGGGCAATCCCCCGGTGCGGCGCACGGGTGGGGGCCGGTTTGGGGCCCATGTGGGCCGTTTTTGTTACAGGGCCGTTTTTGCAGCAAAGCTGCAAAATCGGCCTTGTACCAAAATCTGCCGAAAACCGGCCCGGGCAAAGAGCTCGGCGGCACCTCCAACCCCCCCGAGTGAGGAGGCGGGGTGGGGGGGCGGTCGAGCACTTTGCCAGGGCCGGTTGTGGTCCCCAGTCCAGCCCTGGTAATGGTCGACTGGAATGTAATTTCCGGTACCTGCACTGACTTCCCAGGGGGCTTGTTGTGGGCATGTATTTTGATCAGTGACTGGTAGTAGGACTCTTTATTGTTTGTGAGTGTGTGGCTGCAGTCACCAGTGGCATTCAATATGGGTACCACTGGTAAAACATAGCATAAGATGGAGGTTACGGTACAGCCTCCCCAGATAGTGGAAGTGTATTGCCTCAATGACTGAGCCAGAGGGTGTAGCCCCCGACAATAGAGTGTGGGAGGATGGAGACTTGGATGCCTTAGTTATTCAATAATGACCTTTTAGTGCTGGTCCGATAATGATCTTTTTCGGAGCACTGACATTTGTGTTGATAGTAGAGAGGGGGAGGTTGATAAATGAGCAGATTCTGTTGTTAAGGAGAGGGAATTTCCCAGGTAGTCCATTGGTGCTGACAGCCCACTGCATGGTGGTAACGCTTCATTGTGCTCATGTTTTGGGTGCTTCAGTTGGAGCCAGAATAATTGTCTTTTACTGACCTAGGAAGGGGATGCTCTGCACAGTAGTCAAATGAATGCAGGAATTCATGGCTGGTATCTTTGATAGACAGTCTTTCCAAACTGAGGGGACATCACTTGAAGTCTGCATATCTTGCTCTAACGCTGTGGTTGTGCCTCTGGTCTGGCTTGCTATGAGAGGGCAAGAACCATGTACAGATGACCTGTGCACACGCAATGCTAATAAACAGTATAATACTGTGTGTTTCACAAAATCATGACAATCACAGTGGTTGATTTGATGTATCCTTTCCGTGTGGTTTATTTGTTTCTCAGGTGCCCTGCCTGAGAAACAAATAAACCACCCGGAAAGGATACATCAAATCAACCATTGTGATTGTCATGATTTTGTGAAACACACAGTATTATACTGTTTATTAGCATTGCGTGTGCACAGGTCATCTGTACATTTGTCTTAAGGACCTCGGTCCTGTTTGGAGGTTTATGGGTTATCCTCTCACCTGTAGCACCGTTCATTAATCTTGGTTGAGCTTACACAGACGTTTTAATTGGAGGAGCCATTACTTGCCGCAACACTTGTAACCCTTTGCTTGTATTGTAAGAGAGGGAAAGAACCACCTGACCCTACAGCCCCACCTCATCCTAGAGGTCCTCCCGCTGTGGCCACAAATGATGACAGACTGCCGCCAACCAGGATGGCGAGTCTTCCTGAGCCAAATGCCAGGTTGAGGTGGGGCTTTTTTCACTGACATTAGCGAGAACCACCAGTGAATCCACCAAACTAAGATGAACAGACTGGATGGTTTTGTATATTTCAAATTTTTCTTCACACTAAGATTTCCTTACACATTGAGCAGCAGCACTAACAATTTGGTCCTGAAGAAAGCAGCTACACCTTCACATGAGGGTGACTTGGCTGAAACATGTGGACCTCGTTCTGACACTAACAACAGGCATATTTATTTCCTGCTAGTGCCCTGTTGTTAACCCTGGTCCAGGGTCGCAAGAATAAAGGGATATTGGGTACTATGGAGCCAGTTTGATCTTCACATTCATTCAATTGCTCTGCCAGCCCTACCATCCTGACATATTCTCTGTGGTATTTAGTTTACCTTCCTCTCTACAAAACATCGATGAGCTCCTCCCTTGTATAGAGAGGGTTGTAGCCCGTGCCGTGACATCACGACACAAGGAGAATTCCAATGATGAACCATGATACTTCAGTGGGTGAGGAATTCCGTCCTTTTAATGGGCTATCTCTTGCAGCTAGGTCTTTACTTTGACAGCCACATCTGTTTTTAAGACCCACAGTTTCTTTGATTGTGATATATAGAAAAGGTTTAGTTTGCCAGTTCGACATGGCAGGTTAAACCTCATGTATAGGCTCTGCAATGGCAGACCTGAGACATGGATACGAGCTACTCACGTAGGTGGCACAATCAGTGCTCTAGGCCTACTAGTAGCATTTAATTCACAGGCCCTGGGTACATGTATTACCACTTTACAATGGACTTACAAGTAATTTGCCAACTGGGGGTGAATCAATATTACCATGTTTAGACGAGAGAGCACAAGCAATTTATCACTGTTTATCAGTGGGAAAGTGCTCAGAGACCTAATAAAGCCAAAAAGTTGGGGGACCACCACCCTAAGGCTGTCAGATCTAACAGATAAGACATGAGTTAGGTAGGTCCTTGGAGCCTACAATAAAAATACCTGACATCTAGACCTTTCGTTTATACATTTTATTTTGTTTCGAGCCTGTCAATATTGATGTTGCCACAAAGGAAAGGCTATGGGCCATATGTATGAAGGCAATTTTGCGATCGCAAATGCCGAAATTCGCAGAATTTTGGCATTTGCGATCGCAAAATAGCTAAGTGGTATGTATGTAAGCAAAACAGCCTCGCAAAATAAGAAAACGGAAATTTGCGATTCCCTATTTTGCGATTGCATTTAAGGAATCGCAAATTGAGATTACTTAAATGCAATGTATGAGGCCCAGAAAAAGTGCAATTTGGCCACAAAGAATCGCAAATTACCACCAACTTCAAGTTGGTGGTAATTTGCGATTTCTTTGAAAAATGCACTTTTTTTGCATTTTTTAAAGTGCCTTGTGGCACACATATATGCCCTCAGGGCATGTATTTGTGCCACATGGGCACTCATGCACATTTCAGGGGTGCAACAAGGTGTCCTTTTGACACCCTGGCACCCTTGAAATTCCATTCTCAATTTGCGATTCTCTAATTGAGATTCAAAAACGGAGAGTGTCTTCCCATTCATTCCTATGGGCCTCTAGGCCCATAGGAATAAATGGGGAGGTATTCCTTAATTGCAAATTGCAATTTGCGATTCGCAATTAAGGAATATGTAGGATTCACAAAATTATTTGCAAATCCTACATAGCATTTTGCGATTCTCAAATAGCGATTCTCTAAAAATCGCTATTTGAGAATCCCAAAATGTAACTTTCATACATATGGCCCTAATCTGCTTTGCAGAAGAGTGAACAGAGAAAACCATTGTAATCACGGCCACAACATGGGTCAGGTCAGCCTCTGGAGTGCAGAAGACGTCAGCATTCACAGAAGGCCCCTCTCAGTTCAGAGGATTTGTGTATCAATGAGAAGGCCATACTATGCTCAAATGCTGGCTGGCATCCATTTACACTACACCTAGTGGTATTCTCAGGTAGGCCTTGAACACATTTTGCAAGGGGCCATAATTTTGCGGCACACCCCATAATGTAGTGAAAAATATCAATATTAAAGTTCTCTTCACAACAATTTACTTTTACAGCAAAATGCCTTTGTGAATTTTTGAATCACATATTATTTACTCTTGTGTGTTTTGAAACTTGGGCCATAAACTGAAAACTGTAATGAGTCATCATTTTCTGATTGGTGGACAGATATTTGCCTGAACAAAAGTCTAGTCCTAACGTATAGGATCCTGCGGTTTCTCCCACACTTGGTAAGGAGCAAGTTAAATTGGAATCCGAGAATTTGTTTAACTTTAACTTGCATCTTTTCTGAGTAATGCTAAAAAGATGGTTACCATAGTGATCATTACTGACTAATTTCATTTTCATTCTGCTGGCTGAGCTCATTGGTTCCAATCCACATTACTTTTTTTTAATTGTTGGATTTATTTATGAATTTTCAAATACAATACAATATAACAATATGCCATATATTCCAATAAAAACATCCTATTGCAAACAATTTGTAGATCACAATATTCTGATATACAGGGCTGATGATGACTGATTCACAATAAAGGGTAGGTAGAACATAGCTTATAATCTAGTCTTCCGGTTGGGTCTGTAAGTATGAAGTGAGAGGTTCCTGAATATCTTTGGGCCGCGAGACCTGGGGAAGCTCCTCAGGGTAACATTCCAACTGACCCCATTAATATATACCAGGTCAAGTAGCCATTGTTCATGTTAAGGGCATTTCTCCCTCCCAAGCAAATTGATTCCCTCCTCTTGGCCAATAGTAGGACGATCGCCGTCAACGTACGGCTAGTGGGTTGGATTTCTTTAAGCAGGCCAAGTAGGCACACTAGGGGAACAATCCACCACATCTCCCACCATTTCCGACAACGTGTGTGTAACTTGCACCCAGTATTGGTATACCCTCAAATAGCCCCATGCCAAGTGTATAAATCAGTGTCCGGTGCCCTACATCTTGCACAATTTGCATTCTTGCTGAGTCCATATCCGTATGGTCGCATTGGGGTATTGCACATTTAATGTAGGAATTTAAAAATTTTAATACTCAGGTTGCAATTTGGTATCAATTGGCCAGTTAGTGTGCAGCATGCAAGCCAGTCTGCCATTGTGATTGGAGCAGAGAGTGTTTCATTCCATTTATTTCACAAGGCACCTTGTATCAGATGGGTATCTATCTGGGACGCATTATATAAACGTGTGACTAGCAGCTAGATTCATCATTATCCCCTTTAGCGAGTCCTTAATAGCGATTCATAAGGAATCGCTATTAAGGACTTGCAAAACGGGATCCATGTAGGAATTGCAAAAAAATGTGCGATTCCTACATCTTCCTTATTTGCGAGTAGCAAATTGCTAATCTCAAATAAGGAATAACTCCCCATCCATTCCTATGGGCCTAAAGGCACATAGGAATGAATGGGGAGTTATTCCTTATTTGCGATTAGCAATTTGCTAATCGCAAATAAGGATGCGATTTCAAGGGTGCCAGGGGTGTCCAAAGGACACCCTGTAGCACCCCTGAAAAGCAAATGTAGCCAGATGTTGCGCACACACATGTCCAAAGGACATGTGTGTGTGTAACATACCACTCCGAAAAATGCACTAAAGTGCATTTTTCTGAGTTTTCGCTATTTACCACGAAGTCTGACTTCGTGGTAAATAGCGGCCAGAAATAGCGAATTCGCAAATAGAAAATGGTTGATGAATTGCATTTAAGGAATCTCAAATAGAGATTCCTTAAATGCAATTCCTCGCAAATATGCGATTTCGCAATTAGCGATTTTTGCATTTGGGATGATGAATCCCAAATGCAAAAATTGCACTCGCAAAGGGCCAGATTCTCAGAATCTAGCCCATTGCGAGCCGTTTTCGGCATGATGAATCTAGCTGTAGGTGCTTACGAGTGTCGGTCGTGAGGAGCAACTGGAGCGACCCCCGCGCAGTCGGCTCCGCAGGGAACTGTAGATACAAGTCGCAGAGCTAGGCTCTAAACCTACAGTATAGGAAGGTGAGCATGGGAGGCCTTTTTCCCTCGCAATGTAGTTCAGTCAAACTTATAAACTTCCCTGCATGGTATGCATCCCCCAGCATGTGCAACACTGCTGTGCCTAAGATAGCCGAATGAGCTCGCTTCCATTGACACCGAGATCCCTGCGTGAAGCTTAAGTGGCGGAGCTGGTGCATAGAGTGGCGCTATCTGTGCTCTATTTCCCAGTGCTTTCCAGGCTTGGTGGTGCAGTGTGTACACTGTTTATCTCTTTGTTTGTAACTTCCTTGCACTCGTTTGTGACCATGGCCTTAAGCTGTATGGGATGTGCAACATCCCCTTCAACTGCGACATGTGGAAGGTATTTTGGAGAACATTTGTGGTAGGTGTATTGGGATATTTGTGAACAAGCACAACAATTTCGGCAGTATTATCATTTTCACCAACGCTATCCTGCCATCCAGCGATAACGGAAACCTTATCCATCTCGATACCTGCTCCTCAAGACGGGAAACAGCCCTACCATAATTGTACTGTAAAACCGAGCTCAGGTCCCCATGTATCGATATACCAAGGTACTTAACAGACTCGTCTCACTACTCCAGAGGGAATTCTAGTGCCTGTGGTGTCGTGCACTGAGTTAGAGGGAAGATACTTGATTCCGACCAATTTATACCCAAGTCTGAGTGTCTTTCATAGCATATTTAATCCCTAATAAGGCGTTCCTGATGAGCACCGGGATTTATCACATGAAGCACCATATCATCTGCATCATCTGCATACAGGGAATAGCCAAATGGCTTTGGCAAAACCTCAGTGTGAAGTTTACCTTGTAGTATAATATAACGTCCCTGATCATCCGTTATCACACGGGAGACTGTAAATAGCACCTGCAGCTTTATGAGAATCATTACCCCCGTGAAAATTTGGACGTATGAGGCAGCAACTTTTACCCCGGGCCAGAGCGCAGGCATGTGTGTTTCAGAGAGATGTGTAAGATGTGTTTCTTGAAGTAGTGCAATCTGAATGTTATGATGGTCTAGATACGGTAACACTTGACTGGTTTTCTTCAGGTTGTTTAGGCCCCTAACATTCCATGTGATCCAGGATATGTTCCCTACCGTTGTCCTGTGCTGTGTTGCCTACTCCATAAAGTGTTGAGATGTGATAACAGGTCGCGCATATATGTGTCCGCGATCAGATAGCATTTGTGATCATTGGCATTATTCATGCTATAACAACCACATCCCCCAACCGGTAGGCAACCCAAATTTGCCACAGAATTTATCTTGAAATTTTAACAGCAAAAAAGAACATAGTTATCAGATCATTTGGTCCTATATTTATCCCAATGTAAAGAATTAATAAACATATGAGGTATACCCTCTATGGGGTCACCAGTGGCCTGTTTCCCCTGCAGAGAAGAGGTGGCCGGGAGGGAAACAACATGTGAACTACTTTCAGTCGAAGCGTCTGTGATGTTTAACATGGCCAGCCACATTTACCTTTTTACTTCTCAGTCTATGTGTGATCATTGCAAAGTTGACTAAGCCACGCCATGAAACAGGCAGAGTGGTCCACTGCAAGCCAAAGCAGAGCACCCAGTTTCCTCTGTGGTATACTGGTACAGAGTGTGGGGCATTCTCAAATCCTAGCATAATCCAGTGTATGCTCACCCCACTCTTTGCTATAGCCACATGGCCTCCACAGCCAGTCATCAGCTCCTAACTAGTCTGAGTCATGTTCATCTACTGCATCCTTCTGGATTCGTTCTCTAACTTTTTTAGGTAGGCCTTTGCATCCTTGGGGGTTATGAAGATTTTTCGATTTGCCATCATGTTGGAACTTCAGCCTTGCAGAGTACAACATAGCATATTACAATTTCATGGTTTGTAGTTTTAATTTTTTCAAGCAGCAGTCAACTCTGTCCGCGAGACAAAATGCTCCCCAAAGACTCAGCCACGCATGCAGTCAGGCCCAGCGCAAAGCATGGCAGAAGAAGGTGGTTCCACCCTGGAAAAAAACACCACAGGCAATGCAGCAAAGCTTCCAATGCATAGATGTCAGAATAGATGGATTAAACTTGAGAATGGATCACATGGCAAGCAAATTAGACAAACATGGCACCCTCATCCTGGAGGATAAAACTAAGTTGATCCCTAAATCTTTAATTTAAATTTAATGAAAGCAATTCTAATTAAAATTGTCAATGTATAATTGTGAAAGGTGAAAGTTTCCATAGCTTCCTCAGACCTGAAGTAATTATTGGCATATTCCGAGCTGCAAAGAATTTAATGAACCTATGGCAAAAAATGGACTGATGCAAAGGCTTTCTTAGACAAATCAGTGGTTAGAGGCAGAGGATATTTCCTGGGCTTTATTGCCTTTAGCAAAAGCTAGTTAATTATCCTAATAGCATTCCTCTACTGACCCCTCTCTTCATTATTAAATGCAAGGTACTGTGTTTTCACTTTATTACTGTTTGTGTGCTGCATTAATACTTTACACATTGCCTCAAAGTTAAACCTGACTGCTTTTGAGTCTAGCTACCAGAGAGTTAAGCACAGGTTAATTGAGTGACTTTTTTTGGTTCATCCAGACAAGGATTGTGCTCAGTATCGTGTTTATTATTTGAGTGGGCTTCATCCCCTCTCAATTATTAACCTAATTTCTCATAGCACATAAATGACATCTTTCTAGTATGGCATGAGGAAGGGCAGACCTTCTGGACTTCATAATCTAGCTTAACAACCAGAGCACTGATCTCAGTTTTACAGCCAACTAAAAGACAGAAAAATATTATCTTGACCTTATGATAAGACACCAAGACGGTACAGTGTGCACCACTCTGTACAGAAAAAATTACAGACACCAGTTCCTTACTGAGGTACAATAGCTTACACCCACATGCCTTCATGGGTGATCTACGCTTTGGTCAATTTTTGCGATTATGCAGAAGCTGTTTCCTAAAGGAATACTAGTTTAAGAAAGTCAAACAAGTTAAAGCTAGATTGACAGACAGGGGTACTCGAAGAAAATAATCACCAGAGCGCTTAAGCAAGAATGGTTTTGCCTCAGAGTAAGTCTACTTACCTCAAAGACCAGAGGCAAATCACAGAGAAGATTAGTGATGTCGAGCACTTTTACTCCTCTTACTAATTGTATCAAAAAGATCATAAAAAAGCAGCAGGCAATGATAAAAGACACCTGAATTGAGGCTCCTCTTTTCACATTCAAGAGGAATAAGAATATTAAGGGCTTGTGGTGAGAGCTCAAAGGGAAATTAAAAATAACAGTGCCATTAGGGAGCTATAAGAACTACCAAACATACAGGGTCACTTCAAGTGTGGGAATTGTTTTGCCTGTAAACACCAGGAACACAAAGGCATTGGTTATGGAAACTAGATGATGTACTCAGAAAACAATTTCCAGCTGTAACACTCAGAACATTTCAAGTGTTAGTAAATGTCTCTGCAATAGATCTGATATGGATCAGACATCCCTAATGGTGAAGTAATATATTGGGCAGCACAGAAGCAAGATCAAGCATAAAGCTGAATGTGCCCCCGTTGGTGTGACGCTTCATGGAAGAGGGATACACAGAAAATCATATCAACTGGCAAGTGGAGTAGGTAGTGACAATGGACAAGAGAGGTGTCAATATCTCAGCCCTGCTAGAGTTCAGAGAATGCAAATGGATGGATTTGCTTGATAGCACCACAAACAATTTGAATGATATATATGACCTATGAAGGCTCTCTTTCTTGAATATATAAACCTGAAAATATCACACATTGTAGTCTTTCTGTTGCAACCCTGCGAACATATTGTCATCATTTATTTGAAAGGAAACTAGACAGAAGTGAGGTTCTGCAGCTCAACACATCCGTGTGGTACACTCATTGGTTGTGATTGCATGCACGCCTAGGCCAATCTAATTTATTCAGCTGCTTTGAGACTGGATGAAGATCACTAGGTGATAGGTTTTAGGCATAGACTGCCAGGATCTTTTATAGGTGTAATAGCGTGAAACACTTGGTAGGTGTAGTTTACTGTCTCCTCCAGGACAAACTCATACTTTAAGGTCATGTTGCGTTGTTTTGCTTTCACATCCAAGATGGTGGATATCGGTTAGCTGTCTAGTGGTTGATAAAGACACAAACCTTGATTTTAGTGGGAGCATCTGCCCATGCATTTTCTTCTCATTTGATGATTGCAGGTAGTGTGAATAGGACACACGCTGGTTTTTACCTGGTGGATTTGTACGTTTTTACCCCCACCTTAGGAAAACAGGAAAATTGTGATTCTTTTTGTCTCAACTATTGATGAATGTGCGAATAGATATGGTTCTCTGTATAAAGCTTTGTACTAACTTTTCAGTTTGAGACTTGTGTTTGAAAATGGAATGGGTGAATTGATGCTGGAGGTCTTCTAGGGATACACTTAGTCCCAATCCTTTCTGTAAGTGTTGTGTGACATTCGTTTGTGACCACTCACAACTTTTAGCGTTGAGCATGACAGTGCTCAGTCGAGCACTCATTTAGCGTTGTGCATGACAGTGTTCGGTCGAACAGTGATTCCTAAGTCGTAGCCATGGTCTACATCAGGTGAATAACAATTGAAGAACATGAAGTCATGGTTATCTCCCAACCAGCACATGGTAGATTAGATACCAGATGAGTGTACAAGGAGTGCAAATACGAAGCAAATTTCTAACGGTAATCGGGGGCACGGCCACTTTCCACAGGACCCCTTTATTATGTAATAATAAACAATTAGGATCGGAATCAGTGCATAATATTCGGAGGCTACATATTGAGGGTCCAATGGTTGACGCTGTGTCTTGGAGTGTTGCAGGGACACACCTCTTCCTGAGCATTTAGGGGCAGATTTACAAGCCCCTTGCGGCCCTTTTACGCCGCCGTGGCGTCGTTTTTGTGACGCAGCAGCGGTGCAAAAGATGCACCCTGGTGCGGGGTACTTACAACGTGACGCATCTGGGAGATGGGTCATGTTGTAATGCCCTGGGCCAGAAGGAGGCGTTCCTGCGCAGGGGGGGGGGGCATTCCGGCACAGGAACACCTCCTAAAAGTGGCTGAGTGAAATCTACAAGATTTCACGTCAAAACCCTGCGCCTGCTTGAAGCAGGCATAAGGATTGACGCAGGTTTGTAAGAATAGGGCCCCCCCAAGCCTTTCTGAAGCTGCGTCGCGCTTGCGACGCAACTCCAGCAATGCGCCGCTTTTACGGCACAGATGCGTGACTCATCTGTGCCGTTTTTGCCCCATAGTGTGCCGCATTGTAAATGCGGCGCATCCATGGTGGCGTAAGCATGGCGCACAATAAGTGGCGCATCCCTGCTGATATGCAGGGATGCGTCACTTATTGTAAATCTGCCCCTTAGTTTACGGCTGGATAGGGGCAAGTACCATACACAAATGTTCTCCAGCCTGTACTTCTGATTGACTACGGACATTGTTGTAATGTACAGCTTTCTTCTTGCTCTAATAGCAGAAACTGAAATATTCGGGAGTCGATTATTGCGGGTGTCCCTGTACTTATACACAGTGTGGTCTGAGTTCACTTTTCTCTTCCCCCATAGGTGCATTATTTAGATGACTGAGGTCTTGAGGAGACCCAACAGGTTTTTCTGGCATGAAACATCGACACACCATCCGCTGGTTGTTTCATGATTTGATTAGTGAGGAGATATTATATACTCGCCGATACTATGACCTTACAACATTTGTTTAAAATTGATTTATCAACCGTGGGTTTTGTACACTGTCTTTTTATGTTTGTGTGTATGTTCATTCTTTGAGCACAGCATTGCACTGCACATATCCGGCACTGTGAACTATGTTTTGAAGCAAAGAGAAATGTGTACTTTAGTTATTCTTTTGTAATCCTATAAAAACAAGAGTGGGATAATGGTATATGAAATGTACAATTGAGTTACTTACCTCAAAGATATACAAGGGGCATTGCTAGAAGTGAGTCCCAAGGGACAATTGTTGCAATTAAATATGCGCACTTGCTGCAGCCATGCGCCAATGTAAGCATCCTTCTGCCATCGCGCAAGGGTGTCTGCTTTGGGGTGACTTCCTACACAAAAACTATGCTGAAAGGCAATTTCCTCTTTGAATATGAATACAGCACACCTGCAAAATATTTCTTGTTGTTACGGCAATATGTGAATGCATCACACATGGAAAATATTTCTCCTTATAACGCCAATATAAAGGAGACGCAGGATTTTGGCACACATCCATATCTACAAGTGTTTGTAGAAATTAATTTGTGTCAAAATCCATGGGTGGATGCACGAGAACTCCCGTGCACCACCCATGGAATGCGTCCTGGAAGCAAAGTAACGCAAGGCAGTTCATGGAAACACGCAATGGTAAGAGCGCTCCTTAAGAAACCGACCCTTAATCCAGATGTTCTGAGTAACTGCAGACCCATAGCTCTATTACCTATGATCTGCAAGATTCTGGAAAAACATGTAAATTCTAGTCTTCCAACTTTTCTAGTAGCCCATAATCTCTTACACGATTCTCAGACCGGGTTCAGACCCCAGTTGGGCTCCGAGCCAGCTCTGATCTCGGTGGTGGAGGTAGCCAAGAAGAGCATGGATCAGGGAGGAGCAGTTGCCATTATCCTCCTTGATCTACGCGTGGCGTTTGACACCATCAATTCTGACATCCTTCTGAACCGCTTAGGGAAGGTAGGAGTAGCAGGAGTCGCCATAGCATGGATTCAATCATATCTCACTGGAAGAACCTTCAAAGTCTTTTCAGGAGTAGCCACCTCGAGCTGTCGACCTCTTAGGTATGGAGTGCCTCAGGGATCATCCCTGAGTCCTACCTTATTTAACGTTTACATGAGGCCATTAGCAGACATTGTCCTCCCTTTTGGGATAAAAATCATCACCTATGCGGATTTGTCCTAGGCATGTGGGCCATTGTAGTTTACAATCAGTGTTGGGTAGATTGCCCAGATACATGATTTCCGATTTATCACCATTGAGCCTAAGGCATGAGTTTTGCATTGAATATGCCACCTTCTCCAAGCATGATTCTAGGTCGGAGGGGGCATTATGCAGGTGCTTAAGGGAAACCACCCCAAAGCCCAAGATCAAAAGCTTGGGAGTTTAGCTTGACAAATCACTTAAATTTGAACAACAAGAGGTGGAACTGGCAGGTACGTGTTTTGGCATTATAAGAATGCTGAGAAAAATTCTCTCCCTTCTCCCCAGTGGGCCAAGGAGAATGGTAGTCCAGGCCCTTGCGCTATCAAGCCTGGACTATGGTAACTCCTTGTACCTGGGAGCACCCAAAGCCACTATTAGGAAACTCCAACTCATCCAGAATTGTGTGGCAAGGATGCTGCTTGGAGTGCCAAGAACGCAATCTGCGAAGCCTTGTCTGAAAGACCTTCACTGGCTACCGATTTTGGAAAGAGTGAAATTTAAAGCACTTTGCATAGCCCACAAAACCTTGATGGGAAAAGGCGCAGCCATCTTTAACTCCCTTATTATATTTTACCAACCCAGGAGATCGCTCCGCTCCGCCAGCATGAGCTTGGCCTTAGTGCCGAAAATTCAGAGAACTCGGAGCGGGTGCAGTTCCTTCTCTCACAGCATAGCGAAGCGGTGGAACACCCTACACTTGAAGATACGCTTGGACACTCATCTCCTCACTTTCCGGAAGCATCTGAAAATATGGTTATTCTCCAAATATTAGGCTGTAGACCCTACCTCCTTTCTACTCCTATTCTGCCAGCGCTGGGATGCCTCTGGGTAACTACGCGCTCTGTGGAGTGGTGTGGCTCACTGGTTAGAGGCGGCAGACCCGTAAGCAGAGAACGGCGCGGGACTAGGGTTCAATTCCCGACGCGGCAGGGTCGTGGACCAGGGTCAAAACGGACTCGATAATTCTCGCCTCGGTGTCTACTCTAACCAGGGAACACACTCAGCAACTCTGGGCATTAAGCTTACCTCATCTCTACAACGGCCCCCCACAGACGCCGGGGATGCCTGGTTTCACCTTGGAGATACCCAGAAAGGGACCATCTCACAGGGAAAACAAGGATGGGTTCCCCAGCGGTCTTCAGCGCCAGGATACTCCATGGAGTCGCAGTGCGCTTTACAAGTACACCCACATTTACATTTACATTTAAATGTTAAGTAATAATAATAATAATAATTGCCCTGCGTTGTTTTACTTGGTTATGAACTAATGCAATTCGGTGTTTGCATTGGTTTGTGATTATCAAACTCGATTTTGCATTGGGTCTGTGTTACAAAAGTAATGCAAACCAAAGCAAAGTTGTAAATCTGAGCCAAAATGTTCTTTGCCTCATTTCCAATGATGAATAGGTTTCTGTAATGCAGTACACTGACGCTGCTCCTGAGTGATAGGTGGGCTTCGTAATAGTATCCCCCATCATCATTGTATTTTGACCCAAGGAAGAATAATGAATGTATTCCTTAAATATTAACCAGTGTAACAGGCTAAGGTCTTAATTACAAGTTGTTTGGAATTTTCTGACCACTGCATAAACCCCTGTTAGCACAGAGATTGGAATTCTGAGGTAAGTGGTATTTACTGCATCTGGTTACATTTCAGCAAGTCAAACCTTCTGAAATTGAACTGTGGAGAAGTGTACAGTTTTTACTATACCATGTTGATTTTGGTGCGATAAGCCACATCCACATGCTATTCCCCAAAAACGTTATTCCCCTAAATTTGTGATTTGTGTTATTTAGCACACATGATTAATAATGAACTTCATGGTATCAATATTTATCAGGTGCAATAGATAACACCTTCAATTCAACAAACATTACTCCTGTTTTAGATCGACCAACAAAATATATGGCCAGTGCCTTCCATGTCCAAGACTGTAGTCTCAATCGACTGCTATTATAAGCTTTATTTTTAACCTGTACCTTAAAAATACTGTCCAATAGACATTCTCAATGATGTTTCCTTCCTGGTTTGTGGTCTGCTACAGAACTAGAATATCTTACTGGAGTTTCCAGAGGAAGATTGTTGTCATCTAAAAGATCACTAAGAGAAGCAAGCAGCGTGACATGCTATAGCATAAAATTCTTATCAAACGCCTTCAGTTCTGTAGTCACCATGTCTGACACAGCAATAAACCAGCAAATAATAACGGGTCCAGGGGTGTAACACAGGCCCCCGCAGCCCCCGCGGTGCATGCGGCCCCTGAGCTGCAGGGGGGCCCCTCAGCACAGTATTCAGGACTGACAGTTCTGGATGAAATCCGGAATGGGGGGCCCTCCGTATACCTTGCAGGGGGTCTCCTCAACTTTTTTTACGCCACCGAACGGGTCACAGTGGGGCCAGTGTTAGTTTTGGAATTTTTGAACTTTGCCCATAAACTTTGGTTTAAAAAAAAAAATCCACAAACGCTCCCAGGCGCTGGGTGAGGACATTATTTATATTTTTATAAATATCCCCTGCTTTGTGGATCTGTCATGGGCATTGTAGACAGGGCCTTCATTAATGCAACCCTTAATTTTTTCATATTTACATTAATGTTCCAGCTATTCCAATGCGCTTTTTTCACATACTGAAAACAATATTTTCTTTCTTGTTCTGAATTTTTTGAAATCCATTTCAACGTACTCATTGCTTTTATATTGTTATCTAAATGAATTACCTAGGACCATAGTCACAAACAAATCTACAAAAGTACAGTTTACGGGCAGAGAGAAGGAGGTGATCCATCCTTCAGCTGGAGTAGACATCCAACCGTTTCAAGGGTGGAAAAGGGTTGGATGAAAGTTTGGGAGTACCCTTAAGCATACATGCTTGTGAGCATTTCTAAGTTCCAATGCAAACCACACCTTGGAACACCCACTTCCTTTCCTTGGGTGGGATAAACTGCTGCAGATTTTCTCACATAGTTTTCTCACCCATTAAGAATCCCTTTTTGGTAAATTCTGGCTTACTTACATAAGATATTTTTGCTCATAATCTTATATTTACGAATGAAAATACCTTTGTGAATAGGCACATGGTATTACCATGTTCAGTTATTTTCTCCCACTTAGAGCCTTCATGCTACTGATAGCATGGATTTGGGCCAAAATTACATTTTATGGTTTAAGCTTTCAATTACCATTACTAACAGTGTCAAACCCCATTCTCGCCCTGGTTCCTCCTCTCCTCAGGTGACGGATCTTTGCCTCTATACTTTTGATTCAAATAGATATTTTCGGCATTGCAAGCTTAATTTCAAATACAATTCCAAGTCCAGTCAATGTTGAGGGTTTGGACGAGTTTTAAAAGCTTCATTCTCATCAAGAGGTTAATAAGTACCCTTTTATTTTTTATTCAAATGACTCAATAAATCAAGTACGTTTACAGACATCTCTTAAAAAAGAATGGTTAGAACAAATAATCAATCAGAGCATTTAGCTTGCTAGATAAAGGACCGAAATCCCTATTCTAAATATCAGGATCAGAAATTCAAAGTTCGTAGAGCTCATGAAGAGTTCAAGTTCAAAGGAAAAGAGTGAGATTCAAAGAGCATAAAGCTCAAAGTCAAATTAAAACAGCAGAACTTCCCATAAAGAGTAGTTCATGAAACTTAGCCGAGTCTCAGGAATACAAGCACATGATCATCTAGTTGTAGTAGCAATCTGTACAACTAAAATATCTAAATATAGTAAGGATGAACAGAAGCAACAGTAGCCATAACCATCTGTCTAGGACAAGAGAATAGATTAGACTCTCCATAATAGCATGTGAAAGGGTAGGATAGCATGGACGGGGGCCCCCAGTACCCCATCACCATCACCGGAAATTCCTCCAATGATACCCATAGGATTTCAAAGCGGAAGGCTGGCCAGACTGTTGCAGAGCCAAGGCTAAATGCTCAGGGAAACCCCTAATACACCACCCCTTCCACTCAGCTTCCACACTGAAAGCCGAAGCTGCAGAAGACAACCTCGGAGCTGATTGCAGAGGGGAAGGAAAACGAGGGAGAATCAATGGACCCTGAACAGAAAACAACAGCAGAGTGGGGAACTACGACCGGCAAGGCCACAATGGAACCACCACTAACACCACCTGTGACTCCCGACAGAGGTGAGCCAAAAACCTGTGGATCAGAGTCAGAGGAGGAAATGCATACAGAAGGTGAGAAGGCCAAGGAATGGACAGCCCCCCCCCCCAAATCCCATCCTGTGGAACCTGCAAGCAGAACTGGGGCAGCTGAGCCCTGCGCCAGGAAGCAAAGAGGTTGAGATAAGGAAAACAAAACCTCCTACACACAATCTGCCACAAAAAGCCAAGAGCAAGAGACAACTCCTGGGAGGGGGAAAAACCTGCTGAGGTCACCCACCACACCATTGTCCACCCCCCGAAGTGAACAGCCCGGAGAGACAGAGATGCCCCTACACCCAACAAACAATGGAATCACGACTGCATTCAGAGACTTGGAAATGGAACACCTTGATGGTTCAGGTATGCCACAGACACCATATTGTCCATACGGACCACCACATTGCAACCCAACAACAGGACACGAGAACCCATCATTGCACGGGACATCACAGTCAACTCCCTCCAGTTCGAGGAATGCCACCCCTTCGGAATGGACCAATGACCCTGAAGAGACCTGGAATCCAGAGTCGCCCCCACCGAAGGCACTGGCATCTGTCATCAGAACCGCCGGTGGAGAGGACTGTAACAGAAGCCACTGAGAAAGATAGTCCAACAATGTCCACCAGCGCAGAGCAGAAAGGAGTGAAAGAGCCACTGGAATATGAAGAACCAGATTGCGGGATAATGGATTCCAATGGGCCAACATATACAACCACAGAGGCCTGAGATGAAATAATAATAATAATAATAATAATAATAATAATAACTGAGGCCAGGCCACGGTAAACACCGTCGCCACTATGAGACCCAGAAGCCGTAACCACAGACGGACTGGAGAGGAGCCCCCCCACCAAAAATCTCTGAGCAAGTGAACACAAAGCCACTGCACAAGAAACCAGAAGGAACACGCTGTTGATGTCGGTGCTAAAGCACGCCCCAATGAAAATCAAGTCCTGTGAGGGTTCAAACTTTGGGTAAATTCAGAAGAAGCCCATGAGCTCATAGTGCAGAACACACCACCTCCCGATCCACAAGCAGGTGATCCCGAGAGGAAGCATGAATCAACCAGTCGTCTAGGTACGGGAAATTGAGAACCCCATGGAGATGTAAACAAGCCACCAGAGGTGCCACCACAGTGGTGAACACCCGCGGGGCAGACCGGAGGCAAATGGGCTGGACCAGAAACTAGAAATGACACCCCAGAAGGCAGAACCTCAAGTGCTGACGAAAGCTGGGGTGAACCGAGAGATGATAGTATGCTTCTTGGAGATTGAGAGTGCTCAAGAAATGACCCGAGAGTACCAGCGGAATCACCCGCTGCAGAGTCTGCATTCGGCAGGGCGGATGGACCACAAAGTTGTTGAGAGCCTTCACATAGAGGACCAGACAGAACCCCCATCACCTTGGGGACCAGAAAAATCAGAGAGTAAAACCCCCTTCCCACCTCCAGCGGAGGAAGCTCCTGAATAGCCCCCTTCAGCAAGATAGACTTCACCCCCAGAGACAACTCCGACCTCTTGACCGGACAGGACGGCCAAGGAATAGGACGAATCCCTGGCTCCGAAGGAGGCTCTGCAAATTCGATACTGCACCCCTGACACGCAATGTCCAGAACCCACACATTGGAACATGACTGCAGCCAAGCCAGGAGAAAGAACTGCATATGTCTGCATACCATTAATTCAGGAGCCCCGGGCATATAGCCAGGAACGAGGTTTAGGGGGTGGGGATTTAGCTTTCCTATCCCGCCCTCTCCCTGAAGAAAACCTCCGGTGACACCTGGAGAAATTCCTATGAGAAGGAGGGTGAAAAAGAAACTTAGGTTTGGAAGGGGCAGGCACAGCGGAGGGCTGCTTGAAGGAAGAAGAGTGCTTTTTTTCCTTAAACAACTTATGCAACTTGCCCTCCAATTTCTCCCCAAACATCATAGTCCCCTGGAATGGCAGACGCAAGGCACAAGCCTTTTGAGCCAAATCCGTCTTCCAATCTTTTGACACCAGATTGCGGCGGGCTGCCACACCCGCACTGCCAGAAAGGGCCAAAGCCCTCACCACATTGAAGGATATATCTGACAAGAACTCGACCTGTCATTCGATATGCTCCAACAACACAGAGCAGTCTGAAGAGCCATCCATGGATTGATACAACGCTTTGCTATCAGAGATCAAGGACTGCGAGATGTAAGTACCATATATCCCGGCACTCAAGGCCAGATGAGACCCAGAGTACACCTTCCGGAGGGAGACATCTACCTTTTTATCCACTGGATCTTTGATCACCGCATCCTCAGCCAAGGATGTTCGTCCCACCTGGCTAGCAACAAACAAATGAATTGGAATTGAATCTGGCAATTACTTGGACATCTCCTGAAGAGGATAAAGCTTTGCCATAAACCAAGGAAGTAAAATACGATCCGGATCCTTCCACTGCCTTTTCAGAACCTCATGAATGAAAGGATGAACTGGTACATCCACTGCAGCCGAACACTGAAACTGCCTCAGCAAAGAACCTCCCCGAGGTGCTGGGTGCCTCATCACCAGGAAAACCCATGTTGGATTTTACATGTCTAAGCAACTCAGGTAACATGTTTCTGTCCATATATTTTCCTTTGCGTTCCGCACCCCCCAACCAATCTTTCTCGGAATCCAATGAATGAGAACACTGAAGAGGAAGGGGACCTTTAGGACGGGACCCTCTCCCCATTTCACGCAGGGTCTTTTTTATAAGTCTTTTCAAACGATCATCCTCCCCCTCCCTGTGGCGTTTAGACTGTGCCGGAGAAGGGGAGGAAGAAGAGCTGGAAGAAGAGGAAGAGGAGCGCTCCACATGCCTGAACTTCGTCAAGTGCGTCCCCATCTCAAAAAGTGATATTGCCACACAGTCACCAAGAACCTTTACCCCTTGATGAAGAGCAGGCCGGGGGAAGAGAAAGAAATTAGAGAAATCCCATCGGTGATCGATCAAAGTCCATGCAGGCTGCAGCAACAGGAGTATGTGTAGGCAAGTAAATTAGGAAGAACAAAAAAACAAGTAAAAGAACGATCACGCGGTACCTACGATTTATGCTGGAGAAACAGCCAACTTACTGCCGACCGGCATAGCCATGCCTGACTTTCGGGACCTACACTCGACATTAAGTCAGGCGACGAGACCCGGAAGCAACTACGGCTGTCGACCGTAACTCTGCACCTCCCAGCATGCCCGCCAGCCCAGGAGGCCCTGAACAGAATTCCCCCATAATCCCTAGATCCCTGGAACATCCTCGTGGAGAGAATTCACCCGATGTGCCTGATGTACCCCAAGCCCAGCAGGGAGGAAGACGGGACACCATGCAACGCTCCACCGCCCGGCAGCGGAGCCGGTAAGAAACCAGGAGCTCCCCAGCTCCTGCATCCTCGTCCCATTCTGTCAAAAGACAGAAAAAAAGAACAGGAAGAATGATGGGAATTTTGTACTCCCAGAAGGAGGGAGTGGGGTGGGGTAGGGCCAGCATTCTTTCGTTCTATGTTTTCTGTCGCGAGATATTCATATCTCACTATTTATGAATGGGACGAGGACAGGAGGGAACTGGGAGGTAATCACAGTTGACTTCCACATCCAGTGGAGCATTGCCTCCCTCCTACATTAAATACCTGCTTTCAGATAGAAATAGCACTAAAATAATTTTAAAGTATTTAGAAAGGTGCCACCTCTATTCCTCCAGGTATCAAAATTAACCACCCTCAAAATATTCAACAGAGCTTTGGATTGTTTATTGTTGCAGCTTCACTTCAACCTGTGATTACTCTACATATGTCAGGACTGTAGGGTCACCTGATATGATTGTTATAATTGCATAATTCATTTTGATGAACTGATATTTAACATATCCTTCCATTAGTGCTTCTAATTACTTTGGTAACCAGCTCATAGTAGGATATTGTAATTCAAAGACATCATACTACTTCTTGTAGTATCGGTAGTAACATGTTCAGTCAATCTTGTGATATCTTGCCCTTTGCATCTCTTGTAAACTGGTACTTTTTAAATTATGTTTCTAGCTCATTCAGTTTTTGATCTTATCCTGGTAACACGGTATTCTGGAAATTGCTCTTCCACCCTTTGTGTCTTATCTGTGTTTCTAAAACAATAAATAAATAAATACATATTGGGATGAATATGTTGTATTCACAAACATATTCTCCTCTTCCTGTATAAATTACAGATGTATTCGTTTCTGGGTATAAATAGCTGCTATTCATTTGCATTTGAAATTTACACCTATTTTACTAACTCTTCCTATGCATAGTCAACACAATTCATACAGTACCAGACATAGGAGTATGAAGGCTGTATAAGACTGTTAAATGTTCAAAAACTACTATTTATCTTTGACTGTAATTCTTAACTTCTCCCTTTACTCCAACAACTGTGTGCCTTTTAGAAACCTTTAGGCACTTTTCTACAATATATCCAGCAGTTACATCTAAATTATTCAGGCGTGGTTTAGTAGTGCTCTTAAGTATGAATAACATATTGCAAAATGGGTATGACAGCCAGCAAGTAATCATTAAGTGACTGTTTAGATTTATTTAGTTCTCTGACCACTCCACTGGAAAGTCCATTCCTCAATCAAAGATCAAAACTACATGTGGGTTGTATAGAAGTTCGTTTTCTTCACCCACACTGAAAAAAAGTGCACCCTACGGCACTTATACAAGTAAGGCACTTTCAAGTGCAGAAAGCACATACAGATTGATGGTTTTGGTTTATTTGAGCATCTTGCCGGAAGACCATGTTATTTTGTGGAATTGCTCATCATATCCTGAACATCTAACTCATGTACACCCTTCATAGTTATACCTCCTTGTCTTTCCTCTCCATCTTCCGATCATTCAGTATAATCACATTATTCTCCACTCTGACTAGTGGTGTTGGTACAAAAAATTATTTCTCTACTCTTTACATCCAGACATGTGTTCACCCTCACAGCATCACCAGCTTCCATCTTAACCATCCTCTGATCTTCTCCACTATACTTGCCTTCAGTTACACTTACATCCGCTACACCCTTCAATTCTTTTGCATTCCCTTGCTTCCTTCTTATCCACTGTTGATGCAGCAAGGAACCTGACACTCATCCTCTCAAAAGTACAAATGGTGAGGCACAGTGGTGGTATGTGGCTTAATGTGCGTTGCACAACAGATATTTTTAAGTATGACTGTAGAATTTAATCCATTGGTTATGGTTAATTAGAGCTTGTCTTTGACTACCCTATTAAAGGACTCAACCAAATAATTGCTAATAGGATGATTTAAAGAGGCCCTGGTGTGCCTGACATCAATGGATGTCGAAATATCCTCCCTTTCATCTCTTGGCATTTCAGCAACATTATAAGTCACCAATTATTCTGGGATTTCCTAATGGTAAATACATCCTTCAAGAAATCAACCACAACAATAATATTTACACTGTCAACAAAATGTACTTTTGGTCACTTTAAACAATAATCTACAATAACTATGGCATATTTGGGCGATCCACAAAAAAATCCCTAAATGGGCCTGCCACATTTACAGCCAATTTACTCAAGGACACTAAGGAACTTCAACAGATTTTATAGGGAGGATGCGGTACCTGTGATTGGTAAACACATATAGTTTCCCGTTGAAGATATAACGTAGAGACTTAGATCACAAGCATTTCATCAGTAAGATTCACAAAGACTAAATCATGCCATGAGTAATTTATTTTTATGATGATGTGTTCTTTAGTCATGTGAAATTCTCACTCTTTTCCAGTATTTATAGTGTGAAAAGCAGAACTACAAAAATCAATAAGCACAGAAAAGCAATTCTGTGACTGCATTTCCTACTTTCATTTCACATGAGACACTCTGAGATCACCTTTTTGCAGAAATCTAAAGGATAATTCAAGCTTTAGAATGGTTGGTGTAAAATAAAACAATGAAAACCTCTCTTCCAACTTTTAAATATCCATCTTCAGGCACCTTTTACATGCATAATAAATACAGATGACACAAGGGCTCCTGTGTGGAGATGCCCTTCCCTCAGGCAATGAAGAAGAAACTTGAAATGCCTTCGTAGTGTCCAGTTTTTGACAAACAAGTAGGATCCCAATACTGTTGTTTTTGTTTACTGAATGAATATAGGATCACTTATAAGAACATTTAAGAAGGCTGAACTGCATCATTTGGAAATTAAAAGGTTGACGTTTCTGTAGCCAATAGTACAACTTATTTCAAAGAAATACTAGACGGCAAGCGACATAGAAACTCAGGAAATAACACCGTTTTTGATAAATGAGTAACATTTTAAAAAAGATGGTAGATTCTTGGTAAGTGATTTATTATCGAGAGCCATACCTCTGTCGAAGCCAGCTCTTACATGATGGTTAGGACTTTGTTTATACTTAAGAAAGCATAGAACTGCCCTAAGCATGGTAGCACTACATAGTTCCTGGTGACAAATTATTACAGAAGTTCAGTGGATGGGAAGAACTCCAGCATGCAACCTGCCATTTTGCTTAGGATGCTGAAAATACTTGCACCACTTCTGTCTCCTACTGTTAAGTATCTTTAGTATTTATTTTTATCAAGTTGTATTAAAAAAAAAATCATATAGATATTATCTTTCTGAAGTTTGCAAGAGATGAGGCCGAAAGAAGGTACCATACATGACATGAAGATGGCCCCTGTCTGTGATGTTGACCTGTCAACCATCCCACCCTGTTATGCACCTTGGAAGTGGGATTCACTTGTAATGTTCTGCACTAGTTCTTCTCCTATCTTTCCAACCAACAACAGTTTGTTGACATGGGCACCTCCAAGTCACAAAAGTTCCCCATCACCTGCGGGGGACCCAATTTTTCCATAGTGTCCCCTATCATCTTCAACCTTTACATTGAGCCCCTTGGTGCTCTACTCACGGATATCAGTATCAAGCTTTACCAGTATGCTGATGACACACAACTCTTCTTGAAGGTCTCCTGGGCTTCAAATTTCGAACACCTCAAATACTGCCCACACATTATCCAGACCCGGGCGTCCAATGCCTATCTGAAGTACAAACCCAAATAAGACATCATTCCTGTTATTTGTCAAGAACAACAAACACGATATAGTTCAAACCTGGCTCAATGACAAGAACCTTGATAGTGTCAACACCAACTTTAACTGAATGCCAAGACACTTGGATCCACCCGATACACCTACCTCACCCCGAAGAAACAGATTGCCAAAAAAAAGACCGCCTGAAACCAGTTCTCTCTTCAAATAACTGAAACAGTTTCTTCCAAAAAGCAACTTCAGAACTGCTGTTCAAGCCCTCGCTCTTTTGAATTTGGATTGTGGTAATGCCCTACTCCATGGCCTCCCATACTCCAATCAATCAATCAATCAATCAATCATGCCATTTGTATAGCGCACTACTCACCCGGGAGGGTCTCAAGGCGCTTGGGGGGAGGGGTATGCTACTGCTCGAACAGCCAGGTCTTGAGTTGTTTCCTGAAGGCGAGATGGTCCTGGGTTAGCCGAAGGTGGATGGGGAGGTAGTTCCAAGTCTTGGCAGCCAGGTAAGAGAAGGATCTTCCTCCGGCGGTGGCTCTTCGGATGCGTGGTACGGCTGCGAGGGCGAGGCTGGTGGACCGTAGCTGGCGGGTGGGCGTGTAGAAGGTCAGGCGGTCGTTGAGGTACTTGGGGCCCAGGTCGTGGAGAGACTTGTGTGCGTGGGTGAGGAGCCGGAACGTGATCCTCTTGTCGACGGGGAGCCAGTGCAGGTTCCTCAGGTGGCTGGAGATGTGGCTGCGTCGGGGGACATCCAGGATGAGTCGGGCGGAGGCGTTCTGGATGCGCTGGAGTCTTTTCTGTAGCTTGGCTGTGGTTCCGGCATAGAGGACGTTTCCGTAGTCCAGTCGGCTGGTGACGAGTGCCTGGGTGACAGTCTTCCTGGTCTCGGTCGGGATCCAGCGGAAGATCTTGCGAAGCATACGCAGGGTGTTGAAGCACGATGAGGAGACGGCGTTGACTTGTCTGGTCATCGAGAGGGAGGGGTCCAGGATGAAGCCCAGGTTGCGTGCGTGGTCGGTTGGCTTGGGTGCGGTGCCCAGGGCTGGGGGCCACCAGGAGTCGTCCCAGGCGGAGGGCGAAGATCCCAGGATGAGGACTTCCGTCTTGTCCGAGTTCAGTTTCAGGCGGCTGTCCTTCATCCACTCGGCGACGTCTTTCATCCCTTCGTGTAGGCAGGTTCTGGCGGTGTCGGGGTCTCTGGTGAGGGAGAGGATCAGCTGGGTGTCGTCGGCGTAAGAGATGATGTTGAGGTTGTGCTGGCGTGCGATGGCTGCGAGAGGTTTCATGTAGATGTTGAAGAGGGTGGGGCTGAGTGAAGATCCTTGCGGGACGCCGCAGATGACTTCGGTGGCCTCGGAGCGAAACGGGGGGAGGCGGACTCTTTGTGTTCTTCCGGCGAGGAACGAGATGATCCACTCCAGTGCCTTCTCTTGGATACCGATGTTGCTGAGGCGCTGGACTAGGGTGCGGTGGCAGACCGTGTCGAACGCAGCGGAGAGGTCCAGGAGGATGAGGGCCACTGTTTCCCCCTTGTGGAGCAGGGTCCGAATGTCGTCGGTGGCTGCGATGAGGGCGGTCTCGGTGCTGTGGTTGGCTCTGAAGCCGGACTGCGAGGGGTCGAGGGATCCGTTCGTCTCGAGGAAGGCGGTCAGCTGTCTGTTGACGATCTTCTCGATGACTTTAGCAGGAAAAGGGAGGAGCAAGATGGGGCGGAAGTTTTTGAGATCGGTGGGGTCCGCAGTAGGTTTCTTCAGGAGAGCGCTGATCTCGACGTGCTTCCAGCTCTCCGGGAAGGTGGCGGTGTTGAAGGAGGCGTTGATGATGTTCCGGAGTTGTGGTGCGATGGTGGAGTCGGCCTTGTTGAAGACGTGGTGTGACAGGGGTCGATCGGTGATCCGGAGTGGATGGTGTTCATCGTGCGGGCTGTGTCTTTGGTGGTCACCGTGGTCCAGGTGCGAAGGGTGGCGGTGGGGGGCGTTGGTTTGACGGTTGGGTGCGTGGGTGGGGCGCCGAAGCTGTTGTCGATGTCGGCGATCTTGCGGTGGAAGAACGAGGCGAGGGAGTCGCAGAGGTCTTGTGACGGAGTGATGTCGTTGGTGCCGGTGCTGGGGTTGGAGAACTCCTTGACGATAGTGAAGAGCTCTTTGCTGTCGTGGGCGTTGTTGTCCAGTCGTTCCTCCAGGGATTTCTTCTTGGTGGTGCGGATGAGCTGGTGGTGCTTGCGGGTAGCATGTTTGAGGGCGGTCATGTTGTCGGTGGTCCGGTCGAGGAGCCAGGCTTTCTCGAGGGTGCGGCAGGTCTTCTTGGAGTCCTTGAGGTCGTCGGTGAACCAGGATGCCTTCTTGCTTCTGGGTCTGCTGGGAGGGTTCTTTAGTGGCGCGAGGTCGTAGGCACAAGCGGTCAGCCACTGTGTGAAGTTGCGGGCTGCTTCGTTGGGGTCCGTTGTGTTGGCGGGTGGGCTCTGGCTGAGGGAGGTGGTGAGCTGGTCTGCGGTGATCTTGCTCCAATTCCTGTGAGGTACCTGTTGCGGGTGGTGGTGGGTCGTGGATCTTTTGAAGCTGAAGTGGACGCAGCTGTGGTCGGTCCAGTGGAGTCCGGTGGCGTGGCTGAAGGCGATGTACTTTCTGGAAGAGAAGACGGGATCAAGCGTGTGGCCGGCGTAGTGGGTGGGGGTGTTGACCAGTTGCTTGAGTCCGAGGTTGGCGAGTGCCCCAGGGGTCTACCCTCAGCCCCACCTTGTTTATTGTATACGTTCAACCTCTGGCAGAGGTAGCCAGGAAACACGGGATGTCATTGGTGTCCTACGCCGATGACACCCAGCTGGTGGTGGCTCTGAAAGACGAGAGCGGGCGAAGTGCGCAGAATTTTAAACAGACTCTCGTCAACATCACTAGTTGGATGACGTCAAACTACCTCCAGCACAACACCGACAAGACGGAGGTCTTGCTGGTAGGCAAAGATATATCGGCCTGGGGGAACAACTGGTGGCCCGAGACACTGGGACAACCACCTGAGCCCAAAAACGTGGTAAAAAACCGAGGAGTATGGGTGGATTCTGCTTTGAATTTCACCCATCACACGAAAAAAGTGGCGGCCACCTGCTTTGGGATTTTACGAAACTTAAGACCAATCCTAAAATACTTTGACCACCAAACGCGTCAACTAGTGGTACAGTCAGCCATCCTCTCACGACTGAACTATGCTAGTTCCCTGCTGTTAGGGACAAACGTTGCAGAGAAATCTGGACTACAACGAGCCCAAAATGCCGCCGCGAGAGCTCTGACTGGCCTCCCCCGACACAAGTCAGTAACCAATACCCTCATGAAACTTCACTGGCTCCCGGTTGAAAAGAGGATCTACTTCAAGACCTTGTGCCTCGCTTTTAAATTCTGAAATCTGCCTCCCCCCCCCATGCTCTGCCCACTCCTTTCATCGTATGTTCCCCGACGCACCCTGCGGTCGGAGGGACAGAACCTGGTCACTGTCCTCCGCATTAAACTTGCCCGGATGGGCGGTCGCTCATTCAGATACCTAGCAGCAAGACTCTGGAATGAACTCCCAGCTCAGATACGCGCACTTAACGATCTTCTGTCCTTCAGAAAGGCCATAAAAACCCACCTCTTTGGCTAGTTATGTTATGTTACCTGCAGTTTCCATCAGCAGCAGCCTCTCTTAGTTACGATCAGCAAGCGCCGGGACTCCCCTTGGCTGGGGCAGCCGTGCGCTATATAAATCTATATAATATAACATAACATAACATAACATAACATAGAGCGTTGCAGAGTTTTGCGGCAAAGAGTGCAGCAGCATAAAATTCAGAGGCGTACAATGCAAAGTCATATAATGCAGTGGTGTGGATTAGAGTGTTGCATAGTAGAGTGCAGTTGTGTAAAGTGGAGTGGTGCGAAGTGGAAAGGTAGAGTAAAGTGGCATAGAGTACAGTGGTATAGAGTGCAGAGGTGCATAGTGAAATAGAGTGGCATAGAGTGCAGTGGCATAGAGTGGGGCAGAATAGAGTGGTGTAGAGTGCAGTGCTGCAGAGCAGAGTGATACAGCATGCAGGGGTGTAGAGTGCATTAGCATAGAGTGAAGGGGCTTAGAGTGGTGTTGAGTAGAGTGGTGTAGAGTGCGGTGGCATTGAGTACAGTGGTGCAGAGTAGAGTGCAGTGTTGTAGAGTGCAGTGGCATACAGTGACATGGAAGGGTGTAGAATAGAGTGGAGCGGTGAAGAGATCAATGGTGTAAAGTGTTGCAGAGTATAGTGGCGTAGAGTGCAGTAGCGTAGAATCCAGCAGCGTACAATGCAATATCATAGAATGCAGTGGCGTAGATTTGCGTAGTGCATAGTAGAGTGCAATGGCATAGAGTGCATTACCTTAGAGTCCAGTGGTTTAGAGTAGAGTGGCGTAGATTTCAGTGGCATAAAGTAGAGCACCATAGAGTGTAGTGGCATAGAGTAGATTGTTTCAGAGTAGAGTGAAGTGGCATAAAATGGAGTGGTGCAGGGCAGAGTGCAGTGGCATGAAGTAGAGTTTAATGGTATAGAGTGCAGTTGCATAGAGTGCAGTGGTGCAGAGTAGATTAGTGTGGTGTATAGAAGATTGGCATTGAGTGCAGGGCCGTAGAGTGGAGTGGTACAGAGTAGAGCGCATTGGTGTAGAGTGTATTGGCATGGAGTGCAGTGTTGCAGAGTGGCATACAGTGAAGTTGTGCAGAGTAGAGTGGAGTGGTGTGGTGTAGTGTGGAGCGTTAAAGAGTGCAGTGGTGTAGAGTAAAGTGGCTTAGTATGCGTTGGCATAGAGTAGAGTGGTGTGGAGTAGAGAGGCATAGAGTGAAGTGGCATAGAGTGCAGTGGCATAGAATGGAGTGATACCGAGTGGAGTGAAACGCAGTTGTACAGAGTGCAGTGGTGTAAAGTGAAGTGGTGCAGAGTAAAGTGCAGTGGCGTGGAGAGGTGTAGAGTAGAATATAGTGGAGTATGCATGGTGTGGTAGCACACTGCGGAATCTGCTAACACATTTTCAATTGAAATGACCATTACATTTGCACTGACATACAGTTTTACTAATAAAACTATACTGTGCTCAAATGATAATGTGTGGAAATGGCATCACCTAATGAATTAGTTTGTTTTGATCATAATAAAGTATTTGTTTCCAAAACACTTCATAATTAACAAAAAAATTTGCTCCATTTGTGATTTCGTAATTCTGATATATTCTGAAATACCTGCGCAGTTCATTTCAATGTTGTTGTGTGCTAGAAAAAAACAAACTTTCCTACCCCCAATATCCAGCAAGATTGTCACATGAATCCTCTCAGTTTGAAGTCAGAGAGAGAAAAGCAAACACCAAGCTCCTTCGGAAGACAGAGCCTGACGCTTGGTCTCTGTCCTTGAATGCACAGCACATGTGACAAGATAGGAACAAGATTTACAGGACTGTGTACAGAAAGGAGCACTTGTGGATGAATACAAGTAGAGGTAGAGTGAAAAGGTTTTACTCCTTGGGAGGGACACACTCATGCTGGATATCCTAAAACAAATAAAGATAGAAAATAGATGCCAGAAAATGTTAAATACCCCAAAGGCAATGGTAAGCAAGAGGCGGAATACATTTACTGGGAAACTTTCTAAATATCTCAAAGATGTCATTAGCAAACCAGACAGATGTGCTGTTTGGTGGGCTTCGACGTAAATATTGGTTAAACAACTCTATGTGATATAAACTGCATAATTAACATAGGCAAATGTATTAGTTATTAATAAAGTATTAACGGGCCAAAATAAGGAATACAATTGCAAATGGAATTAAATAGTTGTAACTGTCAATATAGAGCATAAAATATTGTCTAGTGAGGGTAAAACATATTCAAGAAAAGATGGGAATGGAAGTCCTGGGTCAAGCCTATATGGCTAGGCCAGTTTGAATGTGACCAAGCCAGTATGCAGCATTGGTTAGGTCCGGAGCGGAGCGTGGAGCTGCATCAAAATTTGAAGCGGCCCACTTAGCCATTTAAAAAATTCAGGGATGTGCCGTATTCACAACAATACAGTGCACCCCTGCGTTTTCCCTAGTGCTGGTGCTAAAAAATAACTGCCTAGTGCCAACACAGGCACCCTTGCGTCATTGTGCAAGGGTGCCTGCGTTGCAGGGAATGATTGTTTATGTGCAGAAAGGTGTCCCTTTCGGCACATAAACAATCAATAGTGACAATTTGGTACTTCTATGTGTGCTGCATTACGCAGCAAACATAGAAGTAGCAAATCATCATTATTTAACGATAGTTTACACGCAGGCGCTAGGCAGCTATTGTTTAGCTGCAGCGCTAGGGAACACACAAGGGTGTGCCGTATTATTGTAAATAAATAAATATGGCGTATTGCTGCACATAGGCAATCATTAATGGCATTTTACTCTTTCTATGTGTGCTGCATAATGCAGCACACATACAAAAAAGTATTTCTCCTCATTGTGCCATTCTAACTTCTGTTATTGCATGGCGTTGATTTTTGGCACTACCTCAGAGTTACACATCCTTGTGAATCTGGGGCAGCATCAAAAAGCAATGGGTGTTGCGGTGGAACGCCCATAGCAACACCCACTGCATGCCCCTTTCATGCAGAAAACTGTGTGAAAGGGTAGCATATTGACAAAGTGGCGTTAAGCCACAAAAAGGGCCAGACCTTGTAGAAGAGGAAGACTTGTTAAAATAGGCGACTAATAAATAAATTCCAGCTTCATAATTTTGGAACATCAGCTGCCCAGAGGTCTACAAGTTTTTCTTGGTGTGAGGTAGTGCTTAGGAAAATAACACTATGGAACATTTGTGGCTAATCAGGCATTCTCTGTCATTCAGTGCTTTCCCCGCCTCTCTTTGTGACCTACTTGAAGAACCGCGAGATAACATCATCTGAATTGTGGCTCGTCGACTTCCAACAGCATGATTTGTGCGTAAAGGAAACCACATCCCCACACACCACCTTCAAAATAAACTCGCCCTGGTCTCTTTGTAGTTAATGACGCCGACTCCACGTGCCCGCTCAGCGCCTTTCATTCGAGGGAAGCCCAAGGTGTGTTTAGAAGTCAGACAATTTACAATGTACAGACTTTCGGTCACCCAAGAACCACCCTTGAGTGCAACACCATCTGACCCAGTGCTTAATTTGTAAAAAACGTAGTACTGGGGCTCTCGACAGGAGGACACTAGAGCTTGCACCATCCGTTGCCCCTGGCTGTACAGCCAATAACAGGACCAACACACTACTAATCATCACACTCTTAAAAGTGTGACAATTCATACTATTACAGGCCCCCAAAGCTATAAGAATGGCTTTGGAGGCAAATACTACTAATTGGAAATTTAAATTTTAATAATGAACAGAAGTTGTTGTGCTCGTACCTAAATTGGCAGACATCACTACCATGTGGCTGACAGTCATAAGCCCTGGTGCTGGCAATTAAGTGCCGGTGCTGAGCTCTGGAAAGCCCCGGCACAAATTAAGCACTGATCTGACCACCTGGCTAAACGAGGGCAAGAATTTCCTGCTCTGTAAATATGTAATATATAATTGTCCAAGCATAATCGCTGTTAAAATGTAATCCTGAGTGAATTTGCAATTTGGATATATATTTATCTCTACTAGTATATGTAGTAGACCTTTATACTTACTACCATTCCTATGTGATTTTAGAGTTTATCTGTGTGTATCTCTTCCTTGAGTGGCTTTACAGCATGTACATTTGCCTTTTTTCCCTCCTTTCACTCCTCTGGTATATAACTCCAACCACTAGTACATGTAGTAGACCTTTGTACTTACTATCATTCTTATGTGAATTTAGAGTTCATCTGTTTGTATCTCTTCCTTGAGTGACTTTACAACTTGTACATTTGCAATTTTCCCCTACTTTTGCTCCACTTGTACATTTGCAAATCTTTTCCTGTTTATATCTCTTATGTAACTCATGTAATCCAAAGTCCTTATGTAACACAACTGGTTCTTTTGTAAAGCGTTCTGACACCTTCGGGTAATGTTCGCGCTTTATAAAATCGCATTAAATAAAAATAAAATAAATAAATAAAAATACAAATTGCTGCCTCCCTCAGAAAGACAAGACGATCTGGAAAGCGAAAAAGTTTCTGTCGGCTCTCTGACTGGAAACAATCTTTCGCGGTTATTGCGTCAGCCTAGGAGCTCGGTACGGGGCGTCTGATTGCCACCTTGCGTGTGGCACCCATTCAGTATTTCCACAGAGAATGGCGTTAATACCGAGGGAATAGCCATTTTCTGTTTCTTTCATAAGCACTCATTTATTAGGTGTCTTGTACACCCAGTGCTGCCGTTTTCTGTGCAATAAATAAGATAATATATATTTTTGAATACATTTCTCTGCAGAAATTGATAACAGAAAATAATCATTCGCACCGTCAGACAAGTTTTCCACCATTGTAAAGGAAATGCAAGCCGTATGATCCTGAACGACAGGAGAATAAGTAGCCTGGTTAGCTCTCTATAGTTTTACCAAGGTAATGTTCTATTTGCAAAGTCGATGGACCAGGGGCTGTATTACACGAGTGGCCCGGGGGCGCAAAGGGTGTTTTTGCCCGCTTTCTGCGATCCCGGGTCATTTTAGTACGACAGAAGGGGCCACGAATGCTTGTGCTGCCCCTTTTGTAATACAGCTAGCGCACATATAGCGCTAGTGCTATCATTAGAGGGCTTTCCTTCATTTACATGGGGATGTGGCCCCATGCAAATAAGAGAATCACTTTGCCTTTACGCCAGCACCATATTACTGACATGAGTACAGAGGCAAACATGCCTTTAGAAAGCTTGCTGAAAGTTCCCCACAAAAAGGTGGCACTTTTTTTAAATGTAGCCCTCTAAAGAGATGGAGGAGGGTCCCAGGGACCCTTATAGGAGGGTGGAGTCACTCACTGCACCCGCATGCAAGGAGATCTCTAATCCCTTTTAAAAGTGCAGGCGGGTTGCCGCCTGCACAGAGAAACGCAGAGCAGGCCTGCTTTAAAACAGCTGCCTCGTATTTCTCTTGAATGTATTGCCCTAGGGGCAGTGCAAATTCAAGGCTGCCCGAGTGCAGCGTATTCTTCCTGATAGGAAGCACTTTCAGTGTTTGCACCCAGCGCACCTGCTTTAAGGTGCGCCATGGCCCAAACATGGAAAGTGCCGCCTATCTGTAATACGGGCCCAGATGTACAAAGAATTTGTGCGGCTCAAAGCAACACACAATCACGCAAGGATATTTAGTTTCCAGTGGAAACTGTTTTTTTTCACTGGAATTGGACTATCTTCTCAGTGCAAATCGAACTTGGCACCACTTTGCGTCAATGGGGTTTTCTTGGGTCATTACTGTGCAAACACCCATAGTTTTTGACACAATACCTGATCTACTATGACCCCAGACTCGAAATAAGGTTTTCATTTTGCAAAAAAAATAATATTGTATGTTTGCTCAAAACACATCTAGAGCATGGACTTCAAGTTCAAGTTTAATGTTTATTGCTTGATTAATTCAAATCATCACAATACCCCCCTTCATAAGATGAGTGAATTTCATCTACTCAACCAGATTGAAATGTCATGTATACAAATGTACATCTGTTCTCTATCTCCCACGCATTTCAAATGTGTAAAATTCAGTTATTATAAAATCATTCTAAATCTATGTTTAGATCAAGTTACAGAAGGGTTAAAATTAAGTACCAACCAAATTAAAAGTATGGAACATTTTCTATGTGTGTTCAGGCATAGAAATGTGTACTGCAAGACGAGCTTTCACCTTTGACTACAAATACCATGCTAGACAGTAACTCCGCAAGGCAGTGATTCATGGCAGGCGTTCGGTTAGAGCACTAGCACAAGGAATGAAGCGGAGCAGCAGTGAACCTTAGTAGATATAGTGCAGGGCGGTGTTTTCCCTTTTGCACAACACAGAAAATGTGGGGGCATATTATCAAGGACAGGCGATACATTATCGCCGCTTTTATTGGCAGGAAACTGCCGATAAAGCGGCGATAATGGCCTTGAAAATATGCTCTATGAATTCCAATCGAAGCCCATGTTAGATGTGTTCATATCTAACATGGGCTTCGATTGGAATTCATAGAGCATATTATCAAGGCCATTATCGCCGCGTTATCGGCAGTTTCCTGCCGATAAAACCGGCAATAATGTATCCCCTGTCCTTGATAATATGCCCCGTGGTTACTGTCCTGCTTTGCATGACAAATTTGTGAATGTGCCCTGAAGAATCAGGCTTACGAAAATCAATGCAATGCAGCATTGTGGGTAAATAATACGCTTTACATTGAGCAAATGGGAAAAATGTGCATTGTCCTATTTACAAAGTGACATTATCTGTGATGCAAATATCGTGGTCCTCGTGCATTACTCAGCCTGATGTCACATTGTGGCTGGGCGCACATGTGCTAATTGAGCACTATCTGCCGTGAGTTGCGTAATCGAGGGCCCTTGAATACAGTCATTATTCATCAAACGGCCTAATGGTGCCTTACTTAATATGTGTAACAGTTGCCAAAGGTACCCACATTATGACTGGAAAAATGATGTGATGTCACCCACACAAACTCATGCTCACATTTTGCATCTGTTTTCTTTTGGCATTAGCTGCTGATGCACTTCTAGGTCATGCTTCTTTGCAATACTTGAATTGATAAAGGTTAGTGCAAAATCCTATGTGTTCTTGCATAGTTGCGGCTCCATAATGCCAACTTGTATGTGCTATCCGGGGTTTCGCACTACGTGATGCATGTGAGTCGACTTTTGATTAAAACATAATTTTACGCACATCAGTTGATCGACTCTGACATTTGTGTGCCTTTGCCTCCTGCTGCACCGATGAATGTCATGCACATGCCCATCAAAAAGACAAAATGTAAAAAATGTTCATTCATTGGAGCAACCAAAGGGAATGTACTGTGTTGTGTGAAAGGGAGGACGAAGAACAGTGCCATATCCAGTAAGATATGGCTTGCTCCTGTCATTCCCTTATGATGGCAAACTTTAGGCTTCCTTTCACTACACAAACACCCTTGCGCCATAGTGCAAGAGTGTGTGCATGGTGTCTAGCATAGGTTTTGTACTGGAAGGGTACCCTCTTAGTACAATATCCGCATCGCTTTTGGTACTCACAGAAGGCATTTAGGAGTCCTAAAAATAGGAGTCCTAACTTTACTACTACTAAATGGTGATAAATCCTAAATTTAAGACTTTTGGTATTCACAGAAGGCATTTAGGAGTCCTAAAGTTAGGACTCCTAAGTTCTGTGAATACCGAAATGAGTAAGTGCCTTCTATGAATACCAAAATGAGTAAGTGTCTTCTGTGGATACCAACATGGTAGTAAGTTTAGGATTTTGTCTTAAGTTAGTTCTGTGAATCGGGCCCATCTTCTATAGGTTCTACAGTCAGTCGTAGACCTGTTCACTCCGCTAAGTTCAAAGAGGGTTTCTCTGTGGGCAGTGAGCCAAGTCATTGCAGCTTACAGGAAATAAATAAAGTCATCCCTAGCCCTTTATTTATTTTAAAGGGCTCAGATCATACACATGCCACTCACCCAATAAAGCTTCCTCCTTTTACATCTACAACTGTATCAGTTAATATGATGCTCAAACAATTTCAGTGCAAAGAAACACAAGCCGGACGCCTGGGTTACTAAATAATTGTGATGGAGGAATGGTGTGGTACATCACATTGGCAGAAGATTGGAGTTGATGCTGAGCACGCAGCAGGGGTTTAGTGATCTTTGTCAACTAGTATATAAGCAGTACTACAAATAAACATTTGAGAGCACATTTACTATTAATTCACGCAATGCGTTGCATTAAGGGAGCTTGCAGCACTGCGTTGCGTGAATCAGAGAGATCAGATATGCTTTGTATTTACAAAGATATGATGCATTTCTGCTCTCTTCTTGTGCTGGCGCACGGTGTGTTGATGAGCACCAATGCAGGCACCCTTGCACCATAGTGCAAGGGGGCCTGCGCAGGAAGTTATACCTTTTTAGCACAAAAACAATTCAAAGATGCATATTCCTGAAGGCAGTACACATGGAAAGAGGAAGTAATGAGGAGAAAGAAAGATCTTTCTCAATTTTTGGACTGTTGGGTAGGCGCAGTATTTCGGCGCAAACCCAGGTTTGCAAGTCTTTGTAAATTTGAGTTTGTGTCAAAATACATGGGTAGATACATGGGAACGCCCAAGTACCACCCACGTAACACCCATGCAATGCAAAATAAAGCAAGCAGCGCTATGCCATCAGTTGCATTACGTTCAATTTATTAAACCATGCAAAGCAATGGAAAATGACTTTGTTTGGCTTAGTAAACGTCAAAGAAGATTTGCATTAGGGCTGCCTTTTTTTTGCTTATCTCTCTTCTCACTTCCTGCAAAAAATGCTGGTTTGATAACATCTATTCAAGTCTGCTACTTGCTTTTATGTGCTTGTTACAAGAGGCACTCACCGCAATTGGTGCCTAGGGTTTCCCACACAGGTACACATATGGGCATAATATCAAGCAGGGCGTTATAATTATCGCAGTTTTAGCGGCAAAAAACTGCAGCTAAAGCGCCCATAATGGGCTTGATAATATACCCTGGAGAATTCCAATAGAAACCCATGTTAACACCAGAACATGGGTTTCTATTGGTATTCACAAGGCCATATTATCAAGCCCATTATCGCCGCTTTAGCAGCAGTTTCCTGCCACTAAAACGGCGATCATTTTTAACGCTCTACTTGATAATATGCCCCATAGTTCCTTATTCATGGGAATTTGTACAGGAAACTGGAGAAAGGATGCGTTGGAAGGTTCGGTAGAATGGGGTGGGCGGTGGTACAGGTTCAGGAGGATGGCGGGTTTTGAGGGGTATGGGATATTGAGTCTGCACTGGCACTGTCTGGCACTGGGTCGCAGAGATCGAAATGCAAAGGGGAGGAAAATTAAAAAACAGGAATATTACAAATTTTCTAGGTTTATGTACCATTATACGTTTAAGTCATGTAATACCCGATCAATTAAGCAGTATTTAGCAGTAACCAAAATGTGCATTCACTTTGTTGGATCATAAACAGCATTAGATCCTCGACCAAAATCAAATTCCTTTAGGGACAAACTGCATACACTTAAACCTCAAATTATCTGTCACCAGGAGATGTATCTCACTGTGGATGAGTCCCATAAACTTTGAAACCTGGGGATATGAGATTGCAGCAGTATCCTCACTGACATCTCACAACGTGGTGTTGTCCTCCTGGCTAAGGCAAAAAGAGGACTGAAAATCATCATTTGATTATTCTTTGTCTCATTATTTTGGTGATCCATCTTTATTCAATTTTTAATTGGGCGAGCTACATCAATGGCCGGATCCAGTCCTTCTTTGTAGCGATTTTATTTTAGGCAATCAACCTGGGCTTGACTCTACATCTATGGAAGATGCTGAGTGCAGACGGATGAGGAAATCAAGAATGTTGTTAAAGCAAATTATAGAATCATAAACATTAGAAGGTGTCTGGTGAACTTGCCGCCCACTTGAATATGGGTTTACATTCTTTTCAGTGCCTCACTGTTCGTCCTAACGGATTGAATATTGTTTTGCTAGTCATGCAATTATTCCATAAGTAGATATAAAACGAAGTCCTTGGATTGCCTTAGGTCATAATGCCCTTCTTCTTTATATTAAGCCCACTCATTTTCAAACTATGGCTGCTGCTCTCTAATGGACTTATGATCATAAACTGCTTTTGGATGCTGCATATATTACCTTTATGGAGAGTTCTCTTGAAGAATTCATTGAACCCTGTGTCAGTTCAGCAGCTATTACTACAGAACGAGATACTTCGAAAGCTTTTATACAATGCCAGATACTCGGCTTTGCCATCCAACAAGGGTGGGCTGAAAGAATTAGAGTTTTGCCTACCATCTAATCTTCTTTAGCTAGAAATAGATTATGTCTCTAGTATCTATGGGCAATTACAATCCCATAATGCATGCTTCATTTTTTGAACAACTAACTAGTCTCCAAATTCTGGTGAAAAAAAAAGATTTGGGATGGAGCTAACAGAAAGTTACAGCCTTATCAGAGGTCTCGCTTTAAGAATAGCAAGGAAGTGGCTCATCATTGGGCATTTCAAAAAAGGATAGAAGCAGTAGGAACTCAATTTTGGGCATTAAGAATTCAGCCTATGTGGTGGTCTCAATCAGATATAAGAGGAACATTCCACCAGTTCTTTTCTAATCTGTATGCAGAACAATGCATGGCTTCTCAAGAGCAGATCGATAACTTTTTAAAATGCTCCAACCACAAAAGCTAAAAGCCTTGCAGTGAGAGGCTCTGAACTTGCACATCACTTGCTGTGAGATAGCTAAGGCAGTCACTAAGCTGGGGGCTGGCAAAGTGGCAGGACTGGATTTAATTTCTTCAGAATATTATGAACTTGTTTCCAAATTTTTGGTTCCTCAACAGCATAATTTGTTCAATTCAGCATAATTCAGGAACCCTTTACCATCCTCATTGGGTGAAATATATATTTCCCAAGAAAAATACGGATCCTAAAGAATGCAGGTCTCTTTGAACAAGTTTGCTGAACAATACAGGCTCAAAACTTTACATTATAATACAGTCTTATCAACTTGTAGCAGTTAATACTAGGTTGGTGGATCTCGTGCAACATGAATTCATCCCCTCAGGGGACGCAATCAACCATATCAATGCAGCAAAATGGCTCTTGAGGTCGCAATTGTTTTGGTAAGTCGCAGTGATCCTGTTGGATTCCAAAAAGGCATTTAACTGGGTCTCCTGGTAGTTCTGATGGTCTGTTATGACCCTTATGGGCTTTGGCCCTACATTTTTAAGCTGAGTCAGGCATTATACACCTTGCTGACTGCTCCAATTGTTTGTATGGTTTGTTTATCAGGCATCATTTCTATCAAATGTGGAACAAGGCAAGGTTGCCCCCTGTTTCCACACCTTTTTGCTGTTTGCTTAGAGCCATATATTCAAGCATTAATAACACTGGGCGCCTAGACCTCATTATATCTAGATAAGCAGAAATCAGATTATTATCCTATGCTGATGACATTGCCATCTTATCCACCCTTTCTTAGAGAGCTTTAGCAGCAATTGCGCAGGAGGCCGAACAATTCAGTAGAGTCTGTCTATCAATGAAATATTGAAAGGGTTGTGACTTAGCTACCTAACATGGCAGGCGCAGATTAGAGGAGCGCCTGCAGAGCCTGCATTTTCTGGACCTCGCTACATGGAGACTGGGCCCTTAATCAGCATCCGGATCTGGAATTCCATTTGAGACACCAGGTCTAGGTGAAATTGAGCTTGCAGCTGCCCACACCTGCTTGAGGTCCAAGCAATGCTGATCCTCACTCTTTCCAATTTTTTTGTTTGGATTCCCGACCACTGAGGCCGCTGTTGGAGCTTACCTGATAGCCAAGTCTTTCCCTTTGAATACCCATGGCAATCGCAACCAGCACAGCGGAGCAGGATGTGCCGATCCTGGAGAGAAGTTGCTTCCCACACCCTGATGGACCTTAAGGGCTATAACCAATACTTCTCTGACGTGCTAAAGTACTGTAGTGATAGTCCAAGTATGCGAAAGTAGCGCTACAATGTTTGGTGACCATAGCAATTCCTTGAGCCTTTTGCAGTCACGTAGTGATTGCTGGAACTTGCCTAGGCACCGGCTGTCCCCCTACATACACCTATGTAAAATGGAAGACAGGCACAATGATGCAAAGGGCTGCTCCCGCCGCAACAAAATTTGCTTTATTGAGTTGTCTGTGGGCGTGGATGGTAACAACCCACATTTTTTTTTTTTAAATTGGCTGCAGAATGATGTAGACCTGGATCACTTTCCTTGATGCTTTGTTATAGAACAGGCCCCTAGGGTGCAGGCATACCGTTCCCCCATGGGGTCAGAGCCTAGGCCCATGATAGCTAAAATCCTTAACTACTAGGATTGTAACCAGCCACGGCCCATGCAGGTAAGAGTGGTGGTGCGGTGGGGCCAGGTGGGGGAGGGGAGATCTTGACGAACGATGACAAAGGAAAATTAATTATTTATTTAATGTTCCATCATCATTATCCGTCGAAATAACACCTGCCCCCCCCCCCCACCCGGCCCCACCGCTTTTGTCTGTATGAACCACGGCTGATTGTAACACTATCCTTTTATACGTCTGGGCCCATCCACATCTCTGTTCTCTGTTGCGCCTAGCCACGCCTAGCCTTACCTTCACGGGACGCAACCAGGAGACGCAGCCTGCGCAATCGAGCAGAAGCAGCAGGAGACGGCTAAACGCGAACGCGAACTCACGGAAACCGGCCGCCGGGAGCCCCCAACACTGTGAGGAAGCACGCGAGATAAAGGGGAGGAAATAACATCGGACACTCGGACGCTGTGCGCTGTGCGCTGTGCGCTGGGCGCTGTGCGTCTAAAATACCCCCGCAATTACCTTTTTAGCCTTCCCCCACGCTGTAGCCATTAGCCCAGTGAAAGGAAAGCAGCGAGGGCGCTGCATGGTCACTGTTAGGACTACCAACAGAGGCACGCAGTGGTGCAGCAGCGCTGGAGGGGGGGCATAGCCCGGGCCCTGAAGAACGCTAGAATTTGGACCTCAGATAGCGTGATTGCACCCAGTCAGTACCTAAGGCACCTGAGGTGCAAGGAGCCTAGGAGAGAAGGTGCAACAGGAGAAATATCCCGGAGAGGAAAACAAGAGCGGCAAGGCAGGCTGGCAGATATAAGGCACAACAGAGGTAAGTGAAAGAATTGTGTATATTTATGAGCCACCCCTGAACAGAATTGTGAAAACATTTACAGCAGCATTGCAGTTAAAGACATTATAACCCCATGAGATGGCCCTGAAAAAAGGGCAAAAAGTGCGCAAAGATGATAGCTTAGGGAAGAGTAAAGTAATGGAGGTTTCAATTTCACTGGAAGAGTCCCAGGAAAGCCAGACCTCTGCATTGGACAACAGCAAGGGGCGACGTAAGAAAAGAAAAGTTAAAAGGGCAACCAAAAATGTACCGGAAGCCAAAAGGGACAGCACTAAAACAACCACTAAACGGAAAGATAATCTGGCAGCCTCCAGTTCCATAAAAGACTTTGTAGGGAAACACTACAAATCTATAGAGCAAATAAACTTGGAACAAGTAGAAGAAGAGGAACAAAACGGCGCGAAGGACAGTGAAGAGGCGGGGGCAGAAAACGAGTACCAAAGAAGGAAAGAAGTGAGAGAACCTCCCGATGAACAATCTACAGACATAGAGGAAGGAGGGGAGGACCCAATATTAATAAACCTTACCCTTCTAAGTCAAAATCTACAAATAGCAGCGCCTCGGCTCTCCTCGTCTCCAAGAATGTTCTCGCTGCAATCCACTGAAAATGAAAGGCAAAAGGGAAATGAAACTCAGAGCCCGAGCCTGGTCTGGGGAGACGCAAGAGATCAACAACGGCAGGAAGCGAATGCCCAAAAAAACCATTCAGAGCAGGACGTTGTAAGAACGGAAAATCAAGCAAATCCAGAAATAAACAACCTACAGGATTCGATCCTTTCTGTAACTCCCACATCTTCCCTGTTGGAACTAATTTTGATGTTACAGAAGACACTCCAAGGAATTTTAGAAGTAACACTATCAAATAATGGAGTGTTGAAAGCACAGAAACAGTCCCTAAAAAAGATTGGCGAGGAACTGGTGGGGATTAAGAGCCAAATGCCAATTATGATAGCCACTCCTCAGTCTATAGAAGAAAATATAGAGAGTGACCCCGTAGAGGTAGTTGTGGCAAATTCAGCAGTCATACCCCAACCATTAGAACAAAGTATAGTAAATGAAGCGACAGAGACATCACCCAATGCTGATAAAAAGGCGAGGGGTGTATGCAGTAGCTCCCACTAGAAATAGGAATGGTAAGAAGCGGGCCCTGTACCATTCGACAAAGAGACAAAAGAAGAAACCAGAGGGGGGACCACAGCCAAAGTTAAATGCATCCGCCCCAATCTATGTACCGATTGAACTCCCGCAATCGGTGCCCAAAATACCAATGACCCCGTTAGTACTTAAGAAAAGTAGGAGAAGTAATATTAAAAAGCAGAAAGTAAGAATAGCTCCAGGACAGCCCAAAAATGGTCAAAGAGTAGTTAGCCCACATTCCAGAGACTTAACAGAAGTGGAAAGTCAGGGGCCACCACAAGGGAGAATAAAGAGCAGACAGCTAAAATATGAAACTCCCAAGGAAATATTAGAGGTGGATAATAACAAGTGGGTATACCTGGAACAACTACAAGCTGTGAAAAGGGGAAAGACGGTTAGAAATACGAACCCCTTAAATAGGGCACAGATTCTGACCGCTTTTTCCAAATGCAGCGGCCTGAGTGGGATTAGTACAAGGGATCTAAGACTAGTTGGCTTCGAAGAAAATAGAAACGGTAAAGAAATAACTTAAGTGTCACTGCACTCAGACCTGGTAAAAACGGCAATCTTAAAAGCCACCAGTGAGATAAACCAAATGGGTATAAGGGTAATACCAGAGAGGGAAGTGAAAGGCCTCCTGGGTAGTACCTTTCTAAAATACCATGCAGGTCTGGGGAGGAGACAAGTAAAGTTATGTAGAGATAATCTAGAAAACCGGAGCTGCATGAATATAGTGATAAACAATGCAGGAAATGATGCCACATGGGACAACTGGTCTCTAAGTAGCAGCTATGTGGGAGATTTAAACGAGCACTATACGGAGGAAGGGGCAGAAGATGAAGGCCTAAGTGAGGTAGAATAGGATGGGGGGTGTCGCAATGTCATTGGGCCAGATGTAGGTAGGCGTTTACCGGCCGGTAACGGCCGAAAACCGGTAAAATCGGCCGTTACCGACCGGAATCCAGGAAATGAGATGTAGGAGGCCATTAATTACCGATTATTGAAAATCCGAGTCGGAAACATACCGACTCGGTAATAAAGACCCGGTAACAATACCGTGTCGGAATTTACCGTATACATAAATACCGAGTTCGTATTTTCCGACTCGGAAATTAAGAAACGGTAATAATTGCCCATGGAGATGTAGGTAAGCCCAAAAATACCGAATCTGCAGAAAAACTGTATTTTTTAGTCGGTATTTACCATGGATTGAAAGCAGGTGGTAACCAAGGGAGGGCTATAAAAAAAGTCCCAAAATGCACCTCAGGACCCATGATGGCGGCTTTTTACATCATAGCAAGACGGCAGAGACTACAGGCAGCAGGAGAGAGAGAATGGCAAAGGGAGGAACAAGTGTACAGGCAGAGGATAACACTGTTGCAACTGACAGAGCCTGAAATACTGCAGAGGTACAGGCTACACCCAGACACCATCAAGCAATTGATCAGGGACCTACACCCACTCCTGGACCACCCAACACCCAGGGCCCATGCCATCCCACCTCATGTCCAGGTGCTATGTAGCTTACACCTGCTGGCCTCAGGGAGCTACCAGAGTGTGATAGCTGTAGTGGGTGGCGTGTCCCAGGGCTGCCTGTCCCGCTTCTTCAGGAGGTTTCTTGACGCCATGATGCAGAGGATGGGGCATTATATTTCATTCCCTGTTACACCGGCTGAATTAGCAAAAACCAAGACAGACTTTTATCAACTGGCACACTTCCCTCACGTGATAGGCTGCATCGATGGCACCCACGTCCCACTCTGTCCACCTGCAGCCACAGAGCACATATACAGGAATCGCAAATCGACGCACTCCATCAACGTCCAGGTCATATGTAATGCAGGGAACCTCATCACTGACATCGTAGCCAAGTTCCCCGGAAGTACCCATGATTCTTACATATTCCACAATAGTGGAATATACACACGCCTACTTGCCGGAGAATTTGGAAATGGATACCTGCTAGGTAAATCACAATGACACACCCTGACACTCACATCAGATCTACGTCTCATGTACTTGCAATTAATGTCTATCTTTCTCCCCCTAGGCGACAGTGCATATGCCCTGCGGTCCTTTGTGCTCACTCCCTACCTCAACCCATCCACCAGGAGTGAAAGGCGATACAACGTGGCTCACAGATCCACACGAAACGTAGTTGAGCGCACATTTGGACTCCTTAAGAGCAGGTTTCGCTGCCTCCACAAGAGTGGAGGTGCACGGCAGTACACCCCAATCATCTGCTGCAAAATAATAGCGACCTGTGCAATGTTGCATAATCTCGCCATCAAGCAAGGCACTGAGGTGGAGCTCACATATCATGAGGACATTGATGACGACCCAGAGGTGGCAGAGCCCCAAGCTACAGTGGCAGCAGCAGCTACAGATGGGAGACTGAGACGGGAAGAGGTTACACAACAATATTTCTGAGTGAGTTAAGAGACACAGGCATGAATGTAACTTTGTGTAAGTAGTTTAATATTCACTACGCCACAGCATTGCTAGCTCACATTGGGCTCACTATATCAAACACTCCATGAGTGTGTTGTCACGGTTAACACCACCGTGACTACAGCCTTGGGTGGAGGGCAAAGTCATTGTTTGTGGCCACGGGCCACAGGGCGGGGCTGCTGTGGCTGTGAATCAATGTTCTCATTCTGGCCTGTCACACTTCCCCGACGCCTGCCACTCCTCCGTAAGTCATGCACAGGAGTGCTTGCACCACTCCTGCTGGTGGACCCCTCGCTTTCGGCAGCACAAGTGTCGCCTCCAGTGCCAGTCTGATGCGCGAGCACGAGCTCCATAGCAGAGGTCATCCTGGCCATACCTTCAGTTAAATTGTTGCAGCACTGCACTATGGCATCCTGCATCGTCACTGACCGTCTGCACAGCACAGTGGTAGCAGTGGCAAACCTGTTCAGGGCCTTGGTTTGCTGTCGCACATCCACACGGGCCTTGCGTCTCTCTAAATGGTCCCTGTCCAACTTGTCACACAGGACAGTCATGCACTGTGTAATATCAGATATTCCTGACGCCATGGATTGCATGCTTTCTGCCATTTCCCCTATGCCCTTGCCTACTGCTTCCAGTTTATTATTTGTTGTGCGTGCCTGCCTCTGAACCCCCATCATCGCTTTTGCCTGCAGGCGCTGCACCTTCACCATGGTGGCCTCCAGTCCGCAGAAGACACCCTGGACTTGACGCACATCCTCTACCTCCTGTGGCCGTCGCCCTCGGACACTGGCCCGCGTGACTCTGTGTAGGAGAGTAGGGTCTGCAATCCTATGATCACCCAGATTTTTGCTTTTTGCTGCACTGGTTTACGACTTTCCCTGGCTGTGGGCCTGCTAATCAGACCCACAGCCTAGCTGTTCTCTCTATCCAAATTGTACTCAGGTACTGAATTGGCACTGGGCCCTCTCCAAGTCCCTGTACCCAGGGCTGAGGTGTACCCAGAAGTCTCCCAGGGGCTGAAGCATGTATTATGCCACCCCTGGGCTGACTAACTAAACTGACACAACTGGCTGCACGACAGCTGGGGCAAGGTGGTGTACTCACCCTTTGCTTTAGATATAGTATACCTATATCTAACCCTAAAATGGACACACAGATCTCCTATCAGTCACTCCTATGGCAGGCCTTAACAATCCTGAAGGCAGAGTGCTTGGAATCGTGTGAGATGGGGCTCTGGCATGAGCTGAGCCTGTCTGCGGCTTTCGGGATCCATCCCTTAGCCGTTTCCATGATATCGCATACCATATACTCTTAAGTGCATTATAATCCTCGCGGTTATGTGCCAACTCTGGTATCGCTTTATCAAAACATGTCGAGTAAGGTGTCATACGAATTGGAATACTAACCCCTCGCCAATTCGGCGACGGGGTTAGCATTCCACCCTTCTAGAGGGACACGACATGTATGTAACCCCTAACCCCGGTTAAAGTCAGACAGAGCTTTAGCATCCACAAAATGGATGCTGCCACCGAGACACAAGTCTGCCCTCCTGCTGCTGGGAGTCCTCCCAGAGCAGGAGATAAGGACAAAGGGTTTCCTGCCAGGGGCGGTGCCAGCACCGTCCCAGACAGGATTTTGTGTATTGTAGGTAGGCAGGGCTTCAGAGGAAGGTGACTGCACATGGCACCCCGGTGCTCACTGTGCATAGGCTGGCTTGAACCAGTTCCAGGGACACTCCAGACCCTGTGCTGGGGAAAAGCCCGCCAAGGAAGTGGGTGTAACCACCCCCCTCCTGGTCCCACCCATAGGGCAGGACTTAGTCGCGTGCCAGCCCCCTTTTCCCAGATAAAGGTAGGAGCAGGCCCCCTTCCAAATTAGATCATCTTTGGAATCAAAATACCACTTTCCACAAAAGGACTTCACGATTTCTTCCTCAAGATTCTCCCTTGTGGCTAAGGAGTAGTCACCCTGCATCCGCAGGCACCATCCAAGAACACTGCGGTCTGCTGCACGTCCTTCCTCCGGAATCCGACTGCCCAGCTCGACGAGACCCGGCTTCCCTGGCACCTCTGACCTCTACCCACCTCTACAGCACAGCTGAGAACCGTGGGTGTGACGAGACCTCGAGGGACCGGCCATCGCCAAGACTGCACGACTTCTGCACAGCAAGCCCACCGAGTAATTTCCTGGTGAGTGCTTTGGGGTCCGAGAAGCCCCCACCCTGAGCAGCTCCAGCACCGAAGAGCAGCCCCCCAGCATCTCCACGATCGGCGTGGGGCCCTTCTGCTTTTTGCTGCTTACCGCGTTGTTTGGCTACTAGCCCGCTGGCTTGTGGCCTTCCGAACGACGCCCGACGACAATACTGCTGCTAGTCTGGTTGCTCCAGACTGGCCCTTGCTTCCCTCCATCGGAGAAGTACCCTGGACCCTCCTGGTCCGGCTAAGACGCCATTTTAGGTCCACCGCGTGGGCCTTGCATTTGCCAAGACTTGTTGCCCAATCCTGGGTCCAGCGACGTCGACAGCAAGAACCTTCGTGGGACAGCTCGCACCTCCATCCTGGTCGCCGACAACGCCTCCTGGTCCGAGAGACTGCAGAGCCCAGCAGCGCCCACTCACCTGACTGCGGTGACTTCGCCCGGTGCCATCCTGGTGCCCACTTAATCACTGGCTAGTGATTCAAGAACTTGGTCCCCTCTGCTTTCAGGTTTTCTTCTTCCTTGATCCAGGCTTGGATCCATCGAACTTTTCTTCACTGGTCGCCTGCCAGCAACTTCCTTCTTCCAGGCTCCTGGTCCGGCACGAGGATTCCCGACGTCTTTTCAGACCTATGCAGCTGCAGCCCCTGGGCTAGGTAACTTCGGCATTTCGGTGCCCCAGCATAGCCTCACTATCCAAGGGTCAGGATCCACTGTCGTTTTCTCCCTACCAGGTCGGGTTCGCCCGTGAACACTAACTTTGTGAATTCTAGCTTCCATAGACTTTGTCCCGCATCCCGCGTGAGAGTGCACACTCTGCACCCGAGTTCCCTAGGCCTCCTGCTAGTAATCTAAAGGTTCAGTAGTCCAGTCCTAGCGATCCCAAAGCCTCTGAGAATCGTTACTTACCTGCTAGTAATTCGCATTCCACTTTTAGAGTATATGGTTTTTCGTGCCCCTCGGGCATTTGTGTATAACGTGCTAACTTAAGTATTTTCATAAGAGTTTTGTTGTATGCTTAGCACCCTGTCCTCATAAAGAGTACAGGGTTGTTGTGATTCTAATAAATACATTGTTTATTTTCATAACACTTGTGTGGTGTCCTTTCACTGGGTGTTCAAGGGGTAATGTGATGGTAAAACAGCTGGCTTAACACGCCCTCTAGAGTCTTAGCCTTAGACTGCTCGTATCCATGCTACTAGGATAGCTGGTCTATAAGGTTGACTTACAACCAATCATCAATAAGGGTTGTTTGGACTGATATATAGTGATCACTAGAATAGTGAACACTGCACATCAGGCCAACTTCTCACACTCTGGGACTGGGCTGCTGCTCGGTGTTGCCTCTGTCCTGTGTGTCACCCTCCACCTCCTCCTCCGATGATGTTTGCAGTATTCTGCGAGGGGGCACATCATGGCACCTTACTCTTCCCAGCACTGGGGATGGTGATGTGGGGGTGGGTGATTGTTCTGCCGCTCCTGTGTCCTGACTACCGAATAGGAGAGGGGATTGTGGATTTTCTGCAGTTGCCTCCTCAGGTATCGGGGATGCCTGCTCTTGGTCCTTCCCTCCGTGAGATGTGCTAGGTCCGGCTCCTTCCCTCCTCTTCTCTCTGACCTCTGCTGTGCTGCGCTTTGACTCTCCTGTGGACAGACATGGACATTGTGTCAGTGATGTTGTTCACCTGTGTCATGAGATAAAATACACTTCTATTGCACTTTTGCCTGTCTCTCATTTGCCTATGCTAGTTGTCTGTTGCTCCCCTTGCTGCAATGCACGCTGACTGCTCTGAGGTATCTACACATGACTACATTTCCCAGGATGCATTGCAGGACATTAGTTAAACCTGTTGGCGAGTCTGATTTGTCCTGTGAGGGGAATAGGTAAATGGGTAAATGATAATGTTCTTGCATCTTACCTGGTTTCTTTGCTCCTCTTGCTGAGCTGTCAGCGTCTCCAATTCCGTGAATACATTCCTTCTCAAGGGTGGATGCCACCATCTCCTCGATGTCCGTGAGTCTGGGGGCTCTGTTTCTTCCTCCCCCTGTAGCAGCACTTTCCTTGCGGTGGGCAGCAAGTTTTTTCTTGGTGATTATGCGGATGTCATACCACCGTTTTTTTATGTCTTCAAGGTCTCGGTGGGTGACACCAATGGCATTTACCTTGCCTTGTATGTCCAACCAGGTGCTGCGTTTGATTGATTCTGCAACATGCAGAGTTTGCTTTCCAAAAATGTTGCCATAATGTCTGACAATCTCCGAAATTAGCACCTGCAGTTCCTCCTGGCTGAACTTCTGCTTCCTTTTGCGCTCTGCAGCATCTCTCTGTGCCTCCTGGCTCTCCATCTTGCAGTGTTGTTTGTCTCAGGAAAGGCTGCTCCACACTCTGTCCTCCTGCTCTCCTGACTGTTGGTTTCTGCACCTGCATGGGCGTGGCCTGTCCCAGGTACTGGGGTGTGGTGCTTGGATCTGATTGGTTAGTTCCCCTGTGGCTTTGGATTTGGGTGTGGTTGGAGTACCTGATTGGTTCACAGGCACACATGTTTGTCAGTTTCAAAATCTTCGACGGATATTTCCGACACGGTAAATACCGGGTCGGTTTTTACCGACTCGGTATTTTCCGGGTCGGGAGTTGCCATTCATTCCTATGGGCCATTGCACCGGTGGATCAGTTTGGGTTTTTCCGTGTCGGATTTTACCGTGTAGGTATATTCCGAGTCGGTAAATACCGTTTCCGATTACCGACAGGTTCCGAGTCGGTATTTGTTACCGGCATTGTTACCTACATCTCATTTTCCTACTCGGTAATACCGAGTCGGTGTGAAACGGTATTTAAGAGGTGGTAAATATTTTATTACCTACATCTGGCCCTAAGTCTCTTAACATGGAATATAAATGGTTTAGGCAGCGAACCAAAGCGAGAATACATTAAAGAAGTAATAAATAAAGTGGAAATCACCTGCCTACAAGAGACTTGGACATGCGATGAAACCCCAATCATCGAGGGTTATCTACAATTGAATCGCCCAGCCACGAGAAAAAGATTTGGTCGCCCGTCTGGGGGTTTAATGATATTAGTGTCAACAAAAGTATTGCGAGAAGGGACTCCACTAAAAATGAAATGTAAATGGATCCTAGCTTGTAGACTTGAATTGTTGACTTTGGAAATGAAATATAAAATGTTGACTGTGATGAATGTATATATGCAGTGGGAAAACACAGTAGAGTATGAGAGGGAGATAGGACATTTTATAGAGGACATGGACCTTCTTTTAGAAAAATATGCTTCATATACATTGATAATTATGGGAGATTTTAATCATAAACTAAATCCAAAAAAGGTAGACCGTTGGAATAGAGAATTGTTGGAAGAGTATGGAATAAACCACACTAGTTTCCCAGCAGGTGAACCCACGAAACAGGAATCAGAACTAATACACTTCCTAGGAGGTAGGGGTCTCCAATGTCTGAACGGCAGAATTAAGTCAGACTGCCCAGCAGGGAAGACATTTAAAATAGGCCTACAGAATTGCCCAATTGACTATATGTTTATGCCAGCCTGGAACTTCCATCTAGTATGGGACTTCAAAATAGAACAAAAAGAACTTAGTGACCATAATGCCTTGCTCCTAAGGATATCTGGGGGAAGTATGATGCCAAGAGACAAAGTGATCCCACAGGATGTCGAGTACCCCAAACAGGTAACAACACGACTTACTGAGGAATACCAGGAAAAACTGAAGGCTATGCAAGCAAAGGTGAAACTAGGAAACTTGGAAAGTAAAAATCTGGAATGGTACACAGAGAAGATAGATCAAGTAGTCCAGTGCTTCAAAATAGAATTAAAAAAGGTTAATAAGAACAACCCAAAACCCCCGGCCAGCCGAGTGAAATGGTTCTCGGCTGAGTGCCAATCTAAAAAAAGGGAGATACGCGCAGCACAAAGAAGACAAAAAGAATTTCACCCTCGAGAGGCAGGAAAGTATAAACAAGCAGAAAGCAAATTTAAAAAAAATGGTAAATGATGCAAAGAGGTCATATAAAGAAAAATGCTGGCTGAACTTGTTAGAAGCAATTGAGGAAAAAAACCTAAGAAAATTCTGGAAAATAGTAAAGGCAGCCTCTGGACCGACAGATGGAGAAATGAAATGTGTGGTCATTGAGTCAGCCTGGGAGGAGTACATAAAGGAATTATACGGGGTACGAACTCCTCGAAATCATGTAGAGCCCCACAAATGGCAGGAAATATCTGAAGACCTCAAATCCGAGTTTAACGAGAAGCAAGTAGAACAGGTAATAAGAGAACTTAAGCTGACTCGTGCGGCAGGACCAGACAACCTTCCCGCAATAATAATAAAGTCAGAAGTAAAGTGGTGGGCAAAATTTTTTGCCCAGATGTTCCACATAATATTAACAGAAGGCATAATGCCACCCAACTGGAAAGGCGCAGTAATCCGGCCAATTCACAAGAAAGGGAGCATGGAGGCACCACAAAACTACAGACTGGTTAACCTCCTAGATATAGGAGAGAAGGTTTTTTCAAAAATTGTACTAAATAAACTTAACGCACGGGCTAAGGAGTTCCAAATCATACCTATAGAACAAGGCGGATTTAGGGAGGGGCACTCCACAATAGACCATGGTTTCGCACTGTGGGCAATGGCAAAGAAGTCAACGGAACAAAACGGTAAATTATGCTGTTGTTTCGTTGACTTCCGAGCTGCCTTCGACTCAGTTGATCGGGTCTGCCTATGGGAAACATTAATAAAGGTAAAAATCCCTAAAGATCTCCTAACTATAATAAAGGAACTACACCAAGGAAACTGGGCTCAAGTAATTAGGGATACCGGGGGTACACTGACACAAAAAATACCCATTGAAAATGGCCTAAGACAGGGTTGCGTTCTGGCACCACAACTATTCTCCATCTTTCTATCAGACCTACCGGCCCATCTAGAGGTAGAAGGAAGTGCAAGCCCTAGAATGGACGGAAAAAAGGTGCCCTGCCTACTTTATGCAGACGACCTAGTAATAGTAGACCAGACGGAGATAGGCCTCCAAAGAAAGCTGAATGCATTTAAGGAATACTGTTTGAGGAAATTCTTAACAGTAAACTTAGATAAAACAAAAACCTTATGCTTCGGAAAAAAGATAAGTAAGTTCAATTGGTACTTAGGGGATCTCAAATTGGAGACGGTAAAAGAATACCGTTACCTAGGTATATGGTTCGATAAATTACTAAATTGGCGAACCCATTTGGAAGCACAAAGAGCAAAAGCCCATACATCAATTTGTGGTCTAAAAATGTTTAACCGGGACTACGGTGATCTGTCGCACCGTCCACTTCTGAAAGTCTTTAACGCAATGATACCCTCACAGGTCTTATATGGAGCAGAAATCCCTTATTTGAGCGGTAAGGGAGCCTGGGACCTGATAGAAGGCAAATGCCTCAAAAGCCTTTTATCCCTACCACAATCATCCATGGTCCAAGCCATAAGAACAGAGATAGGCACAAACTCTTGGGAGGTACAAATACAATCTGCGATAATCAGACTTTGGAAACGTTTGGAAGAGACAGAAGGTCAAAAAATAGCACAATGGTGCAGGAAGGAGATTCAAAACAGCGATCTAAAGTGGGCAAAAACTTGTAGAGAAAAAATGAGACAGGTCTGCAAAAGGCTAAAGGTGGAGGTAAACCAGGATACGCACCAATTAGCCTTCTCAAAGAGTGAACTGAAATTGAACGGAAAGGAAGCCTCGAGGGAGACTGACATGGCCTATTTAGTAAAGAAAAAATCAGTAGAATTCATGTTGAACTCTTGGTCAAATGAGAAGGGGTTCCCCTACCTCGACATCTTACCAAACCGTTGCTATAGGCAGGAGATATTAAGGTTGCGGATTGGGATCAATCCCTTGTTAATAAACAAAAACTTAAAATCAACAATGTTAGATAATAAAGGGTACCGCAGATGTAACCTGGGCTGCAAAGGCGACCTTATACATATTCTTCTTGACTGCCTAACTTTACTAGAACTGCGGAAACAATGGCTGCGCCCAATATTTTTAAAACATGACATAAGAACTAGAGCGCAGGCGGCAATCCTCTTAACTGAAATGCCCACCATTGATGTTGCAATTGCCTTAGGTAAATACATAAAGGCGGTACAGAGCCTATTAAGAGGACAGGAGTAATTTGCAGGATTTTATGCTTTTATACCAACAAAATATATACTTGATGTAAGGAAATGAGATGGTTTTAAAGGAGATAATTTATTCTGTGTTTTTATAATTACAATTATACAGGTGATATGAAATGTATGAGGGCGGGTAAGAGTTCTTTAATCAATACTGGAGCAATTGTTAATGATTTTATTAACTTTTATGTGGACATGTTAAACTCATGGCATTGTCTTTTATGCTTGTTTAAAGATTATGATCTTAATAAACATACCTTTGAACACACACGTCTGGAAAAAGGAATGTATTAAGACAGATAATGCAAAGGTATTGCTTTTTGTTGTCTATACTTTAGCAGTGCAGAATAAACATTCCTCTTTTATGCAGGTTAAGAGGAGGTTACGCTCCTTGGGCCTTAAGCATACACCTTACTTTATCCTGCAAACTGCAATTATATATGGCCAGTGTTCGATTTTTTTACAGAGCCTCAATCAACCTGGTACTGGGTTAGGGCCTTTAAAAAGTTGATTCTCATCGCTTTTCCTGTGCTCTCCTCTTCTGCTCCATCAATGATCGTGTTTCTACAACAGTGTGTGGACGATGACCCAGTGATCCTCCCCTTTCCAGGCCCAACATGAACAACGTAAAACAGTAGTAGGGATGGTGTCAACCAAGACCTTTTTCCAATTATGAACTTGATTTCGTCTGCGTCTAGTGTTTCTGGACATGAACTGTTCTCGGAGGCTGCAGATCTAGAGACTGTGACAAATCCACTGATCACAACACTATCTGTGGCTTTAATTCTTTAATATCCTTTGCATTATTTAGACTTTTGGTATTGATGTCCACTTGACTACAGTTTTTGACACCTTGTTTAAACTCTATATATTGGAAGTTCTCGAGTGTAGATTACCTTGGTTTGTATTCTCAATTTTTATTAAAGCTGTGATGCTGCCCATAGCTCATCAGTATAGCAAGCAGCATGGCTCAGTTAACGTCTCCTCTTACCCTCTACCTTCCTATGGGTACACTCCTATGTTTATTAATCAGTGGGCCAGGCTCTCTTTCTGTCGAACTATATGCGCTTCTTTATGCTCCTCTGCTTGCTCTGGGTGGAAGAACTGGTCTTTATTTTAGTCTTAGTTAATTTTGGGGGAAGCCATGTCAAGGAAGTTGTCTCTAGTTTGTTACTCAGGGCTGTTTGCATAACGTTTGACTGTATGGGCCCTCCAACAGCTCAATGCAGTCTCATTTGTAGCTTATGGGTAATCCCAGATGACTACCTTCTATCTCCTGTGGTCTATCAGAATAGTTTATTTTCGCTCTATGTATTCCTCATAGTTTGCAACTCCATATAAACTTATTATTTGGAATGTCAGGGGGATGAATTCCCTACAAAACACTACAAAAATTCTATGTGCTCTGCTTCATTGGAAATCCCATGTAGTTTATCTTCAGGGGACTCACTTGCCGTCACCTGAGATTTCTAAGTTGCAACATAAATGATGAGGACAATATTTGCCATGGGCTAACAGCAAAAGCAAAGTGGGCTGTCCTCTGGATTAAATATGGTGTCCCATTTGAAACAGAAACCATATGTATTGATGATGAAGGTCGCTATGTATTGCGCTATGGGATGCCTGGATGGGACTCCCTTGGTTTTGGGGGTATATATGTTCTGCAGGTTGATCAACCTAATATCTGGAATCATGTCCTTTCTGACTGGGCCTCCATTTCTTGGATTTTGGAGGTAGAATTTCTATGGTATACTATTCCACTGTACGTCATTCCACTATAAACCACTCCATTCTACGCCTCTCCACTCTACACCACTGCAATCTACACTATTCCACTCTATGTCACTGCATTCTATGCAACTCCAGCCAACGCTACTCCACTGTACACGGCTGCACTCTAGCCTACTCCATTGTACGCCATTCCACTATACTCAACTCCACTCAGTGCTACTGCACTCTGTGCTACACCATTCTACGCTACTCAACTCCACTCTAAGTTACTCCACTGTACACCACTCTACTGTATGCTATTCCACTCTAGGCCACTCCACTGTACGCCACTGCACTCTAGGCCACTCCACTCCACTCCACACTATTCCACTGTACACTTCTACACTGCACCTCACTCCACTCTTTGTGACTTCACTGTACTCCTCTCCACTCTAGGCTATGTTCTGTACTGTATTCCACCATACCACTGTACTTTACACCACTCCACTTCACACCATCCACCGTATCCTATTACAGTATACACACTCCACTGTACCACACTCCACTTTATGCCTCTTAACTCAACACTGCTCCAGTCTACGCTATTCCACTGTACATCACACCACTGTACCACCCTCCACTCTGCTCCACTCCACTCTACTCTACAACACTACACTGTTTGATACTACACTATACAACACTCTCTTCCGCTTTGCTGTAAGACACTCCACTTAACAACACTCCACTCGATGACACTATACTCCACGATTTAAACATGAAAACTCAATAAAAAAGGTTCAACCTTTGTTAAAGGTAGGAACACTTCATTTACTATATTTATTCTTTCTATACAAACCAAACCTAAACTATAAAATATTATAAATTCTTTATTTTATCATTTACGCACCACCTTTAAATTACTATAACTTTATTTTCACTTTATATAAACCAAACTTAACTTCACAAAAATGAGAAATTCTAAAGTCATACCTCGAGGGGTAGTTTTATGAATTTTGTCATGCAATGCAGCACAGTAAGTCACCTAGCTGCACTGCACTGTGTGACTGCGAAAGGGCAGGAATGTACCGCATTTAAGGTACTCCATCACATTCCTGCCTTTTCCCCTGTCCTGTCGTTATTTTGGCAGACTAGTGTCAATGCAGGCACCCTTGCACCATGGTACAAGGGTGCCTGTGTTGCATGCAAGATTGTTTTTGTGCAGGAAGTGGCACTTTCCTGCAAATAAAATAATCCTGAGAGGCGTATTCCTCTTTCTATGTGTGCTGCAGAATGCAGAAAGCTCAGAAAGAGGAAGTAATGAGGAGAAATAAAGATTTTTCTCCTTGGTAGGCTTATCTTTGTTGCGCATTCCCAGATCTACCAGTCATGGTAAATCTATGAATGTGTCAAGAAACATGAGAGTTGCATGGGAAAACCCATGCAATGCTCATGGAACACCTTCTCAAGGCATAGTAAGGAAACGCATCGATTGCCCTTACTCTAAATCTAATAAGTTTTGTTGTAATGCTATTATTGTAGATGGTGTAAGTAATGCAATATAAGAGGATATAAGCAGGGTATGGATAAGGCACGAGTAATAGTGTAGTGTGGCTACCGAGTTGCAAAAGAGTAAAATTTGCACTGTCATTTTGGTGATGGTAGCCCATTTAATGAAGATTTGGCTTTTCATTTAATTACCTTGTTTGATCTCTTCAAAAGAGTTAGCACTGATCTGTGCACAATATATCATTCATTTGCATTGAATACCACAAGTTTTATTGACTGACATGGGGTTCACAGTTTACCTCCAAGTTCTTCTCTGCTTTGTGTGTAAAATTAGATATGAGCATCTGCCGTTCTGCTAGTTACAATCCTCAGACAGACTGATGGACAGAACGATTGAATGATTGTTTTAAGTAATATCTGCGTTACCAAGCCTTACTACAAGAACAGGTGGAAGATGATGTTATTAACAGAATTAACATAAAGCAATTACATATAACATGCAGAACATTTAGCCACAGGGATGTCACCCTACCTTTGTAAGTATGGACATGTTTGCCAGAATGTCCAGCCAACCTTTACTTTGTGCTGAAAAATGAAGCTGAGAGGTTTTCAGTTCAAGGAGTGGGCCATAAAGAAAATACCTATATGGATGTTCCAGTTCCAAGGCATTAACCTCCCAGTCATTTGCAGCAAACTGCAAACAGTAATGATTAAAAACAAAATGAGTCGGGGAGGAGCCGAGCTGGCGACCAAGATAGCCGCTTAGGCTCCCGGCTCCGCTGACCTCCTACTCCTGCCACAAGATCCTGCCAATTATCCTGCGCCTGTGCCCTACCCCCGCATAGATGAGTCGGAATGATGCCCGATCGAGTGATCCTGAGTGATCCACCGGCTTGGATGGCGGAGAAATGTCGCCGTTAAGATTGCGGACTACACAAGCTTTAGAGCTGGGGCCTCGAGTAGTGGAGCGGCCGGCTACTAGTTGAACAACATCGGCCATGAGAGTCCGGGAGGGACCGGTCGTCCGGTATGGGAGTTGAATTTTGCCCGATTTTCACGGCGGACCTCTGGTCTTAATAGTAGCAACAGTGGTGCAATATAATAAAACGGCTGCTGTAGTTGGAGTGCCCTGATTGATGAAACCCGGAGTTGAATGGCCCGGACGTTAACAGTGGCTCGGCCGATGGATGCGGGCGTAACCTGGAGGCAACCCTGGAGTGTCCCCGCACATCGATGGGATCGTATGCGGATTGATGAACCGCGCCAGGGCGGGAGCTTCACTTACAGCTGTGGGGGGCGGATTGCGGTGAACAAAATGGCGCCTATTGTTGATCTAAGTTCAACTCAGGCCCGCTCCTCCGGAGGGACCGGAACCGACCAATCAGATAACATGGGACGATATATCCTGCCCAAGGGGTCTCCGGAGGAGGTGAAGGTTGTCGCCATCGAGGAAGAAGAGAGGAGACTGGCCGGGGTTGAACCGACTCTTGGAGCTGTCATGGCGGCTATTGGTGACATTCATTCCTTCCTGGGCCAGAGAGTGCACGCCCTGGGTGATAAATTGGTTGCCGCTATGATCGAGATGGGGCTACTGAGAACGGACTGTGTTCGGTTGCATGAGACGACGAGAGCCACGGTACCCATAATGACCACTTTGATAGAATGCGTAAACCGTATGGATCGGGAGGTGTGGGACCTTCTGGACAGTGAGCTGGCTAATGTCTGAAGGCTGGGGGTCCCGGATGACCCGGTGAGCCGGACATCAGCTCTGACGGTGGGAGCCGCGGCCTGCGCTAACCTTCTGACGACTCCTGCTGGGACTCAATCGCGGATTGAAAGAGTGGCCCTATTCTCCTTCCCAGACTCTTTCCGATTGGTTCGGAAACAGCGCCAGGGGTTCTTGCTGGTGAAGAGGAAACTCAGAGACAATGGAATGCACTATGTTCGGTCCTTTCCGACTCGCCTCCGTGTGTACCTTGATGGGAACGTTCTGTTCTTGGACTCTCCTGAGGAGGCGGCGGTTCGCCTGGGAAGTATCCACACGCCTGCTCGGTCGGGCCAGGGCTGAGAACGGTTGACCGTTTGGTGACATTGGTGGACTTGGTGGCAGTTCGGGACTCACTTTATGTTTTCAGTTGCGGGTGGCGAGGCAGGCGAAAAATGGATCCCCCTGTTTGATGCAGTTTAATATCTAGCTTAGTGAATCAGTAAAAAGTGGGGAGGCACAGATCTGGCGGGGGGGGAGGGGCCAGGGTCCTGAACGAGGGACCTCCTTCATTAACTACTTTTAGTTTTATAGGTTAGATGGGGCGACAGGCACACTGCTAGTTGGGGACCGGCGTAAGCTACATGCAGGGGTGCAGGGTGGGGGGATGAGGTTTGCGCGCTTTGCGGTGTTTTTCTTTTTTAGGTTTATTTTAAGTGTAGGTATCTGTGATTTATCCTGCTTCTGTTTTAGTGTTTAAATATCCGTCTTTTATCCTGATTATATCTCAGTATCTAGGGGCCATGCTCAATTACAATCCTGAATCTATGGGTGGACGGGCTTTGAGGGCTGTGCGCTTTGGTTGGGTCGTACATTGTATGGATTTGTATATGGTCAAATAATTGCTGGCGCCGATGTCTCGGCAACTGATATTATCACTCTTCATGTGTCCTGTTCTATGTAACTGTTCACCTTATTATTATGATGGGCTGTTTGGCACCTGATACGTCTTTAATTTTTGTGTTTCTGTTAATAAAAAGATTTTTTTTCAAAACAACAAAATGAGTCCTTAGAAGTCTGCAGCAGAGAAATACTTAGGGGCAGATTTACAAGCCCCTTGCGACGCTTTTACTAAGCTGTTGTGTCACTTTTGTGATGCAGCAGTGGCGCAAACAATGCGCCACTATGCGACATATTTACAACATGATCTAGTGAGATGCGTCACGTTGTAAAGCCCTGCTCTACATTATACCTGCGTCAGGTATAGTGTATGCAGAGTTGGCGTTCCATCACAAGGTAGCCCTGTAAACGTGACGCAGTGAAATCTACAAGATTTCACTGAGTCACTTTCACTTCCCCTCTGTGTCAAATCTTTACGCCTGCTTCAAGCAGGCGTAAGGAGTGACGCAGCATGTTAGGTATACGGCACCCCTGACCCATGCTGGAGTTGCGTTGCGTTTGCGACATGACTCCAGCACTGCTTCACCCTTACGCCAACAGGTGCGTCACACATCTGTCTATCCTTGTAACACAGTGCCCCATATTGTAAATGCAGCGCATCTATGGTGGCGCAAGGGTTTTTTTGAGTCACGCAAAATAACTGGTGCATCCCTGCTAATGTGCAGGGATGCACCAGTTATTGTAAATCTGCCCAGAAGTTCTACATTTGTAAAACGAAAATAACTGCCAATGCCCACGGTATTGCCCAGAAGGCTGCAACAGCTTGTGCAACCAATTGCCCCGTGCATTGTTTCCCAATGCCAGTATATGACACAATTTCACTGTTAAACTGATATGCTGTGTTCAGAAATAGACAGGCAGCACCACCATGTGGTGGACTGTCGTAAATAAGGGCCAGTGTTACCAATTAAGTGTTGGTATAAAAATGAAGTGCTGCTTCCAGGTCAGCTGATTATAGCCCACTACAAAGCTCAGGTTATGCTCCTGAAGACATTTTAGCTGGTGCATAATTTGTGCAGGTGGTGGACAATGGCATTCATTGTTGGGGTCTAGGACGTATTGTTCAACAGGAGACTTTGGCCCAGAGCAAGAGAGAAAAAGGTAAGAAATAAAGGCAGAAGGATGAAGAGAAAGGTGGGAAAAAAGTGACACTTCTGTAAAAATGAGATAGAGGCAGAAAGTGCAGGGTTGTGCAAAAAAGTAGCATGAGGTCTCAAGACAAGGCAGCCTATGTATTTCGGGAAGCCAACATTCGCCAGAGCCAGATGTATGCACCTAAGAAAAAAACTTTAGGCCATAGCACTTATATTGTTATGTTTAGTTTTTATTGTATTTTATTAGTAAGCAATCAAATGAGCAGAGCTTTATGATTAGAAGCGGTTGTTCCCATTAACTAATCTCAGCCCATGGAGGGAAGGCCTGCAGATATTGAGTCGGCCTCGTGAATGAAAAAGAGTTCCGGAAAACATTTATTCCAGTGGAAGTGCCACACCATGCATCGTTTCAGCTTTAAGCGTGTAGGATATTTAACTGTTGTTGTTTTACGTACAATTGTGACAATACAAAGGCAGTGTGATAAAACCGCTTTACCAAAAATGGATCGATTCTCGTCAAATCTAAAAGCAAAAAAAGCCTTAAATGGAGACTCTAATAATCATTTCCGACGGAACATCGTTCATTTGTTTGGGGAAGGAGGCGTGACTGCTTGTAAATAAAACCAAACCTCAAGCAGTCATCTGGTATTGTATTTTTGAACTAAGAAATGTGCACAATCAACAGTTTTGGGGCTGTTCTCTAGCTTCCCCAGGCCAAGAACAGCACCGGATGTGAGATAAACATATCTTCAGTCTCTTCAGGGTTTCAGGGTCACCATTTTATCAGATTGTCTCCGAAAAGCACTTCTTCTGCTGCCACAGTTTCCATGATATAGTGAGAAACTTTTGCACACATTTTATTATGATATTTAGAAGTCATTCCTAAGTATCTTGGAGGAGTACGTGGTCACTTGGTGTTGAATATAATAGGGTCATGACAATATTTATTAAACATCCGGCAGTACAATGCTGTATAAACAATCAGCAGCGTTTTTGTGCAAATGGGGAAAAAACACAGCTGCGTCCTATATGCAAAGTTTTGTGCACTGATGTCGTCATTGGCAGTGTGTCGGGCCGTGCCCTCCCTGCATGATCACCCCAGATTTTTGCCTTTATTTGCTGAACCCATTTTTGTTGGCATTTAGGACTCTGTGGACTCCTGCTAACAAGTGGTAAAGTGCTTATGCTGTGCCTTCTGAAGTTGGTAACATCGGCTTACACCTGATTGGTTCATGTAAGTGACTTATAAGTCCCCAAAAAGTTTCCTACATGTACCCAGGGCCTGTAAATTAGATGCTTCTAGCGGGCTGTCTCACTCATTGATGCCCCACTAAAGTAGCTTGGAAAACGTGCCTCAGGCCTTCCTCTGCAGACTGTAGTGAAGCTTTAAACTGCCATTTTGAACTGGAAAAATAAACCTTTTGCCAGGCCTTAACCTTCCTTTTTAATAATTTTAACCCTCTCCTAAGGTAGGCCCTAAAGGCTCATAGGGCAGTGTGCATGGTATTTTAAAAGTAGGGCATGAGTACTTAAGTCTTGCATCTACTGGCAGTGGAAAACCACTAAAGTTATTTGTCATTGTTGTACGACCTTTTTTCCACTAGACTAAAACGGATCTACCTTATGACACTAAATAAGCGATAACTTTAGTTTTGGGACAGATGGAAAAGTACTAATTTTAATTGTATTTTAAAATACTGTTTAGTGGTAAAGTCGGAGTGTAAGTTACTATTTTGAAAATGCCACTTTTAGAAAGTTGGCATTTTTCTGCCTAAACCAAATGTGCCCATCTGCCCGTGTCCAGCCGCACATGACTACGAATGGCTCTCATGTTATAGGTTTAGTATTCTTTAAGACATGGGGACAAAAGGGGTTTGGGTGTAGAGGGAATGGGTCATTCTGACAGAATGGCTAGGGAGGAGTTGTACCCTGCCTTGATCACACTTCACAGGGGCCTGCCTGTAGCCCACAAATAGGAAACTGACACCAGGCCAACCATTTCCTTTATTACCCTAGACAGTTTGGAACCAAACCAAGGAGAAGGGGAAGAACTGACCAGAAACAGTTTCAGATTGGACCAGAAATAGTCCTCCACATAAAGGCTGGCACCAGGGATAAATGTGGCACCTTCAGAACATCTCATCAGAACTCCCCTGAGCCTGTCAAAGATTCAGAAGAAGGACTGCCTTGCTGACTAAAGAAGGAAGACTTGACCTTCTTCTCTTGAGACGAGTGACTCAAAGGGTCAGTTGACTGGGCTCCTTTTTGAGCTAGTGTGACACAGCAAGCTGTAGAGGCCTTCCCTGTGACAGCCCAGCTGAACAGCACCAACTGGACCTCCCTGGACCAGCCTGAATCCTGCTGCTGGTCTATCGGAGTAAGTCCTGATCCCCATGAGGTATACCCTTCAGGTCTAGGACCCTTGGCTGGAAATAGAGTGTACTTCTTCTGCCCCTAAACAAAGTTAAAGGTTTAAATCCAGACGTTCGGGGCGCTGAGTGACTGTGAGCAGGTACTTCATGTAAATAACAGCCACTGTGTCCCCTGCTAACACAAAGTTCCGACAGTAAAAGTGCCAGGATGCAAAACAGCCCGATATAGACCCGTTTCGAGACAGCAGGCACATCGATGTGTGCTGCCCACACTGCTCACTTCTTACTAGTGGAGAAGTTTCGGCATGACGTCATGCCAGGTGAGCGTTGTAGGGGAAGGGAAATCCTTCATAGAGTCATTTTCTCTCTGGATTTCCCTTCTCTTTCTGAAACACAAGAGCAGCAACATTGTGGTGGTGTCACCAGGGATTTAATTGGAAGCTTTTTCAATATTCTATGTAACAAGCCATAGTTGCAGTTTTTTTTATCTTATGCAACTAATAACCCTTGACAAAGCCAATAGTCCTTACTTGTTGTAGGTACGATGTTACTTGTTGTATCACATATCTGTATGCAATGACAGAAACAGCAAAATACAAGTCTGGTGGCACACTATGCTAAACCCAGATTTGTAGCCTAAGTGTTTTAACGCTAAGCCCCTAATTACACTGGCCACGCCCCTTTGAGAGACCCCCCAGATTTTTCATCCCACTTAAAGCCCTGGGAGTTGGGCATTTTAGCCCTGCACCCCCGGGCTTTTCGGGCGGGTGGGGCGGTCAGGCCTCAGGGAAGCCATGTTTTGGCTTTAAGGATTGGGGGCAGGGGCTGGAGTGTTAACGAAGAGAAGAATGCCAGTGGCTGACAGTGCATTTTAGTTGAACAGCGTATCGGTCAGAGTAAGAATGTTTTCCCCGCCCACCCACCCCTTGTTTTCTTGGTTTTTGGGGGAAATTATCCTTTCCCAAGTCTTTCCCTGATTTGTAGATTATATGAGTTGGGTTGTGGGTGAAGTACAATTTTTGTTGAGCAGGTTTAAAAGTTACTTCAAGCAAGATTGTCAATTTTAGAAACAGTTGGAATGATGCGGGGGACAGGGGAAGGGAGGGGCAAATGGAAAAGAAACAGGAAGGCAAGTGTGCGTATGACATGCCACACTTTTGGAGGGGTGAAGCTTGGACTGAAGAAATAGAGTTTATATTTGACGGGGGCTTTTGGGGAGGTGGATGGATAGTTGTTATAATGTCTCGTGAAGCAGGGCTTTTATAGTTTGTATGGTGGGAAGCCAGGATCTTGTATAATTTGAATCTGCACCATTCTCATTTAAAGCAGCCTTTTCCACACTCAAGTATGTCGCGTGAGGATTTTTAGTGCGCCATCCCGCCCGAAGACCTGTTTGCCTCTCCACCTGGGTCCATAATAGGCCACAGAGACAAAGTGAATCCCACATTTGCAATGGGCCTACACCCTTTAATGAAAGTGCTGGCACAACATGTATTATAGAAGGGGCATCTGCAGCCCCTTCTTTAACCCCTCCCCTGCTGGTGACGGAACCGCTCCGTCATCAGACACGGCCGCGCTGTGCTGATGACGGAGCGGTTCCGTCACGGCCCGCTCGGAGCGCCTGCGCGGCAGCGATTCCGCGCCTGCGCTGAACGTTCTTAAGAGCGGGCGGGGCCGTGACGGAACCGCTCCGTCATAAGCACAGCGCAACCGCGTCTCGTGACGGAGCGGTTCCGTCACGAGTACGCGAGCGCCGTGCGGCCGCCCCACCCCCTTAGCGCTGCGGCGGAATTGCCGCCGCAGCGAAGGGGTTAATACGGTTTACAACCATTACAACGCAACTTTTACCACGCAGTGCTGTTACAACGCAGGTTTTACTACGCATACCATTACAACGCATTACACTGGGGGGGGGCTCTAGGATAGGGAATACGTTTAACACCTTCCCTAGTGTCCACGGGGACTGGAGTTGGAATAGTAAATTAAACTATTCACTATCCAGCACCCCCAAGTGTAATGCTTTGTAATGGTATGCGTAGTAAAACCTGCGTTGTAACAGCATGCGTGGTAAAAGCATGCGTTGTAACGTCATACATTCAGGGCAATACCAAAGTTTCCCGGGAACGCACAAAGCAGGCGCACATGCCCCTTGTGGCCCTGGGGCACTCAGTATAATACAGCCCCTGGAGTGCATTAAGTGGGATGAAAAAGGTAGATGGGGCTGTAAAATTAGTGTGGCCTATGAAGTGAATCTAAATGACCTTCACAAGAGGCATGACCTATGTAAATAAGCGTTCAGATTAATGTATGTGAAATTGTAACCGTTGCTTGGCAAATTCACAACTAGAGTTTTGTGGTTCAAAAAGAATAACCAAAATCTGCAGGTACAATGTTACTCCCCAACCCCCTCACCCACTGATCTTCCACTTAGAGTTTATGGCCATTATACTGGTGATAACTCCTCCAAGATCAAAGTTAGTTGTAGAAACCTGTTTTTGATTATTAGTTTCATCAGATATGTGGTCTCTTGTAAACCAGTGATGACGATACCCTTTCGTCTTCTCATAGTCGAGAGCAAATGGGTCCATTTATTTTCCCCTCTTGTTGTCTTTCGAATATTCTGAAAGCTTATTTTATGCTCATGTTTAAGTCAGTAGTTGCCATCTGATGATTGTATTGTAGGGACATGGGAACACCGATTCTCACCATCCAACAACACGTGGTCTGGTGGAGAATGGTGATCCAGATGGAGCTTAAATAGGACAACAGGACTGAGAGGTCAACTGAACTCTAATTCTTGCTGTATTTATAATTCAAACAGCAGCCAGGGTTCTATTTCAGGGCCGGACCGGGATCTGAGACTGGCCCTGGAAAACTGCTCGGCTGGCTTTCCTGGGGGTGCGGAGGGGGGGTGCGGTCGAGCTGTTTGAAACAGCCGATTTTGTTACATGGGGCAGATACTGCTGGCCGCTGGTAACAAAAAGAGCCCTCCAGGGCCTAAAACAGGCCCCCACCCTGGAGACCTACGGGGGAAACACCCGGTGCCCGCTACGGCTAGTCCAGCCCTGATTTATTTCCTTCCTTGCGCTAGGGCCCATGACACATTGGTTAGGCTATTGGCTGTAGAACATGGTCCATATGGAAAGGTATATGTTCCATTTCTGATGTGGATGTAGAGTGGTGTGGTGGAGCGTCACTTTCTTAGTGCCCCGTATGATGGGGATTGGATACATTAACATAAAGGATGACAGCTAACAGGTTTGAACAACTGGTCTCACTTCCTTTAGTCATGTAATATTTAATGATGGCTATTATGACATACAACGTGGCGCCCTGTATGGTTGATGGACATTTGAGAGCATGTCACTTTTTTCACACAAACCACATTCCCATGGGTCAACCTTTATAGGGACATGTTTTTGCACAGAGTGTAGTCGGTTATTAGTATACTGTTTGCCAGATTTGTCGATATGTGAACAAGGGAAGATGAATTGCGGATACCTACCTGGAATACAATGGAGCACTTACATAGGTAGGGAGCCTATAGGTACAAAATGAGGTTATTTGTGGGACAAAACCTATTGATGATGGATCCGAAGGTGGTGTAGTGTTAAGTCCTCAAAAGAGGTGTTTTTTTAGGTTCGTTCTGAAAGGTCATATAGATTTGTCTTGTAGGTGACAACTAGGCCCTCCCCAATCTGACGACTCAAGTTCTTTCAGGCTGGAGCAGTTCTTTAGCACTCCATCGGCTGAAAAATAGTTGCAAAATGGGTGTGAGCAATGCTTGTGAGAAGCACAGAAAGTCAGGGTTGTTGTAAGAGATGGACCTATGGATGTTATGTCTGTTTGTCCTGCTGGTACAAGTTTTAGGAACAATGTTCTATATATTTGCACCATGTGGCGCAGCAGTCATGTTGAGTATCACTAATGTATCCAGGATACCTTTCGAAAATGGTGGTAGAAAGATGTGGGAGATTTGCAGGCTTAGTAGATATTATGTTAAGTATCTAAGCCCAGATTTACAAAGACTTTGCATCAGATTTGCATTCAGTTTCTAACAGGAGCCCAACAAAAGGTGTTCTGTTGGTACTTTCAATCAAATGCAAATTGCAATTTCAACTTCAACCCTGTTCCAGACCAAACTGCAGGCCAGGTCCTCCCAAAAGCAGAACCCAAGACTGGTTTCACTCTAACTAGGGCTCATCAATCGGGTGCAACTTGCTGCCAGTGTCCAGGGAGCATGAGACCCATGTCTGGGCTTACCTGTTACACTGAGGGCATCACACTGACGTATGCAAAAAAGTAATGGATGGAATGCTTGAAATAATCTCAGGCACTTGTAATAACTCAGGGTCACTTCCGAGTCCACCATTACCTTGTGCACCATGCAACCTCAATTTGGATCTAGTAATATGCAAAGCAGTCTTGAATCTGCTCCAATGAAAACAGTCTAGCCCGAACTTCAAGGCCTTGTCATCCCTGAACTGGAACACAAGCAGCCCAACCCTAGAAATACACACATAATTTGTAAGGGAAACATCCTTTACCACGCAACTTTTACCACGCAGTGCTTTTACAACGTAGGTTTTACAACGAAAACCATTACAACGCATTGCACTGGGGGGCGATCTAGGATAAGTAATAGTTTAATTTACTATCCAACACCTTCCCTACTATCCACGGGGACTGAAGTTGGAATAGTAAATTAAACTATTCACTATCCAGCACCCCCCAAAGCAATGCGTTGTAATGGCTTGCGTTGTAAAACTTGCGTTGTAACGGCATGCGTGGTAAAAGCATGCGTTGTAACAACGTACATCCAATTTGTAATGAAAGACATGGGAGTCTTGGATTGTAGTAAATCATTGTTATATATTTAAATGTTACCTTTTCCATCTGAAATATTGCCTGTAGTAACTAAAATACCTTGTAGTATTTGCTGTTCTGTATTATCTTATTTCTGCCTATCCTGTGCAGCTGTGGCACCTCATAAACATGTGTGTATAATCTGTTTTTTTGCTGCTTTTCCATTTGATTTCTGCTTGACAATGGATGTCTTGAGCACACCACAGGACATGTTGCTTTCTGTTTGTTGTTCCATTGTGGAGGTGCACAGAAAAGGCGGTTATGAAATTGACTCAAAGGGGAAAACCAAGGAGTTCGGAGTGATCAAGGCAGGTTGATAAGAAGTGTGAGATTTACCAGAAGGCATTCTAAGACAAGCTTTCACGCTGATTTCTGTGATGAGATTGGATCTACTTGCACAAATGTTTAACTCCTTGGGGCATATTTACAAGCCCCTTGCGCCACTGGAGCGTCTATTTTTTTTGTCATTCCAGTGGCGCAGTGTGCTGGCCTACATTTCAAGGCCACACAAAGCCACCCTGCCTGGTTTTTCGTGGTTCTGTAAATATGGTCCCCTTTCACGTATCACTCTGCATGAAAGGGGCGTTCTATGGGTGTTGCTGTAGGTGTTCTCACTCAACACCCATGGAATCTGATGCATTCCCAGATTTAGAAGGCTTTGGAAACCTGGTAATGCGTCAGATTCTATCGCCTCCCCAGGGGAGGCGGTAAAGTGGCACAATGAGAAGAAATACCTTTATTTCTCCTCCTTTGTTTCACTTTCCATGTGTGCTGCATTCTGCAGCACACACAGAAGGAGCACAACGCCATCAGGGATTGTTTTTGTGCAGGAAGGGATACCTTCCTGCACGAAAACAATCACTGATGACGTTTTGCTTCCTCTGCCCCAAAAACAATCATCCCTCCAACACAGGCACCCTTGCACCTTGGTGCAAGAGAGCCTGCATTGGAGCTAGCAAGCCTATTGTGCGCCAGGGCTGAGGAAAGCACAAGGATGAGTCATATTGTTATAAATATGACGCATCCCTGCACTTTCCTAATGACGCAGCTTGGCGCAGCAATATGGCTTGCAGCGCCACGTTGCATCATTATCTTGCAAATATGCCCCCTTGTGTTAACGTTCAGCAAGCTTATAACGATTACCTCAGGCTAAGCAAAGCACCAAATAGCAAACCCATGACATATCCGTTTGGCATTTTGTAATAAGACGCTTATCTAAATAACAAGTCACCTGGGGAGTGCAGCTTGTTTGGTATCATGTCTTAAAAAAATACTTTTTCAATGAAAATCGAGCTATTTCCTTGTCTTTAAGTGAGACACATATAATTAAAGAAGGAACCACATGAGAATCACTTAAAAAAACTTTAAGGACAAGCATCCACCAGTGAGGTGCAGACTAAGTGGGAGAATGTGTTTAAATATGTTTATTAAAAGTAGTCTAGAAGATGTACATGTATGTAAAGACCTCATAAATAATGGTCTATTTTCCTCATAAACTACTCTTCATTTCAACATTCTTATGAGATGTTTACTTTGTCAGTACTCTGAAGTACCTATCCATGCTCTATTTCCAGCTGCTGTTTCTCCTTACATTACCTACTTTCTCTAGACATGTGCCCAAGTTGTTCTTTCCTTTTGCAACTCTAGGCTATTGAGGGCCCCTCTGTGCGTTGGGGTGTGCATTTACTATACTTTGGCATGGCAAGGAATCCACCAGGAGAAATAATGGAACAATGGTTCCCAGGGATTCATTCATAAGTACCTTTGTAGCAAATCTTCTAGTGACAACAGTGCAATAGTTATTTGAAAGCAATCAATAGCCATGCAGTAAAAGTAGTCATTATAAGAAATACATATATTGTTGTAGACTATTTCTATAGGACAGATAGCATGGCTGGTGAAGAATCGCCATTCCACGCCTGTGATAAGCCCCTTAAAGCATTCTTCTCGTACAGGGTGTTCACATTAATCCAGGTAATCAAGCCACAAAGACATGGACACCTTTATCCAACAAACATTGGTTAAGACGTTTGGTTTGTAGAGTTATCTGCCAGCTTGTTGATACAGACATTTCAAAATCAGCTACAACTCACAGGAAAATAATCATTCACTTAGGTAGCACCAACATCATTTCACATTTCTATCCTACTGGGTTCTTTACTTACTTTTGAGAGACTTCTATTTTGCCCTTTTAGGCAAACCCTATAGATTCATGGCTTAGATTGTTATCTTTCAGCTTGTCTATGATCGCTCGGTCTTAGCTTGTCAGTGACCGCTCGCCTTTAACTTGTCCATGAAAGCTCGCCCTCACCTTGTCTGTGATCTCTCAATCTTAGCTTGGTTGTGATAGCTAGCCCTTAGCTTGCTTATAATCGCTAGCCCTTAGCTTGTCCCTGATCATTCGCTCTTAACTTGTAATGATCGGCCCTCAGATTGTCCATTATCGTTAATTCTTAGCCAGGTTTGGGTTGCAAGGGCTGAAACTGCTTTATTATATTACCAATTCTTTGCCCTCCAGCAGGTCATCTGCAGAGTGTGCTGTCCCCCCTCCAGCCACCTTGTAGAGAAAGATATTGCATTAGGGTTTTTGAGTTAGTCAATTTACAATACATGCTGATATTTCCCTTGACCTATTAGGTGTTTCATTGATGCGCGTCACATAGTTCTCCCTTGACTGCTCTGTCTCTAACTTTCATGCTACATGTGTGAGCATCATAAATGTTCACCAGCGGTGATCCTTGTTTTGTTACTTCAACAAAAAGTAGCAAGGGGTCAAAGGCAAACACGAACTAAGTTAAATCCCTACACAGTGGCTGAAAAGAGAAAGGAAATGAACTACTGGTGTGTGTAGTGCGAATGACACATAGGGTCTCCTATCTCTTGAGAGAAGATTCCCATCAGTCACCACTTGGATCTGCCCTTCATCATCTGGGATCCTTCACCCTCAGAGATAAAATCTGGGACCCACAGTGGACTGGCAGATGTTGAAAGCCTAATCCTACCTGTGGTGTCCAGTATGAGGGGAAAACAAGATGTATTATGGTGACCAAAAGCAGTGCTGAACAAGTGAAGTGCAAAGTGAAGTTGTGGAGAGAATTATAAAAGTAGGTAGGGCAGTGAAAAAATTATTTATTAAGGTTCACTTCAATCCTAAAATTAAAAATGAGTGCGTAGTGGTCTAAACAAATAACCACTGTTGGAAATAAGAGGTCGACATGTTTCTGCAGACTGATCAGATCCACGTGGTATCTAGCTGCTTCCTCAGGACCATAACGCTACTGCTTTACAAAAAAATGTGTGGGAAAAGGAAAGAAATAATGAAGGGAAGAGATCAATTTGTGTTAGAAAGAATGTGTTTCAACACAGGGCTCTATATCTAATTTGGTATGTACTTTGTTTCTTCCCTTCATGTGTGTCTCATCGTGAATGGATTCATTCCTGGCATTGAACTACACAGTCAGGAGAAGGACGGTATCACTAGATCTCAGGTGATATCTGTTTATTTCTTTCCTTTTCCCACTAATTGTTTTGTAAAGCAGTAGCGTTATGGTCCTGAGGAAGCAGCTAGATACCACGTGGATCTGATCAGTCTGCAGAAACATGTCGACCTCTTATTTCCAACAGTGGTTATTTGTTTAGACCACTACGCACTCATTTTTAATTTTAGGATTGAAGTGAACCTTAATAAATAATTTTTTCACTTCCCTACCTAATTTTATAATTCTCTCCACAACTTCACTTTGCACTTCACTTGTTCAGCACTGCTTTTGGTCACCATAATACATCTTGTTTTCCCCTCATACTGGACACCACAGGTAGGATTAGGCTTTCAACATCTGCCAGTCCACTGTGGGTTCTAGATTTTATCTCTGAGGGTGAAGGATCCCAGATGATGAAGGGCGGATCCGAGTGGTGACTGATGGGAATCTTCTCTCAAGAGATAGGAGACCCTATGTGTGATTCGCACTACACACACCAATAGTTCATTTCCTTTCTCTTTTCAGCCACTGTGTAGGGATTTAACTTAGTTCGTGTTTGCCTTTGACCCCTTGCTACTTTTTGTTGAAGTAACTGTTCCTAGGGATAGTAGTACTGTTGGGTCGTTAAGCCATCCCTCAGACCCTCTTTCTCCTGGTTTATTGAATGATCCTTGTTTTGTACCATCACATACAGGCTGTGGGTATTACATTCAGGTTGAGCATCATAAAAGTTCACCACTGGTGATCCTGGTGGTGTCCAATCACATACAGGTTGATGCCTTCTACATTTTACCATTTGCTGGTTGCTTTTGTCAGGATTTACGTTTGAGGGGAGCAACTTTGTCAGAAGTTTTTGTTTATTTTATGACGAAGAGCCTTTAACAGGTCTTTTTGCTTCACTGTATTTGCAGGTTCCATTTGTATTCTACCATATTTATTGTGAAGGTCGGTTCTGTATGTCTTCTTGATTTGGCTGACCCAAGCAGGACAGGCAATGCTTTGTTGAGGTGCTGGGTGCCATGTTATGTAGCACCGTGCCATGAAGTGCATCCCATCTAGAGACACAGCTATACAATTGTGCACCTGAGACTAGAGGTCAATTATTTTTTTATTTTAAATGTTGAAACTGTAATTGAAATACACTGAGACTGAAGACCGGAGAAGGAGTTTGTCATTTCAATTTTAAAAGCACTGCAGAAATAATATCTGAAAGGTAACACATCACAGAGTAAAGCAATAATTTGAAATTAACCCATCAAAGGGAAATCAAATCAAATATAAGTTGAGGCAAAGCAGCATTAAGGTAAGGAAAGTCTGTTGCTCATGGTGTGCATACATGAGTATATGTTCAAAAAAATGCACAGGTTCAGGACGTGGAGTGTGTGGGATTATCGCAGGTCAGACATGATAGAGGCAAGGGAATTGAGAGAGGGGAATCAAGGGGCGGTACAAAGGAGAAATCACTTTTTCTTGCTCAGGAATTAAAAAATGTAGAAGGACTAAACCTACAGGTAAAGGAACCGGACATCAGCATGGTGATTAAAAAGACCATCGAGTAGTGAATAAGAAGGAGAGATAATTTAAGGAACAAGGCCATTGATGCTGAAACCAAATCCAGCTCCAGCTTCATATGATCTAATTTCAGTTTACTGAGATTCCAGAGTAAGTGCATTTATTCATCAATTACTTAGGACGTTTTGCATGGAGCCACTGTAGGAATCTAAAAAGAAGAGAGGTCCATTAACGTGTAGAAGAGAAGGGTTTTTGTGAAACTAGAGCTCCCTAAGATGTTGGGTAGAGGTTCACATAAGATGACTGTTGCCCATGAAGATGCCCCACTCAAGGAACAATGATGTCACCATGCATTTGCATGAAGCTCTGTCCTTATACAGGATAAGCCTGTCAAACTCTGAAGCTTTCATCATACAACTACACAAACCTCAAACCTGGGTTAGATGCCTGGGCTGGCAGCATGGTTGTATTCTCTCTTCTCTTGAAGATTGCAAGTACTGGGGGTATGGAGTGTGGATGAGGTAGGGCATCAAGTCCTGTGAAAAGAAAGTCGGAAGAGCCAGGGTAGCAACTGAGCTAAGACAGCTGCTGTAAATTAAATGTAATGTTATTGCATCAATGTTGATGCTGCAATGAGATTGGTCACGTGGTACAAAGAATAGATGATGTTTTTGCAACAATGCCATTCTGCAATAACTTCAATCATTCAATCTTCTTAGGACGCCAACGACGTCTCTTGGTGACTACTTCACAGCTGGGACCACCCCACCACGTTGATATAAAAGCATCCTGCATGCAATACTAGGATTGGCTTTCAGCTAATCAAAATGCTTAGAATGATGGGACTAACCTTTGGGTGCATTTATTTGCCTTTGGTGAAAATAGGGGAGTGGCCACCAAGCTTTATTCCTGCATGGTGTCAGTCTGTGGCAAGTATTAGAACATTGGAATGTTGGGAGCTCCATTGAAAACAATGGAGTGCTCCGAGCTTCTAACGGCTGGTAGAAGCCCGGAGCTCCAACATTCTAATGTTTGACTTTGTTCACATCTGTTGCTGTGAACAAAGGCTTCAGTGAGCCTGAGGGGATTTCATTCCCCTCGGGCTCACTGAAGCCTTTTTTTTATTTGTTAGAACATTCTGCCCTCTAATGGCAGATTGTTCTAATAGCCTTACAACCCTTAGTAGCAGTAGCTGGGCTATGCCGGCAATTAAAGTCCCACTCCCTTGTTAAAGGCCCTCACCAAAACGCTGGAGTGGGCCTTTAATAGCCGGCATAGCCTGCTACTGCAGGCTATATTAAATTTCCTCCTCATCATTATGCTGGTCTCACTTCATATCTTGAGTATGTTTAACTCTCTGCATATAGAGTGTTAACCACTCTTAAGGCCAATAGTAGAAGGCAATAACACTTAATTACTGCCTTTGCACGATTATGCCCATTCAATTCAGATGTTTGGAATTGCACAATGTTTAAAAAGCTCAAGAAAGGGGTGTGGCTTGGCAAGCCATTATGGCAGTCGTGTCTTGAGCACACTCCGTCCAGCCCCGCATTATCCTTGCCTAATATCCGGTCTCTCTGACCCTGTACCGTGTCCTATGCGGCTCTGCCACGATAGGAGCATGGCGGCATACCCCTGGGCCAGTGTGGATGTCGCAGGAGGTTTACAGATGGAGTGGCGGCCGCCGAACGGATTCGAGGCCTGTGGGAGGCGTGTCCTGTGAGGAGCCGGGGAGTTGCCTGCTGTCTGGCCAGGGTAGGAGCCATCTCAGCAGTGGTGTAAGCAGCGGGCTGGCAGTTGGCCTCTCGCGAGCCTGGACGAGAGCCTGTAGTTGCCTGGTGTCCCCTGATTTGCTTAGGACCCGTGGAGGTGCAGCACAGCTCGGTGGTCCTTTCGGGCCACGGAGGTGGGACGCATCAGGAGTGAGTGGCGCAGCTGGCTGGCAGCCATCTTGGGGCGCAGGACCTCCCTCAGAGGCCGCCGTGCTGCTGTTTGAGAGAGAAAAAAGCGCCTTAGTGACTCCGGGGCCTCTGGGGGCTTGTTGCAACAGCGAGGGGTGTCTATTTACCACTGTCACTCCCCCCTCTTCCTGGCAGTGCTGGTGCGTGCTGAGGCTTCGGCGGTCGTGCCGAGCCACGGGGGAGGCTGGGGAGACCTGGTGTGACTGCATTGCGGAGGTCCAGCGGTGGATCCTGGGAGCCATGGTGCACCTACCTGGTCCCGCATCTCCCGTCGGAGGCTGCGGGGTGTGGGTACTGCCTGCCTGTCGTCTTGATATATTGATCTTATGCTGGTGGCGACATCACTGGACACTAGATGAGAGGGGCTCATTTGCTGGGTCTGAGAGCCGCCTGGGGGCCCGTGATTGCCACCGCGCCAGTGGGGGGTTGACTGCCCACCCTCTTCATCCCCCCCTCCTTCTTCGGAGCTTGTGCCGGTTGAAGTTTCAGCAGTCATATCGGGCCGCAAGGGGAGGGGACATCCTGTGGGAGTAAATCCTGTGGCTGCTTCTGGTGGGCCTCCGTTCGGCGGTCGGGCCGGACCGCGGGTGTCCACTGGTGAGCGCCCCTGCATGTCGGTCCCTCCATTGTCCTCCTTGGGCTTGTGTGGGGACCCCTGGCAGCAGCTATGACGCAAGATAAGGGTGGTGGTGGCCAGGCCAAGCAAGGCCCCATCGATAAATATACAGGTGCTGTGGTGACTGCTGGGACGCCGGGAGGACAGCAAGGAGTGGTGCCTGACAATGCGGCACTTATGGCAGCCATCACCCAGTCCAGGGACATGCTGGATGCAAAAATTGGAGCGGTCGGCTCAGATGTCATGCTGCTGCGACAGGACTTGCGCAATGGCATGTCGCACATCACTGAGGCCGAAACCCATATCTCTGGGTGGAGGATGACGTCATTTCACTGAAAAAAAAAGTAGCTGCCATGGAGTCAGTTCAGAAGGGAGTAGCACTGCAAGTGGAGGATGCTGAAGAGCGGGCCCGGCGCAACAACCTCTGCTTCATTGGGTTCCCAGAGGGCTGTGAGGGGGACAACATGGAACGCTTTCTGACACAGTGGCTGGAGGGCTGGGTTCCCCTTGAGGCCCTGTCCCATTGCTTTGTTGTGGACCTGCCCCATCGGACGCTTATGCAGAAACCGCAGCCGGGGGCTCGCCCACGGCCAGTCATAGCAAATTTCCTGAACTACCTTGACCGTGACACCATTTTGAAGCAGGCCCCAGCCAAGGAGCCCCTTACCTACAACAATGCACGCATTCTCATCTTCCCTGACTATACAAGTGCAGCAGCGACAGTCGTTTATGGTGGCGAAAGCCCGACTGAGAGACCTCAAACTCCCTTATGCTCTCTTGTTTCCCTCCCGCTTGCGGGTGGTGTACCTCTCCCGTACACACTTCTTTGACACCCCGGAAGAGGTCTTTAAATGGACTGATGAGATGGTATGAGTGAGAGTCCACATGCCGCCTGGTATGGAATCTTATTTCTCATCGAGTGGGATGGCCCCGCGAGGCCGGCGGGGCCAGCCAAAAGACAACAGACAATCACGATCTCTACGCCACTTCTGGTTTAGCAACGCCTCTTCTCGGGGGTGGGAGGGAGGGCTCCACCTCTGGGCGGCAGGTCTCAGCTGATTGACCCTTGGGCCCGGGGGGTGCTGCTGAGGCCCCAGGTTGCTGACTGACTTTCAGAGAGACAAGGTTATGGACTGGTCTCTCCATCAGTCCTTTGCTGGTCTGGGAAGTGCCCATGGGGCATGGACAGCGAGTTGGGGATCCATTGGTGGGAGCGGCTCCCATCCCCCTGTTGAGGATTGGGATCCCGCCCGGCCGCAACAGATACTTCAGTGTTTTTGAGGTATCAGGGGTGTTTATTAGGGGGAGGTTGTTTATGTTTTTTGATCGCACGCCTGCTGTAGGTCCACACCATCCCACGCATACACCGAAAAGTCCCAATGCTGGCTATGATAATAGTGGCCTTTCCAGATGGCCTTTACACCTACTCGGAAGCAGGTGACCACTGGTACTCTCTGCATAGTGAGCTGGAATCTGCGCGGGGCCTCACACAAGATTAAACGTGGGGCCATACTTCAACAGGCCAAATAGGCCGGGGCTGATGGGCTCCTGCTACAGGAAACACATTTACTGGGCACGAAGGCCCTATGTTTTCAGAGGTGTGGGTACCAGCAGGTCTTCCACTCTGGCTTCACGAGGGGTTCCCGGGGGGTGGCGATCTTGATACACCGCAGGGTCCCCTATGTGCATGAGAAACAGTGGACAGATATGCAGGGGCGTTATATTTTCCTTCGGGCAAGGTTGGGGAGGTTCTCCTGATATTGGGTAGCGTTTATGCACCCCCTACTTTGCAATGGAATCTAGACCCTCTGGGCTGACATGCCAGACACACTCACTGTAGTTGGAAGGGACTGGAATGATGTCATGGAATTGAGCCGGGATCGTTGGCGGGGTGGGGGTGACTTGGAGAGTGGTCGCTCCACTAAGCTACACTCCCTGGTGACAGGGCTTGAGTGGGTGGATGTATGGAGGTGTTTCCATGGGGATAGATGGGAATTTACTTATCTCTCAGCAGTCCACAATTCTTTTTCTAGGATCGACTATCTTTTTGTCCTCTGGGCGGCAGTGGGTAGGGTAGTTTCAGCGGATATCTTGCCCCGGGGCCTGTCGGATCATTCTCCGGTTGCCCTCACGCTTCAGGTAGGTCGTGGGCAGCAACTATTCAGGTGGCATCTGTCTGTGTGTCATCTGCAGAATGACGACTATAAGGAGCACATCGGTGTAGCCATCGACCACTGCCTGACAACTAACGTAGTGTCTGTTACTCGCACTGAGATATTATGGGAGGCATTGAAACCCACTTTTAGGGGAGTGGATATTTACTGGTGTGCAGCAGCGCGTAGGGAGCGTAGGGAGGAGCTGCTGCGAATGGAGGCTGGTATAGAGGCACTTGAATGTGGGAGCCGGGAGGCAGGGGGCGGTCAAGTTAGGCGACAATTGTTGATGGCAAAGCAGAGCTATGTGACCCTCTTAATGGATGAGGCCCACCAAGTCTGGTTGGCGCCACATAGGGGTGCATCATGGGGTGACAAGTCCAGCAAGATGCTGCACCGGCTTTGCCAGGGAACCTTCCACTCTCAGGTCCTACCGGGAGTTTTGGGCCCGGCAGGAGAACCGATCATCGACCCGATCATTGACCCCTTGGCTTCGCCACCTATTATGTGGATCTATATGCTCTGAAGGAGTTCCTCACGGCCGCCGACATTGACAAATTCATAACCGACCTACCACCTAAAGTGGTGTCCGATGAGGTGCAGGAACAGTTGGAGCTACCCCTGACAGATGAGGAGTTGGGCGCTGCCTTGGGGGAACTTAACCCAGGGAAGGCACTGGGACCCTATGGGTTCCCCAGTGAATTTTTTAGACGCCTCACTTTCGACCGGTGCTGGAAGAGGCTCGGGAGCGGGGCGCGCTCCTTACGGACTAGAGGCATGGAGAGGTGGTGGTATTCCACAAGCGGGGCAGGCCCCCGGAGCACCATGCCTCATACTGTCCTATTTCCCTTTTGAATGTAGAGGCGAAGGTTCTGGTCAAGGCGCTGGTCAATCGCATCCTACCCCACATCTCCACCCTGGTGCACCCTGATCAGGCTGGGTTCATGCCCCGGAGAGCGACCAGACACAATATTAGACGGGCACATGTGGCGATTGCGGCTATCAGACATTTGCTGGTACCAGCCGCACTGGTATTGGCTGATATGGACAGAGCGTTTGATTCCCTCAGCTGGGTGTATCTCTTCTCCCTGCTACGAAGGCTCAATTTTGGCCTACGCTTTCTCTCCTACCTAACGCTACTGAACACAGATCTAACGGCGTCAGTGCGGGTGGCGGGGGCCATCTCATCGCTCTTCTCAATCGGGCGGGGCTAGCGACAGGGCTGCCCCTTGTCCCCATACTTATTCGCAATAGCCATGGAGCTATGGAGCCATTGCCTGCATGGGTGCGCATTTACGCACAGATCCAGGGATTTGAGTGGGCGCTGGGGCTGTCTGATAGGATCGTATTATAGCCGGATGATGTTCTTTTCTTTATCACAGATATAGACAGGATGGGGCTGCTATTGCTGCGCATTATGCAAATTATGGGGGAAACGTGGCGACTCTATATGAACCCCCGTAAGTCAACATTATGGGTACTGGGAGATCGGACGAGGGTTGGGGCATGGGCTTCCTCGGTTCAGACGGCGGAGGGAGGACTAAAATATTTAGGCATATTCTTTATCAGATGTCCCTGCGGTCTCCTGGGAGCACAACCTGGCTCCAGTGTGGGAACGGACTCGTGAGGATATGAAGTCCTGGTCCCGTATGCCGCTGTCTTTGTATGGCAGATCGGCGATCTTTAAGATGGTGGCGCTTCCCCGGCTCCTTTACCAATTACAAAATCATCCATATCAGATCCTACCCCAATGGTTCATACAGGGGAATGCAGCACTGGGACAGTTCCTGTGGGGGGGGTGGAAAGGTGCGGGTGGCGATAAGCACGTGCTTCCTGTCCACCTACTGTGGAGGACTGGCATCCTCCAATGTTCTTTCGTACTATCAAGCTTCACATTTGCTGGTTCTTAATGAATGATGGTACGGTGACAGGGGAGACCCAGCATATGAAGTTGAGCAACAGCTCATGGGACACCATTCCCTCCACACAATACTTAAGTCAGCGCCGCTGTGCGGGTCGCTGCCGTCTTCCACGCGGCTGGTGTTCTTGATCTGGAGGCAGGCTTTGCGCTACATGGGGTGGTAGAACACCTTGACTCGGGAGACCCCCCTCTGGGGAAATGGGCATTTGCCTCAGCTGGTGACACTACAGGGGTTCCGGGGATGGGATGTGATAGGCATCTCAGTCCTTTGGGATGTCATGAGGGGTTGGACACTCAAATCCTTCCATGATCTGCAGACAGAATTTCAAATTCCGCGATCCCAGTTCTACCTCTACCTCTAATTTCCCCATGCCGTGACCCCCTTCCCTGGAGGGCTTGGAGACGCTGCCAGAATTTAGCCCACTAGAGGTGAAGGTTTTCATGGGTGATCTCACGGACTGGAAAATCTCTCGAATTTACCAATCACTAGTCACCCATTGCTCCCCTACGCTTCAGAGACTTCGGAGAGCTTGGGAGGAGGATGTGGGAGCGCTGGAGGAGGAGGATTGGACCGAGGCTTTGGCAGTCCCACAAGGGGCGGACATAGCGATGCAACTTCACCTGGTTCAGTTCAAGTATCTACACAGGGTCTATTTTACCCGAGTGCATTTGTGGAGGGCTGGGCTGATCACCTCCCCTGTGTGCCTTCGTTGTGGCCGTGAAGAGGGTACATTCATTCACAAAATTTGGCACTGCCCGTCTCTCGCGCACTTTTGGGGAGGGGTATATTCCTGCATTTCGGAGGTCCTGGGGTGGGAACTTCCCCGCAGGCTGCAACTGGCCTTATTGCATGTCATGGAGGGAATAGGAGGTAATATATATAAGTGACACCTGATGCAATTGGGTTTTACACTGGAGAAAAGGGACATTGCCAAGGCATGGAAGGCGCCTGGGGCCCCAAGGGTCGTTGCATGGAAGAATGGACTGTATTTCTGCATGGGGTTAGAACAACCTATATTTGTAGCTAGGGGTGCCCACGCTAACACTACAAGATCTGGAAACGGTGGGCGGATTATCAGGGTCCACTATGTGGGTATGGTGCGATCAGGGTGGGTTATGGGGGGGGGAGTTGTTGGTATATGTTTGGATCTTTCATGCAAAAGTCAAAGGGCCAGATGTGGATAATCCCAGATTACCGATCCTTAAATACCAAATCATACCGATTCGGCATTTAAGAAATGGCAATCAGGGCCGGACTGAGAACCAAAACCGGCCCTGGCAAAGTACTTGGCTGTCCCCCTGGGGGTGCGACTGAGCTCTCTACCAGGGCCAGTTTTCGGCCGATTTTGTTACAGGGCCGATTTTGCAGCTATGCTGCAAAAACGGCCCTGTAACAAAAACGGCCCCCAGGCCCCAAAACCGGCCCCCACCCTTGCGGCGCGCCGGGGGATTGCCCGGTACCTGCAACGGCCAGTCCGGGCCTGCTGGCAATCGGGATGTAGGTAATTTTACCGATTTAATTACCAAATCGGTATGATTCGGTAATTACCGAATCGGTATTTACCGATTCGGTAATTGCCATTCATTCCTATGGGCCTGGAGGCCCATAGGAATGAATGTCAATTACCGAATCGGTAAATACTGATTCGGTAATTGGGGGAAACATTGAAGGGTGGCAGGGTGTCAATTTGACACCCTGTTGCACCCCTTAATTGTGCATGGGTGCACATGTTGCAGACATACATGCCCTAATGTATGTCTGCAACATGGCACTGTTTAAAAAGCAAAAGAAATGCTTTTTAAAGGGTTTTCCTTATTTACCACCAACTTCTAGTTGGTGGTAAATAACGAATTCTTAAACCCCTGTAGCACTGATTACAGTGCTACCTACATGTCAAAATACAGATTCGGTAATTTTACCGATTCGGTATTTTACCGATTCGGTAAGATTACCGAATCTGTATTTTAACATGCCCCTACATCCCAAACTCCAAATACCGGTCGGTAACGGCCGAAATCGGCCGGTACCGACTGGTATTTGCCTAACTACATCTGGCCCAAAGTCACCAATATGGACATGTTGCATTATGCAGCTTTCTCTGGAGCGCAGAGCCCTGCACTATATGTGCAACTTGACGAAATAACATTTGTTTAAAAAAAATAAAAGCTCAAGAAAGTCCAGTGTTAATGGTGTTGAAACTATGTCTTACAGTTTGTTTCATGTTCTTCCAAGCAGCAAAAAGCGTGAAGATTAGTGGATAACATTATGTTTCTCATTCCAGCTTTTCCATTCCGCCGCTCTCTTGATCGCAGGAAATAACTACTTGTTTCAAGACAATATGAGAACTCAAGAACCGCCAAATTACACTCAAGAAATGATGCAAAACCGACTTGACTGTGTAGCTAAGGAAGGACTGCCCTTCAATAAATCTTGTTGCAAAAAGTGCCCTAAAGGTCAGTATTTTCAGAATACATGGAGTAAAATGAGCAAGTCACTGGGAGACTCTTAAAACTGCTAATATTATGTTATCATAGTAATAGAAGGTGGCAGAGTATTTAATTAATTAGAACGCTTTCTCATGTGTTATGTTCTGTTTTCGGGAAACGTATGAGATTTAGCATGTCTTCATTCTTACCACCTTTGAGAGGTGCTTGCCTGTCATAGCTCTGATTTCCCCTAGGGAAATGGGAATTCTCCCGCATGGGCATCTATGTCACAGCACCTAATAAATTAAAGGGGATATTTACGATAAAATGTCAGAGCGCTGTTTTACACCAAAATCGGTAATGCCGTGCTTCCAAAAAACACAGGGATGCGTCATATTTACAAAAACACCCTGCACCCCTGCGTTTCCCCTAGTGCTGGTGCTGAAAAAGCTGCCTTGCGCCAGCACAGACTCCCTTGTGCCGTGTAGCAAGGGTGCCTGCGCCACAGGGGCAATTGTTTATGTGCACCTTACGGCAAATAAACAATCTTTGAAGACAGTTTGCTGTTTCTATATGTGCTGTAGAATGCAGCACACATAGAAAGATCAAAAACCGAGGAAACATTAATGAATTCTCTTCGTATCGCCATCCTAAGACAAGGTTTTACCTGGGCTTAGTTTTTGGCACTGCCCCATCCTTGTAAATCTGGGGCAGCGTAAAAAAGCAATGGGTGTTGTGGTGGAATGCCCACTGCAACACCCATTGCACGCACCTTTCACGCTAAGTGAAGCGGGAAACGGGGCCTTATTTACAAGGTTGCGTTGAGCCACGTTAAGTGGCTTAATGCCACTTTGTAAATAAGGAGAAAAGGATATTGCCTCCAGAAAATCACTAAAAGTGATGTTCTTGTGGCAATATCCTTTTGTAAATATGCCCCTAAATGTCAGTATTCTACCACATTGCAAATTCCTACTTAGTGAATGCTCTCGGTCTATGGGGGCTCTCCCCTCTATGGTTTGGTTAGCAGACATTTGTCTACTAAGACTTTACTACACTTTCATGTAACGCAGCACAGCAGGCAAAAGGTGTGTTTGTGTGTTTTGTGAAGCCCAAGTTTTTGTACTGGAAAGTTAAGCTTCAACTATAAAAATCAATTTTTTTGACAAAGTTTAAGACTTTTCCCACTGTGTTAGTGTGCTGCAGAGTGCAGCACACATGAACAGTTGAAAAGATTTTCACAAAAGAAAAATGTCTGAAACTTTAGGACTCCCTCGAAGTGGAGTACGTTTTTGACAAAAAGTTCTGTCCACCTCCTGTGAGTAGATTGGCCTTTGTGGTAAAAGTGCATCCATGATTGCATGGGAACTGCCATGAACCACCAGTGAAATGCTGCCTTAATACAAAGCAGCTGAGTAGAGCATCCTGCTAGTTTGCGTTACTTTCGACAAACTTTTCAACACAAATCAGAATTTGCTTTGGTAAGTAAACCTCAATAAAGCCCATTGCGATGGGTTGTGTGGTGCAAACCCAGCACAAAGTGTTAGTAAATTTCTCCCAAAGTGTTTATAAATCAGATTTCAATATGTAATAAATTGATTGTAGAATTTCATAATTATTTCATAGTAGCCAAAGTCATCATTTTGATAAAAACCTTATAAACACTTCCAAGTTGCTTTGAAACATTGTTATCTATGGACAGATTTACTTATATGTCACACAATGCAGGGCAGCAAGTAAATTTGCGTGAAAGGCAGACAGCAGCAATTTGCAATATCTGCCTAGATTTGGCAGATTTCTGCTGTCTCCTAGCACTGGTGCACTGTGTGCTGCCTAGCGCCAACGCAGGCACCCTTGCACCGTGGTGCAAGCGTGTCTGCGATACAGGCAGGATTGTTTTTGTACCTTCCTGCACAAAGCAATCCTTAGAAGCATTTCCTTCATTTGATGTGTGCTGCAGAATGCAGACCTATTGAAAGCAGAAGTAATAAGGAGAAATATATTTATTCTTGCATCAGGGAGACATAATTTTTTGCTGCAATCTCAGGTTTACTCACCTTAGTAAATTTGGGATTGCATCAGAATCCATGGGTGGACGCATGGGTAACACCCAGGTTCCACACATGGAATGCCATGCTTTTGCTTTAGGGCTGCGACATAAAAGTGATACAACCTTGATGCAATACTATAGGACATCTGGATCCTAGCATTTATTGAAGAAGAAATTGCCAAGAAACAATAGAAAAATTAATGTAAGCCATAGGAGAGTGGTGCCGGGGCTTTTCATTCATCCCATAGGTTTTCAGTATATAAAGTAGGGGAGGATAGAACACAGGCCATATTACGTATTTATTTATTTAAGAGGTTTTATATAGCGCTGGCTAGACCCGGAGGTATCAGAGCGCTTTACATGATTATCAGGCTATGATTGCAGGTTACATCATTACAAAGGTTACACAGTTATTCGAGCCTGGCAACATAGTTAAAAGTAAGGTCGAGACAAACAAAAAAGGAACATATATGTAAGGGAAAAAGCAGGCAAGGGGAGGGATTCCAGGGAGGGGGGTAAGAGCAGGAAAACTAGACAGAGAATGGAGGAGGGAAAGAGGAGTGGAGGGTGAGAGACACAGCATGGATAGAGGAGGGGGAGGGTGGTGGGGACACAAACCAGTAGACGAGTCAAAGCTGCGTCCAAAGTCCAGTTAGCTGTGATCCCAGGGGAAGTGGTATCATTTCCCCATCTCTGTTGCGAGAGGCTCCCTAAGAGAAGTGGACTCTCTCAGAGGGGTCTCTGAGACTCCAAGGCCTACATACTGGATCCTACCCCAAAAAGGGGAGAGGGAGTGCTCTGGCAAGGGGTGCCATACCATACCTCAATTGTGATTGGCTCCCTTGGCGCTGTGGACTCTCTCACCATGGTACGCTGAGACTCCAGCGTATATATATTGGATATTTCCCCAACAAGGGGAGAAGGAGTGCTTAGTTTAAGGGCACAGAAGGACAGGGGGCTCGGTGGTGTAGCGGGCAAGGTGAAAGATTCATGTGAGAGGGTATAGGAGCAAAGGAGGTAGACAAAGAATGAAAGAGTGCTGAATGGGAACAGATAGATAGATAGGCGACAAGGAAAAAGCAGAGTTACCGAAATACGACGAGGGAGGGGTGGGCGAGACAGGGAGACAGGGAGAAAAACTGTGCCCAAAGTCCAGCTGGCTAGGTGACGGTCAAGGGATGAACCAAGGCCGATCTCCTCAATAGCTAAACAGAGCAGCTTCACCGGGCGTCGGACATAGTGCTCGGACTCCGCTGTCAGGATGGAGATCAGGAGCATACTCAGAAATTGTCATTGTGCGTTGATTAGGTGGTGATCACTTCCACCCCTCATTCACCTCTGCTCCATCGCTGCCTCTTTGCTCTGTTTTCTCTGCCCCAGGGTCCCAAGAGGGCGCCCGATGATGGTAGGAGTGAAGAATTGCAAGACCTTATTATTTGTGGCTCTTTTGGGTGGCATAAGGTGAGCGACGTCTGGTCAGCCACCGGCCACCCTTCATTCTTAGTGTATCGAAGGTGCTTTCTTCCTGTAGGTACATGACAGCTTGCGAGTAGATTCTGCAAGGCATGGTGCGTTCTCCCCAGGCTACTGTAGGCTACTGTTTTGGCTACTAAGTCATTGGTTTGAGCTGCAATGCTGAGGTGCTGCTCCTGATACACCACAGCTCTTCCGTAGGCACCCAGAGACTCATAGGTTAGTCTATGGTTTCCGTAGCCTCTGCCCTGACATGTAGGGTTGTTGGTTTCCTTGGCTATCTGATGGTCAAGCTGATGGTACTGGAGGGCAGTGTCATACTCTCCCATCTGCTGGTACACTGCTCCCAGGCCACACGGGGCATCGCTCTCAAGGAGCTGGTCTTTAATTTCCCTGGCTGATGCTCAAGACAAGAAAAGGCTAGTTCAAAGTTCCCCAACAAAGTTCCCCAATTTCTGTGTCCTGTGGCACTTTGGAAAATACAGACGGCACCACAGACGCTTGTGCGAGCCCTTATGCAATAAAGATAGCAGCTTTGCACATGCTGCGCTATCTTAAGGGTGCCTTTCAGCACTTACATTGGGGCGTTATCTCAGAGACCAGGCTTCAAAAACCAATGAGGACCACTGTGAGTGCTGATATAATTAGTGGCAATGAATAGTAGTTTTCAAAGGCACACTGGTACTCAAGGAGTTAAATGGTAAAAGGCAATTATTTTGAAATTCACTGCAGTGTGCATTGGTTTTTTTTAATATTTCTTTTTATTGAAACTTTTAACAACATAAACAAGAAAAACAACAAGGCAGTACAATCAATTGAATGGCGAAGCGTCCTGCGGGGGGGAAGCATGAGAGCAAAATACAAACGGTGACATTGCAGGATGGGAGGAAAGAGGAACATAGCGAGTCTGGAAACAATCCAAGCAACACAATAGGAGGAATGTCATGTAAAGGGGAAAGGGGGTCTGCCACTGAGTGCGTGAAGGGAGGCGTGCAGCTGTCTCCCCGATAGGAATTCCATCGACCCCAAACCTTGCCCCATTTGCGGGGCTTTCCACGCGCAACATACACCGTCTTCTCTTTGAACATACACCAGTCCATATTTTCCTTCCAGGCCGAGACTGTGGGCGGCCTCTGAGAACCCCACAACTGGGCGATATCCATCTTCGCAATCATATTGCCTAGGGTCACCCACTGTGTCTGGGCCAAATCATAGTCATTGGGTTCCCAAACATTCAGCAAACACCGTCTAGCTTCAGGCAACAACGCAACACCCGTGACCTCTTCCATCACCGCATGCACTCGATTCCAGAAACGAACAACCACCGGTCACTCCCAGAGTATATGGAGAAAAGTGCCCAATAGTCCGCAACCACGCCTGCACAGCCCATCCGAAGCATAACCCATACTGACCAATCGTGGACCGGTAACATAGATCCTATGGAGAATCTTAAGCTGTACTAACCGGAGGCGGGCCGGAATTGCAACCTCCTTCGGCGAGGATATGGCCGACTGCCAATCCTCGTCGTCCAACTCCAAGCCATCACCGGTCCAAGCCTCCCTGAGGCGCTGTAAGAGGTCAATCCTATTGTTTATTAGCTTCTTGTAAATAAGCGGAATCGTACTGTCAGGGCGTGTCCGTCCAGCACCCGATCCTCGAGCGGCGAAGCCTCCGGAACAATAGTGCCCGGAGGAAAAACCGCCATCAACGCGTGTCAGATCTGGGCATATCTAAAAAACTCCTCGTCACTCAAGTCATACACCAGTCTCAATTCCTCAAAGGTTTTGACCCGATCCTTAGTCCATACATCATTCACCCTGCCTATACCAATAACATCCCACCTATCAAAACCTTTCGTCTTCCACAGGGAGCCTAGCCTCTCAGAGGCGTAAAGAGGGGTTGCGCGTGTGAGTATGTCCTTCCATCCCATTGCATCGTTAGCACGATGCCATACCTGCACGGCTATTTTGGTAGGGCCAGTGAGCGTCCTCCCAGCGGATTTCGTATAAAGCGCCCTATTGTAATCCCCACCAGGCAGCAACCATCTGTCCATTTTGAAAGCGGGGTTAGACGCGGGGTCGTACATGCCATGGTTAATCGCCCCCAGCTGGGAGGCCCAGTAATAGCGCTTAATATCCGGGAGAGCTATTCCACCGTCATACCAAGGAAGTGTTAACTTGGCTAGGGCTATGCGGGACCGCCCACCCCATATCAGCCGTCTCTGTAAGCTTTCGACCTCTCGAAAATAACTAGCCGGGATGGTATCAAAAGTATTCTGGAGGGCATAAAGAAATCGGGGCAATGACATCATCTTAAATAATGCTGCCCGTCCGAGCGGGGACAATGGAAGTCTACGCCATGCCTCAACATCGGACCGCAGGCGCCGAAGCGGTGGCAACAGGTTACGTTTGAAGCGGACAGCAGGATCCAAGGAAATAAATACCGCCAAGTATTTGAAACCCACGTGAACCACCTGTATTGGGCACCCACGCGGCAAGAGAGGAGAATCTCCCGAAAGAACGTATACGCAGGACTTGGACCAGTTGATCACAAGGCCAGAGTTTTTACTGAAGGAGGTCAACACATCGAAGAGCACTATTAGCGACTTTCGAGGAGAGATGAGGTACAGCAGGATGTCATCAGCATATAGCGACACTCTATCCTCAAAATCGGGAGTCCAACGTATACCCTTCATTGATGGCTCCCACCTCAGCCAAGCCGCCAAAGGTTCCAGGGCAAGGGCGAAAAGAAGCGGGGAAAGCGGGCACCCTTGGCGAGTACCCCTACCAAGCAAAAATGAGCCGGAGACACGACCATTAACGACTACCTGAGCCAAGGGGTCCCGGTATAGTAGCTTCACCCAACTGATGAAAACCGGGCCAAGACCAAACTTGGCCAGTGCAGCCCAAAGATACGGCCATTCCAGTGTATCGAATGCCATTGTGGCGTCCAACGAGGCCAAAACAGCCGATTCACGCAGCGAGGACGCTCTCGCGAGGGCGCCATGTAGGCGCCGAAGTTTAAGTGCCGTGTTTCGGTGCGGAATGAACCTGGACTGATCTGGATGGATCAGGTCGCAGACGAGTCACCAGGCGATTCGCAAGCACTTTTGCGAGGATCTTAGGCTCAGCGTTCAAGAGAGAGATGGGCCTGTATGACGCGCAGCGATCCCGTGGCTTCCCCTCCTTATGGATCAAACGATAGATGCAAGTCGTTGGTCATAAGGGAGGGTACCAGCTTCTAGCGATTCCAAAAACATAGAGCGAAGATGTGGTGCTATTGTATCTGGACGCAACTTATAAAGTTTGATGGGAAGTCCATTTGGACCCATGGCCTTCCCAGACCTCACAGAGCGAACCGCGGCGGTGACCTCCTCGACTGAGAGCATCGCGTCCATCAGTTCCCTATCCGCATCCGACAAGCGAGGCAATGCGATATCCCTGAGGAGCAGATGCGAGTCCTGTTCCGGTCTGTCCGACACTGGGGAGTAAACGGTTTTGAAATACTCGGAAAAACACTCCACAATCTCAACTGGGTCAGTCACTCTCACACCATCCGCCTTCTCAATCAAGGGAACCACACGACTAGCCCTCTCCCTCTTATCCAACCAGGCAATCAACTTTCCGGCCTTGTCACCCACATCATACAAACGGCCTTGCTGCTCCCTGCTCAGCACCTTCGCGGCATCCGTGACCAATGCTCTATGGTCAGTTTGTTTGATGCTGAGAAGGTGCAACCTGTCCTGAGTAACATCAGCTTCCAAGTCTCTTCCTATATCTGCTATCTCAGTTTCAAGTCGGACCACAGCCTCGCACTTACGCTTCTTAGCGCTATTGATTAACGATAAAGCATGACCGCAGATGACAATCTTATAAGCTTCCCATAGCGAGACAGACGATGACACAGACGCCACATTATCCACAAAGTAATGGTCGAGCGATTTGATTAGTTCCTTCCGGATCTTAGGATCACGGAGGTACCAAGGGTTGATCGGGGCTACCCGACCCTCAGTTCCCGGTCCCGCCTCCACCATTAGCCACAAGGGGGAGTGATCTGAAACACCCCTAGCCAAGTGCCTAATTTCTTTAATTAACGGGGCCTGTGTTGCGGGCATAAGGATATAGTCCAATCTCGAAAGGCTACCGTGTGCACCGGAGTGAAAGGTGTATTGCAGTTGTGCAGGGTGTAGCAGCCTACAGCAGTCTATCAATCCCAGAGTGTCGAGAAAACCTCCCAACCAAGACTGGGACCTCCCAAGATCCCGGGTGGGTAGCGATCGCTATCACCGGAGACCACTGAGTTGAAATTGCCTCCCACAACAGGAATGCCTTCAGGGAGCCCCAGTATCACCGTCCCCAGATCAGCAAAGTTTGTAGCCTGAAGGCCAGGTGGGACATAAACGGAAAGCAAAGAGATGACCTTCCCCTCCCATCTTCCAATAATGGCGGCGTAACGCCCCCTGTCGTCAAGAGTGACGGCCTCGATCTCAAGGGGGAGGGAGGTCCTAACGAGGATACCCGCCCCCCTAGAGCCAGTGGTGAAGCCTGAGTGTGCAAGGAGACGGTAGCCCCTACGATTCATAGCGTGACATGTATTCCCTATCAAGTGTGTCTCTTGCAACAGTACAATATCAGGGGAGAGACGTCTCAGGAGTTGTAATACCACACCACGTTTTATCCTGTCCCCCAACCCGTTAACATTCCAACATAGCAATTTTAGCCCCCTACCCCCCATCCCAAACATGGTGACAGCATCCACCCCACATTAGTTGCGACAGCCAATTCCAAAAGTCCATCAATAGAGTGCCTTGAAATGAACCAAACAAGAACTGCAGTGTGCATTGTTAAGGTATTTTGTGAAAGTCAGGTTTTCAGTTCCTTTTGTACTTTTTATAACCAGGAAATAACACATGTATTTAAACGTAACCAAAAATAAAATATAAGTAACTACACTACATAAGTAAATAGTCCTTATGTACTGTACTATATCGTGGTCAGTAGTAGTTTCCACTGTAGATTTGTTCGGTCTTGGGTAAGCGAGAGAATGTTGTGGAAAAAGCAGAGAATTATGAATCTTTCAGGACTGTGGCCCTTCCCTCTTGGTTCTACGACATACAACAGTAGACCAGTCAACTCACAAGGCGCCGCTGTGTGTCACATGAAATTGGCTCCCTTTACACAGTGTCCGGGTGAGAAGCCGATATTACACAGTGGCAGAAACTGTGAGTTGGAAACCCAATAGAGAACATTTACTACACACATTGTGTTGAGACTGAGCACAGCTGATATCCATCAAGGGTTTGCAACCTCCTCAATCTTTGAACCCTGAGTATGTTTCTTAGGGGGTTAGAGTGGCTCAGTGCATTGACCTGCACAAAGCCTCACTCCCTCTCAATCCTCACGCCTCCTGAAAAGCACTAACATGGCTCAGAGGTTAACAGGCTCAAGGCTTCCCCCCACTTATGCCCCGCCCCCTCATGGTTCCCTCATCTCACATGTTGAGTTTTTGGGAAGGTTTGCAGGCCTGCAAGTGACTGGAAATTTCCATGGACTTACAGACAAAGAGAGCACAAGTCAGTCCATGGGTTTATACATAACAAGCATCTGCAATGCAATAGGTCTCGCATTTACGCGGGTTTGCGCTATTGAAGTAAATGACAATGCCTTTTACTTATGTTTTGGTTTTTAAAACATAAATAAAAGGCATTGTTATTTACAATTCCAATAGCTTAAACTCTTGCTAATGCAATACCTACTTCATTCCAAATGTTTTTTAAAAGTGTGTGTACATAGTGGGGGGGGGTTCAAAAGGAAGGTAGCAGAGGGAGCACAGACGGGAAGGTATGGAGAAGCAAAACTGAGATTTTGGGGAAGCACAAAGGATGGCGCGGTGGGGGAAGGGGCACGTAGGGCATAGGGAAGCAAACGATATACAGAGCAATGGGCGGGCAGGGGGAGAAAAGCAAATGAGCGAGAACAACGTTAAACTGGGGGTGAAAGCTCACCCTTTGCAGGTAATCTGAGCTGAGGAGTAAAGTGCAGCGAGCTGCCACTTTGGATTTGGAAAACTGCTCAGTAAAGCACTCCAATACCTTTGGTCGGTTTTGGGCTTGCAATTGCAGGAGTGTGTTTGTCCAAAGAGACATTTGCAGCCAAAGAGTTTCTTTATTTTTTGGATCCATATTACAGAGGAACAAATTGAGAAAACACGGTAAGAGCGCTTTGTTGAATTCATAGTTTTTAGCAAGTGAGCACAGGAGCAAACCTAAGCATATTTATGTTTAACATTGATGTTCGTTCCAAAAATAAACACGCCAGATCTAGCGGAATTTACATCATGTACCTCTGACCTCCCTAAGGGCATCGCTGAGTTGCACCCTTCTGTCTCCAATGGCCCCTGAAGAGCTCCCCATTTGCTACAAGTGAAACAAGCCGGTGGTCACAACTGTGCATGAGAGACCATCCTGCCGCCTGCAGTAAGAGAAACTCATTAAAGAAAGTAGTGCTTACAGACTAAAGAAGACGCACCATGTAACAACCGTAAAAGGACCAGTACTCATGGAAGGTTACAAATGAAGACAAGGTGGCACTAAGGAGGGACTAACAAGCATAATAACGAATCAGAATCCAGCATTTATCAGGGACAATGACACAAGTCAATGACAAATATGGGCAGTGAGTGGGCGGGGCTTCAAGTACATACTCCAATACAGCATGGCTCGCAGAGCAGGGCTTGTGCTGCCCAGGCTTGACCTAAAAAGCAGTAGTCAGAAAAAGGTGAAAATGTGATCAGTCTGTTTCAAAATTCTGCAACTGCAACTGCACCAATAATTAATGTGGATCTCCATGGACATCAATGATATTAGGTAAGCAGTTGTTTAATGCATCTTCATCCTCGATGATGGATGTTATGTTCTCTGCACCAAGCCACACAAGGTTTGGAGGGAACTCCGCACCTCCTGTGGTGCAGTGAAGGCAGCAAAAAAAGAGTGACGGCATTAGTCGGTAAAAACAGAGGAGCAGGTTTGCTGCAAAAGTTTATTTCATTTCCAAATAGCGCCCACCCCTACCCACTTACAAAGAATTGCACTTTTTCTGACCCAGCCAAGAAAACACAGAGAAATTTAAAAAATGGGTCTAAGAGGAGTGTGATTGGATTGGGTGGAGATCCCACCATGGGGCAGTCATGGGGTCGTAAAGTGCGATGCTGATTGTCCCACATTTAAATATCTTAGAGCATTGATATCATATGTAAATTGAGTGGAATATTATTTTTCCACAACAAAATTTTATTGATTTTATCGATCAGGTAAAGCATAAATGCAGTCCTCCACAGTCAGGAGAGTCCTGCCACAATTTGAAGCATATAGGAGCATGATGCAGGCCCAGTCAGAAACAACACCACCCAGCACCCCCCAATGAACCCACTACCCACCCCTTATCCCTCCCTAACCCCGTGCACGTAATCATCGCCGGTCATCAGTAATCGTTCGTATCCAGTAAGAGAGCTAGCGTCTCCTCAGGCCTGCTACCCGTCCATCGAAACCACTTCTTCATCCGGTTCCAATGGGGGATCCAATGTCAAACCCCTATATTCCGCCCACCTCTTCCAGATCTTGAAATGTTTACGGGGGCACCCTCTCGCTTCGAACACCGGGCGCTCCAACCCCATACAATAATCAATCCCTGCCTTCCAAACACTCAATGGGGGGGCCCGTTCACTCTTCCACGCCCGCGCCAAGTCTCGCTTAGCAACGACAAGGCCCAGCAACAACAGATGACGCTTGTAAACGTTTCCCCCAACACCCTCTAGTATGTGGAGAAGGGCCTGACGATGGGTTCGGGGAAGATCCCATCCCAGTACCTCCGATAGACAGCTCCATACACCCCGCTAGAACCGGGACAGACCAGTACAGGACTACACAGTATGCAGCAGCGTACCCATTTCAGCACCACATCGCAGACACTCCGGGGACCCAATCAAGCTCGCCTTCCACAATCGCTCTCGCGTATAGTAGGCCCTATGTAGATATTTGAACTGAATCAGTCGCAGGCGCACCGCGATAGCTGTACCCCGCGGGGACTCCAGAGCTTCCTCATCTAGTGGGCCAATATCCCGCTCCCAGGCTTCCTTCAATTTAAGGAGGGAGGAGGAGCAGTGAGTGACCAGGGTGTGGTATATGCGGGACACTTTCTTATCGCCAAGGTCTCCCATAAAGACCTTCGCCTCCAGAGGACTGAACTCTGGCAGCGACTCCAGGTCCCACCAAGCTAGGTCCAAGCGCGTGGCGGAGCTGAAGGTACTTAAAAAACTTGGGTGTTGGGCATATGAAACTCAACCCTGAGCTCTTGAAACGACTTGAGCACCGTGCCGGATACGACATGTCCTAGCGATGAGATCCCAATTGAATCCCATCCGCCAAACCCCGACAGCGAGGCTAATGCGGGGAGTTGCCCATTATGCCACAGAGGGGTCTCAGCCGTCAGTCTGCCCCACCAACCCATGCGGCACAGCGTTTGTCGCCATATCGTAAATACCACCTGTGTGGCACGGGGCAGCCGCCGCCGCAGTCTGGCCGAGTATAGAATCGTATGCAAAGTGTGGTCCCCCATCAGCGAGCGCTCCAAGGTGTATGCTGGGTCCCCTCTATCTCCGTACCACCATTCGTTTAGGACTAACAAGTGGGAGGCCTGGTAGTAGGACAGCACGTCCGATGTCGCAAGCCCACCACAGTAAGTGGACAGAAAACACGTACGCAGTGCCACTCTGGCGGCGCCCCCAGCCCATAGGAAGCGTCCCAATGCCGAGTTAACCTGCCGAAACCACCGGGGTGCAATCGTATGTGGGTGATTCTGCAGCTGATATAAAAGGCGTGGCAGTGCAACCATCTTGAATATCGCAGACCTACCAAAGATAGTAAGGAGCATCCGGGCCCACGTTTTAAGGTCCGACTGAACTTTATCCCAGACTGGTACCACATTTCGCTCCCAAGAGATCGACGCAGATTCGGACAAGAAAACACCCAGGTATAACAGGCCTCCAACCCCCACCTTCAGGGCCGACACCCAGTGGCCCGCACGCGCTCCATCGCCCAGTACCCACAGGTTGGACTTACACGGGTTAAGGTCCAGACCCGAGACCTCTCCGAAGATGCGCATAATTTCTAACACCGCGGGCCCGACCTATCCAGGTCTGTAAGGAAGAATAGGACGTCGTCCGCATACAGCGCAATCCTATCAGTGCGTCCCCCGTCCCATCTGAAACCCTGCAACTGCGCATCAATGCGCACCCAGGAAGCTAGGGGTTCCATAGCTAGCGCAAATAGGTATGGGGACAGCGGGCAGCCCTGACGGGTCCCCCGACCGATTGGGAACTGCGCGGAAACCGCACCGGAGACATGCACTGCCGCTGTGATGTCAGTGTAGAGCAGCCGAACGTATGAGATAAAAACCGGGCCCAGATTAAGGCGAGGCAGGAGCGCAAACAAGTAGGCCCAACTCACAGAGTCGAATGCCCTATCTATATCGGTTAGGAACAGGGCTGTCTGCTCACCCGTGGCCCCCATCGCATCTATGGCCGTCTGTGCCCGTCGAATGTTGTGCCGTGTCGCCCTGTGCGGCATAAAGCCTGCCTGGTCCGGATGAACAGGATCCGCCACATAAGGGAGAAGCCGGTTCGCCAGCGCTTTTGCCAGTAGTTTAGCCTCTATGTTAGGCAGCGATATGGGGCGATACGAGTCGTGCTTAGCAGGCGGCCTACCCGGTTTCTGGAACACCACCACCTCAGCATGTCGCCAGTCAGCAGGCAACCGACCCGACTCACGTGCAGCCTCCAGGACCGCCTTGTAGTGAGTCCCCAATTGGAGCTGGAACTTCTTGTAGAATTCGCACGGGAAGCCACTCGGCCCGGGCGCCTTTCCCATGTTGAGCTGCGCCAGAGCGTCTCCCAACTCCTCCCCTGTAATAGGGAGGTCCAAGATCGCCCGCGTATCGTCCGAGACAGCCCTCGGGGGCAGGTCAGCAATAAACTTGTCCACTGCTTCGGCTGGGAGGCAATCCCGCGGCGCATAAAGGTCCGCGTAGTATCGCGCGAAGCTAGCCGCCAGTTCTACTGGATCCGTCACAGTAACTCCAGCATCATCCATGAGACCAGGCAGCGTAATCGGCTGCATGGTATTCTGACACAGTCCATGGAGCATAGTGCACGACTTGTCCCCCCATTGATAAATCCTACTGCGTGTGGCGAGCCATGCTTGCCGAGCTTCATCAAGCAATACATATGCATAGGCCTGTTGCGCCTGCAGGAGTAACCGCACAGCCTCGCCACCTCCCTCCCCTTGGCACCGCCGCTCGAGGACCCCTACACGCGCCGCCGCCGCAACTATGGCCTCCCTGCGTCGGCGGCGAGCCGCCGCGCACCACGCTATGTCCACCCCACGAAGCGTGGGCTTCATAGCTTCCCAGGCTAATGACACCTCTGTGTCCTCGCCCAGGTTCTCCTGCCAATAGTGGGCTATCGCCCCCCTCATGTGATGGACATAGTCAGCTTGCTGGAGATGCCACGGGGACATTCGCCACCGGAACGGCTGCCTCCGCCTGCACAATTCAACATCTACAGCCACTGGGGAGTGGTCGGACAACCCACGAGGCAGAATGGCTGCCCCTCGCACTCTGCTCAGGTACGCACTGGGTACAAACACACAATCCAGCTGTGAAAAGGAGCCATGCACTGCCGAGACATACGTATACTCTCTGGCCTCAGCATGCAGATGTCGCCAAGCATCAACCCAGCCCAGGCCATCCACCATCGCACGCAATCAGGAGGGGGCGGCCACCGCTGGCGCCCCTTGCAGCCGATGACGGTCCACAGTCGCATCTAGCACGTCGTTCCAATCTCCACCCAGCACTGCCAGGGACTCCGGGACCTCCGCCCACACCGCAAACAGCCTTTCAGCCAGAGACCACTGCAGAGGGGGAGGGGCATAGACACTCCCAAACACAACAGGCTCCGTACCTACCATCCCTTTCACAACAATATATCTGCCCTGCGGGTCCAACCAGAGTCTCTCATGCACATACGTCAGTCGTCTATGGATCCAGATGGCGAGCCCCTCGAAAAGCCGGCATGGAAAACCTGGTGGTAGCCAAATCTCTGCAGACAAAGTGCTTTCGTCCCCATCATATGTGTTTCTTGTAAGAGCAGTACATCCGCCCCTTCCCTCTTTGCCCATCGCAGGACGGCACCCCTCTTTATTTTATCTAGCATTCCCCTGACATTCCAGCTCAATATGCGCATGCACACCCCATGGGGCCCCGGGGGCAATGCATCAACCATGATCCCAGGGAACACAAGCAAAAGCACCCAATAGCAGGCCCGAATACATAGCACCAGCTCTAGTTCGGCATGAAAATCACGTGCACAACTAACGAAACATCCCCCCCCCGCACCCCCCCAAAACACCCCCCTGAACTTCCCACCTCTCAACCCCCGCCCCCCACCCCTATACCTCATAGAACACAGAAGTATCTGTCGCGGCATGGGCAACCTCGGGCCCAAAACAGAGCGCCCAAGGCCAACCATACCAATGGATCCCAACTACCCACTCAACCATTAGGAACCCCCCCTTACCAAAGCCCGCCCATGAAGGAGGGATGCAGCCCCGAAAATGAAGCACCCCGAACCACACCCCGCAGCCCCACATCATCCCCAACATGTATAGAGAACAGTGTCAAGGTATCCAGTTCCAAAACTAGTCGGGCAGCAGGACATACTAATCAGCCACTCACTGCTAAAATCTACCACAGCAATAGGTCACCTTGCACTCCAACATCCTTCAATGGTCCTTGTTAGATTGGTCTGAGTCTGTAGGTGCTGCATCCCTCGCCCCAGCGTGAGAAGAGGAGCGCTGCCGCGACCTAGAGCTCCTGTGTCTCTTTCCCCGGACACGTTGGTCGGTCCGCTCCGGAGAGGAGCTCCTGGAGGAACCTGGGTTCAGGCCCGGTTGAGCATGTGGCCGAACCCTCACCGTCTCATCCATCCACTTGAAGACGTCCTCTGGGGTGTCAAAGAAGTGGGTCCGCGATTGGAAAATCACGCGAAGGCGGGCCGGATAGAGTAGAGAATACTGGAGCTTCAAGCCGCGTAGCTTCGCCTTGGCCGCTATGAAGGAGTGTCGTCGCTGCTGCACCATCTTCGTATAATCCGGGAAGATCATGATTTTCTGATTGTCGAACATGACAGTGTCTTTCGCCCTCGCCTCCCTTAAGATGGTGTCCCTGTCGTGAAAGTTCAAAATCCGTGCAATCACCGGTCTGGGCCGCTCCCCTGTCGGCGGTTTCTGCGTCAGGGCTCTATGGGCGCGCTCGATCACAAAGCACCGTGACAGCGCGTCTGGGGGTAACCATGTCTCCAACCACTGGGACAGGAAGCCTTCCATATTCCCCTTCTCGCAGCCCTCGGGAAATCCCACGAAGCGGAGGTTATTCCTGCGCACCCGCCCTTCGGCATCTTCCACCCGTAGCGCCAGGCCCCTCTGAATCTTCTCCATCGCGGACACTTTCTGTTTCAGGGTCCCCACATCATCCTCTACGGTCGACAGCCTGGATTCCGCCTCCGTGATGCGGGTCACCGCGTTGTGAAGGTCCTGGTGCAGTAAGGTCACGTCTGCCCCAACCGCACCTATCTTGGCGTCGAGCATATCTCTGGATTGGGTAATCGCCGCCATAAGTGCCGCATTGTCCGGTCCCGCACTCTGGCTCCCCCCGGATGCACCGGCACCTCCATTCGGTCCAGTGAATTTATCGATGGGCCCCTGTTTGGCAGGTCCACTGCCCCCTCCGCCCCTGGTCATGTCGCAGACTGTATGAGGTCCGCCGCGCCAATGTTCTTCAATGGGCCTCAGGGCAGTCCGCACACCGCAGGGGTCCCAGCACACTACAGCCCAGGGTCCTCGCCCGCCGGTCGTCGCTGCTCCTAGACCCTAGTCCACACACACTGGGGCCGGAGGGACTCACGAATCGTGCTGCAGCATCCCAGCCACTGTCACCAGGCTCACTCAGGACCCAGAAACCACACCAGTAGGAGCTTACAGTCGGCTATTAGGCAAGGATTCCAGTCCGAGCACCAGCGTTGCCGCCAAGACTGCAGGCAGGGCCGCCCACTCCGCTGTCCGAGTCTGCTCCGGGCACCACCACTCGCGGCCAGGGATCACGAAAATTGAGGCCCCGGTCTCCAGGCCGCCGCACAGGCCACCGCCGCCCTCTGGGGTCTTTACCACCCGGGCTGCTACTCAGGGAACGGGGATGATTCAGAAAAGGGGGTGGTGATGAACAGAGTGTCTGAATTAAGCAGACCACTCTTACCCAGTCCAAAGATCAGGGCTTGATCCATCACCGTTATTTATCTCACTGCCCCATCCCAGCTCAGAACCTGGCTATATGCAAATTAGTCTGTCCCTGGCCCAGTGCATCATGGGAACAGGGCAGACCAAACTACCAAGCCAATTCTTCACCAGAAAGGAGACAAGCTACCGGGGACCGGTTTCTGGCATTTCAGCCTCTTCGGCCCGGCTTGCTTGAATCCTGATGGAGCAGTGAGAAAGGGACTCATGTCTGAGTATACCCTGCCACACCTATAGTGGCCAAAAACGATTCAGAAAAGGGGGTGGTGATGAACAGAGTGTCTGAATTAAGCAGACCACTCTTACCCAGTCCAAAGATCAGGGCTTGATCCATCACCGTTATTTATCTCACTGCCCCATCCCAGCTCAGAACCTGGCTATATGCAAATTAGTCTGTCCCTGGCCCAGTGCATCATGGGAACAGGGCAGACCAAACTACCAAGCCAATTCTTCACCAGAAAGGAGACAAGCTACCGGGGACCGGTTTCTGGCATTTCAGCCTCTTCGGCCCGGCTTGCTTGAATCCTGATGGAGCAGTGAGAAAGGGACTCATGTCTGAGTATACCCTGCCACACCTATAGTGGCCAAAAACGATTCAGAAAAGGGGGTGGTGATGAACAGAGTGTCTGAATTAAGCAGACCACTCTTACCCAGTCCAAAGATCAGGGCTTGATCCATCACCGTTATTTATCTCACTGCCCCATCCCAGCTCAGAACCTGGCTATATGCAAATTAGTCTGTCCCTGGCCCAGTGCATCATGGGAACAGGGCAGACCAAACTACCAAGCCAATTCTTCACCAGAAAGGAGACAAGCTACCGGGGACCGGTTTCTGGCATTTCAGCCTCTTCGGCCCGGCTTGCTTGAATCCTGATGGAGCAGTGAGAAAGGGACTCATGTCTGAGTATACCCTGCCACACCTATAGTGGCCAAAAACGATTCAGAAAAGGGGGTGGTGATGAACAGAGTGTCTGAATTAAGCAGACCACTCTTACCCAGTCCAAAGATCAGGGCTTGATCCATCACCGTTATTTATCTCACTGCCCCATCCCAGCTCAGAACCTGGCTATATGCAAATTAGTCTGTCCCTGGCCCAGTGCATCATGGGAACAGGGCAGACCAAACTACCAAGCCAATTCTTCACCAGAAAGGAGACAAGCTACCGGGGACCGGTTTCTGGCATTTCAGCCTCTTCGGCCCGGCTTGCTTGAATCCTGATGGAGCAGTGAGAAAGGGACTCATGTCTGAGTATACCCTGCCACACCTATAGTGGCCAAAAACGATTCAGAAAAGGGGGTGGTGATGAACAGAGTGTCTGAATTAAGCAGACCACTCTTACCCAGTCCAAAGATCAGGGCTTGATCCATCACCGTTATTTATCTCACTGCCCCATCCCAGCTCAGAACCTGGCTATATGCAAATTAGTCTGTCCCTGGCCCAGTGCATCATGGGAACAGGGCAGACCAAACTACCAAGCCAATTCTTCACCAGAAAGGAGACAAGCTACCGGGGACCGGTTTCTGGCATTTCAGCCTCTTCGGCCCGGCTTGCTTGAATCCTGATGGAGCAGTGAGAAAGGGACTCATGTCTGAGTATACCCTGCCACACCTATAGTGGCCAAAAACGATTCAGAAAAGGGGGTGGGAACGGGGGGCACAGCGGGGCACCCACGCTCCGCTCCGGTGCCCTTCTGATTGCCCGGGGCGGCGCCAGCAGCCGAGGTCGGAGACTAGCACCAGAGTCGCCCGTCCGGACGCCACCAAAATCGAGGACCCGGCTATGCACGCCGGACCAGGCCTCAAGTCGTCGCTGCCGCTTTTTCGGCCCCAACGAGCTCGGGAGCTCCGCTCGTTTCACCGGAGGGCACCTCACACCATCCGTCACCAAAGCTGAACCAGTGTGCTGCAAGGTAGGTCCGGGAGCCAGGATACTTGTGCGGATCAATGTCGGGCCGGTGGGAGCTCTAGCAAGCTGTGTCCACCATCTTCGCCCGCTAGGCCACGCCCCCCGGAATATCATTTTTTACTTTGTTATCGCGATGTTCTACTTTTGGGAACTTTATTTAGAACAGGGATCTTCAACCTTTTCTGTACTGAGAGCTACTTATGTTGATTGAAACACATTGAGATATAGTTATATTATTAGTGTATAATTTCATTTATCTTAATGTATAATCGTTCAGCTTTCTAATTTAATATGTTGGGCTGCACACAGGTGAG